>NW_006159742.1:299981-328845 GCF_000334495.1 Tupaia belangeri chinensis | reverse complement strand
ATTGCTAAAAGAGTAGTCCCGGGGGGGGGGCAATTGGTGGCATGGTGGTGGGGACGACTACGTCGCACATGGCAATGGTAAGTCCTGGACCCAGCAGTTTTAAAAACATGCCAGGCACATGCATGCCTCTGCCCAAAATCCTGAGAGGAGAATGGAGAGGAGATTGTGGCATGGCTATCTCCCCAGGAGTGCTTTGTCACTTTATATCTTTCTCTCTCCTACTCTCTCTTTTTTTCTCTGGCAAAAACATATATCCCATAACCAATTAAAAAAGAAAAAATATGGTCCCAGGAAGCAGGCTGTGTTTTGTGCCTGATCACCATCAAAAGACTGCTATTTATATCTCTTTGCCCTACTTCCAGTCTTTCTCTTCAGAACTTGGAAGAAATCCATGGAGGAGTTGGACTTCTGTGTGTCTAGGACTGCCAGTGACGTAGCCCTGAGTCCTTTTAAGGGCCAGGCTCCTAGTGCAGCTCCCTCTGCATAAGGAGCTGGATCCTACATGTCCAACCCACAGTTCAGGTCCCAGCCTCATGACTATATTAATAAATTGCTACATGTAGTGACCCTCATATACATTTTGCCTTAAGCTTGATTTTGAAGTATATACCCGCAAATTATGTCATTGGTGCTAGGTGTTCTTTGAATAATTTTCTAACATACACACCTACCCAATCAGAGCTAGGTATCTGGTAACAGTAAAATTTAACCCATATTAAAAGTTGTGACCATGGGACCAGCAGATGGCGTAATGGTTATGTCTCTGGACTCTCATGTAATCAACTGCAGTTTGAGTCCTGGACCCAACAACTTAAAACTAACGCCAGGAATGTATGCGTGCATGCCCAAAATCCCAGGAGGAGAATGGAGGAGAAGGGATTGAGGCATGACCATCTCCCCCAGGGTGTGATTTCTCACATTGTGGCTTTCTGGCAAGCTCACATACCCTATAGCAAAAATCTTTCTAAAAAAATAAACCTGTGACCATGATATATGAAGTATAACTGTGGAGGTCAATAGTTGGTGTTGGAAGGATGGGGTGGAGATTAGAAATTATTTTTAGTGGACTCTCTTATCTAGTGTGTACCTATTCTCTTGAATCATTTTTTAAATTAAGAATTAAATGACTTTCCACGCAAATTACAGTCCATGTTTGGCAGGTAGTAGAGGAAAGATTTTATTTCCTCACTAGGCTCATGGCTTAGACCCTCACAACAAAGACAGATTAACAAAAGAAACGGATATAACACTCTTTAAGTTTTACTTAACACAGAAGCCTTCATAAAGAAAAGAAGACCCAAAGAATCAGTGACACTTGTGTATTTTATGCTAAGTTTGATGAAGAAGTAAATAATCGTATAGAAGTATGACTAGATAAAGAGGAGTTTGACCTAATGATAATAAACTGGGGAGAACTTAGCAAGACCTGTCTGTTTAGATTCTTTTCATTTTCCAGTATCTTCAGAGGTAAGAGTATTCTTTTTTTCTCTGAGTGTACGGAGGGCATCTCTTGGATAAAGTTTTATCATTTGCTTCAGGGGAAAAGGGCAACAGAAAGGTGAAAGTGAACTTACAGATTCTGCTGTCTTCTCAAATGTCAAAGGCCGATGTCTTGTGGTAGCTTGTCATGAACCTTATCAAGGACTATGCAGTTTTTATAAGAGAGCGTCAATTCAAATGACTCCTAATTGTGAGAGCTTAGACAGGCAACATTTCAGGACCTGCCTGGAAGAAGGATAAAATTAATGTTATAATCAACTAATACGTATAAAAAACCATGTTCAGAGAAGATTGTTTAAGGAAGTTCATACTTGTTTTCTGGATAGTCTTAAACTCTCAGCCTAATCAGGAGAGAGCAAGTATCTTCACTGCTCCATGATGATCTTTTTCTTTAAATTTTTTAATTTACATTCATTCACTGTATATCATTACAGCATACACGATGAGGTTTTTCCATCCAGAATACAGTGTATATTGGCTCAATCGAGCACATCAACATACGTGTTATCATCAACAAATAATTTTCCATTTCTTGTTTCCTTGTATATTTTGCTTTTTTCCCATCCTTGATTCCCTCTCACCCTCTGCCATCTCCCACCCTCCTCCCACACTGTCCTGGTATCTATAGTTGCTTTCTTATGCCTTTTCCCCCCCACATTTTATTGATTCGCTAAAGATCTTAATTGATCTAAACATTTTGAATAGCAAACACAGCTGATATATACATCTTCATGAACACAAGTCTGACTTTAGGCATAAACCTCAGTGAGTAGAATGAACATACTATAAGGATCAGCAGTTAGTGAGCGTAATGTGTGTGTCGCTGGACTCCCACATAGTCGACCGCGGTTCGCGTCCTGGACCCGGTGGCTTAAAACTCATGCCGGGCACGTGTGCATGCGTGCCCAGGATCCGAAGAGGAGAATGGAGGAGAAGGGATGGTGGCGTGGCCATTGCCCCTGGGGGGGTGATTTCTCACTTTCTGTCTCTCTGTCTGTCTCTGTCTGTCTGGCGAGCGCACGCTCCCTATAGCAAAAACCTCTTAAAAAAAAAAGAAAAAAAAAAAAGAATGAACATACTATAAAGTAGTACCTAGCTGGGGCTATATATCTTACTGCAGTCGTCAAAAAGATACTTTTAATGCTTTTTTTTTTTGTTTCAAACAAAACAGTTTTAGGTTTGTTTTTTTTTTTTTTTGAAACTTTTTTAAAAACTTAATTTACATTCATTCCCTAAGCATCGTCACAGCATACAAAATGTGATTTCCCATCCAGAATATACTGCATAGTGGCTTAATCATTCATGTTATCGTCAAAAAAATTTTCCATCTCTAGTTTCATATATATATATATATATATGTGTGTGTGTGTGTGTGTGTGTATATATATATAGTTTTTTACCCCTATTTCTGACCCTCTGCCCTTTCCCACCCTCTTCTCACACTATCTCTGGTGTCTACAGTTGCCTTGCATTCCTTTTCCCCCCTACATTGTATTGATCACACAATTTCTTAAATAATCTACTTTCAATAGCAAGTTTGGCTGGTAATTTCAAGAAAAGCAGTTCTAACTTAAATCAAAAAAATACTAAGGCACTTTGCTTAAAACTTAAAGCTGGGAAACAGGTTAGGATTCTGTTCAAATGGTATGATCTCTGTCCTGCCCATCTATACTCTTTTCACTGAGTTTTGAGGTGTGCTTTGGCATAAGGATTAGCTTGCTTTGAGAATCAGCATAAGAAATAGCCTTATGTTATTTGGTCTACTATTCTAAGTATATTGTCCATTATATCACATCATGTAGCAATGGCTTCTGATGCCAGGTAGACAGAGTTAGGTCCAGCCTTTACAAGTTAAGGGCACAGTCCCTGCAAGACAGTCCACATTTTACTACCAGTCGCAAGCTAGAGTCACTAGGCTACCTTCACTGGGGACTGGTGACTACAAATTCACAGATTTCCACTAGTCCCTCAGGTTCAATAATTTACTATAGTAACATCAGAGAACTTATGAAAACACTATACTTAGGATTACTGTTATTTTAGCAGTAGGTGAAAATCAGAAAAAGCCAGAGAGACACATGGGATCGGGTATGGGAAATTCCCACCTGCAAAACTTTTCATCCTCCCTGGGGAAACTTTGCCCTCCTAATACCTCAGTATAACATTACCAGGAGTGTTGCCAACCAGGAAAGTTTCCTGGAGCTTTTGTGTCTGGAGTTTCTACTGAGGCTTTGTTGAGTAGGCATGACTGATTAAATCATTGACCATTAGGTCACACCCGGTTTGCAGCTCACCTCCTTTCCCCAGAGGTCAGGCTAATATTATGTGACCCAAAGCCTCAACCCACTAATCCATGATTGATCTCTCTGGCATAGCCAGTCTTCATCGGAAGTCTTCTCAATAGTATAAACTCTCAGGTGTGCCATGGGGCCCACCATGAATAACAAAGATGCTCCAATCACTCAATAAATATTAGTGGTTTATTTTACCTCCCAGGAAGGCAGCAAAGACCAGCCTAATTCTCTGTTACACAAACCTCATCTTCCCTTTTCAGTGCAAGCTGATAACCAAATTCGATCCCCAATTTTAGATTTGAATTTGTGCCTATTTATACATATGTATTCTCTTTACTTTTTATTTTTCATTTATGTGCCCATCCTACCCTTTTTTCTTTCTTTCTTTACTTTTATTTCTATGCAACATTGTTTTATAATAGCCTAAAACAAGTATTAGAGCAGGGTAGATATGTGAATGAAATAGTCCCATGTGCTCAGAGATAATCTATTTTTCTAGAAATATAAAGCAGGAGAAATAGGTTCTACCACCCTCCTGTGGAGCCTGTGGTCACCACCATAACTGCTGAGTTGGAAGAGTGCCACAGTGCTGCTAGACTGACTTCCTAGCAGTCCTGTTGTGCCGCTGCCATTGGGGTACGCACCCTGGGAGTGTGCCACCTCCTGTATAGCCACTCATGTATCCATTCAGCCAGGAAACTTACTGTAAAACCTACTTACTTGTGTCTATAAAATGTTTTTGATATCTGTCCTTAACAACATAAGCCTTAGGCCCAGCCACAGTGTCACAGACAGTAGGGGTACTGTTGCACAATGCTGAGACCACCAGGAAGGCTCCAGGTTTGGATCCTGAGTCTGCCTCAGCACATGGGGTCGGAGCTGGACTGTCTGCAGGGCTGTAGGGAGGATCACCACATGAAGACCCTTTGGAAGGTATCTCTCTCTCTCTCTCTCTCTCTCTCTCTCAAACAAATAAAAATAACAGAAGCCGTAATTTTACTTTTTTGTGTTAATGTAAGCTATTGGGGTTGTTGGAAACAACATAGAAAAACAGGAAAATGTATCATGACTTTCCCGACATTTCAATTAAATCTATCATTTTAAGCATCAGTTTTTTTGCTTTCCCATGTACAAATTCTTACCTAAACAAGTATTTTTAAGTTGCTCTTTCCTAAATTAGCTGTTTTATCATTTTCAAACCTGACTCACGTTTTCATTTTCTACCTTTGTATCGGTCGCCTGTGACTCTGTTGAGTGCCATCTGCTGTATCTGGTGTTTCATTAATGTTTCCTCTCCTTTCAACGTCTACATAAAGATGAAACACTATGCACTGACCCCTTTGCTCCCATATTTGACATTTTATACCAATTAAAAAAACATACAGCTTGTTATTGTGACTTTGCCTGGTACATAAGCTGATCTTGTATTCTTACAACTGATTTTGTTCCAAGTCTGTTTTGTAATGAAAATTCTATCTGATTTCATCAGCTTCTTTGAGAAGCTCAAACATGTAACATCTGCGACATTCTCTTTATCCCCCTATTCTGTAAATCCATGAATAAAACCTAATATATGACCCAGCATGAATTTTTTTCAGAAAAATAAAACCACAAAGTTGATGAGCTTTAGGCTGATTTACACATCTTTGTGTACATTCCGTGGGTTTTCCCCTAGTATATTTTGTTGCTCATAGTGACTTCAGTCATATGCTATACCTCATCCTATCAGATGCCAAGGTTCATAAAGGAAGGAAGGAAAAAGAGAGGGAAAAATGGAATATAAGAAGTGAAGGAGAGAAGAAAATATAGAGAAAAGAAAAAATATTTTTCAAAATAGCACAGATAGCTTCTACTCAGTTTCTCCTCACTAATCCTTGATGAGCAACTGTCAACAAGTTTGCTACAGAAGGAAGCACAGAATTTAAAACGGTATTCTTTTGTCACATCATAGTAGGTTAACAGCAGTGAGACTAAAGGTGTTAGGGCATAGACTTTTTTTTCTTTTTTTTTTTTTTAAGAGAGATTTTTGCTATAAGGTATATATACTCGCCGGAGAGACAGAAAGAAACAGAAAGTAAGAAATCACCTCGCAGGGGGGAAGGGCACACCACAGTCCTTTCTCTTCCACTTTCCTCTTGGGATTTTTGGGTGCACGTGCACATGGTCCCAGCATGAGTTTTAAGCCCCCAGGTCTGGGACTCAAATCACAGTCAGCTATGTGGGAGTCCAGTGATGTAACCATTACACCATCTGCTTTTCCCAGGGCATAGACTCTTAACCATTCAAAGGATTTGAGGAAATAGAGGTCATAGGAAACAAGCATCCCTATTCTATGGTTATTGTATACTCCTGTATATGATTCATGGTGGGGGCTACTAGAGTTATGCTCTCAGTGAGCTTATCATCAAGTGGGATACGTTTTAAGTTGATTACATAAAAATAATTACCATTGACAAGATTTCGTAGCAGTTGTCCCTGTACTTTGGAAGACTGTTATTGAGTTTGGAAAATTTTCTCTTTTCTGTACATTAGAGCCAGGGTCACAGGCTGCTGAGTTTTTTTGTGGTTTAAGGGCAGGATACCTAACAACCAAATAAAATGTGTAAACCTGAGGGGGTTTTAGATGGAGATTAGGGAGGAACATTAAAAGACATTCTTGAGACAATTGAAAGAAAATCTAAGTATTCCCTGGATGCTACTGGCTATTTTGAAATCATTGTTTATTTTCTTAGGTGTGGTAGTGGAAGAAAACATCCTTATTCTTCAGAGCAGTACACAGAAGTATTTGGTGAAATGTCATGTCTGCATCTTACTTTCAAATAGTTCTGCAAAAAATAAAGGAAAGAAAAAGTATATAATGAGGCCAACATGTGGTGAAATGGTTAAGGCGCTAAATTCCTACATGGCTGATTGCCATTGGAGTTCGAGACCTAGCCACTTGAAAAAATCACACCAGGCACATGTGCATGTGTGCTCAAAATCCTTGGAGAAGAATGTAGAAGAAGGAATTGCTGTGTAGCAGCCACTACCCCCCCTCCCCCAATGGGGTGATTTCTCACTTTCCTTCTCACTGTCTCAGTCTTCTCTCTGGCAAGCACAGGCACCCTATGGCAAAATAGTAATTTTTTTAAAAAAAGTCTATAATGCAAACATGCCTGTGCATATTTGGGGAAAGAGAATTGTCAAATGTTATAATTACTGAATGTAAGTATTGAATTTAGAAATGTTCATTGTACTAGTCTTTAAACTTTTTTGTGTTGGTGAAAATTTCTCTAATAAAAAATTGTTGAAGAAGAAAACAAGGGAGGCAGTGACAAAGTTGAGGGAAAGCTACCTGCCTTAAATAGCTTCCTGGTTGACCAGTAGATTTAGCGTATCATAACTGTCAATGAAGCTAATTTCGAATCAAGGACAACTTATTCTCTTTAATTTACTGCATTGATTACAATAGGATAATTAAAGCTGTTAAAGATACAATAGTTACAGAATGAAAATAACTTTCTCATATGATTTATGTATAAGCAACCTCTTATCAAAACTATACATATATATTTGGTATCTGTTTTAAGGAATAAAGAAAATTTTCTTTAGTCGAGGAGCATCTATATAAGGGAATTTTCTTTACATGAATAAACCCATAGTAAGTTGAAAAATTGGAAATGCATTTAATACACCTACCCTAACCAACCTCATAGCTTAGCTTAGCCCAATGTAAGCATGCTTAGGACCCTTGCATTAGCCTGTAGTTGGGCAAAAGTCATCTGACAGAAAGCTTATTTTGTAATAAAGTGTTGATTATTTCATGTACTTTACTGAATAGTATACTGAAAGTGAAAAATAGAACGGTGTATGAGTGCTCTAAGTTTCTACTAAATGTGTGTTGTTTTCATACCATTATAAAATTTAAAAATCTTAAGTCAAACATCTTAAATCAGGGACTACTTATAGATTATTTTTATAAGGCATAAGCATTCCATAGAGTGAACTTCATTAGAATGAGCAGAAAGGAAACATTAATAATATTATTTCAGCTCTTAATATCTTTTTTGTTTTATTATTATTTTTAATAAATCATTATAGGGCACATGTACTCACCAGAGAAAGTGAGAAAGCAAGCTGCTAGGTCCAGGTCTCAAACAGTGGTCAGCCATATGGGAGTCCAGCAACTTTAAAAGACAAAAATTACTGTTCTGTAGCAATATACTTAAGTTTTCTTAATCATTGGATTCAGTAATTATTACTCTATTTCGTTTTCTTATCTTGATTTCCTTTACCTGCTTTGCTCAAAAAAATCTTAGTAACAAACTTAATAGTTTTAACATATATGCTTATTTTATACATATATATAGTATTAAAAGTAAAAAATGGGAGAACAGCAGATGACCCAGCAGTTATGTTGCTTGACTCCCACATAAGCGACTGAGGTTCAAGTCCCAAACCTGGTAGCTTGATACTTGCGCTGGGTGTGTGCACTCAAAATCCTGGGAGAACAGAGGAGAAAGGATTGCAGTGTAGCCATCCTCCCTAGGGATGATGTCTCTCTTTATCTCTCACTGTCTCTGTCTCTCTATCCATCTCTCTCTGGTAAGCACTAAGGCAGAAACCTCTACAAAGAAAAGTAAAACTGGTATTTTTAAAAAAGTTAAACCCATCCCCCATATTTCTACTCAATAGCATAATAAAATTCTCTGTGAATCTCTGTATATTTCTAAAAATTGTCAATTGAGAGGTGTTTTCTTGTGCATTTAATTACATGTCCTTACAGTGTACATTTCTTTTTCAAGCACAAATACCATGCATGTCAGTCAAGACAAAGATATTACTATATGCTTTATCATCAGCAAGTAGCTTCTCATTTTTTTGTGAATTAAGCAAACTTTTACTTGTTTTTGAAAGTTTAAAACAAAAAAAGACAACTTCAAGCCCTAAAACTCATAACCACAGTGGGACAGTGGTAACACAACACTCCTCGATGCTGAGGCCACATGAGAAGGTCCTAAGTTCATTTCCCAAAGTCTCCCTGTGCATGTCAGGCAGGTGCACACCTGCATACTGTGGTCCTGGCTAGCTGAGGCTGGGCCTAGCGTCGCAATGTAAAGACCCGGTTGTCTCTGTTTTTCTCTAATGGAAGAAATAAATAAATAAGCTATTTTTAAAAAGAAAGAAAAATGATAAACGATAATAAATTTGTTTTTAACAATATTTTACATATGCAGTAAGAGATTATCTTCGTTTAAACAAATACTTATTGTTGCTTTTGGAAGCTCTCCTTTTCATGTTATATATGACATACAAACCATGTAAGTACCAACCAACTGTGTGTCAGTATGGAGTAAAGAGGTCTGTCATAAATCCCTTTACTTTGAGAAGGTCATTTTGATTTTCAAGGGAGCATTCTGATTTGTAGTGTACGCATATGTTTCACCTGAGGTATAAATTTAGTAGCCATGTATTTACTGAGAATCTAAATCCCTAAGCAATTATTTGTAAATGGCATAAAAGGAGCTCATTTTCTATTAGAAGAAATGGAGAGACAGTTTTCCTGAAGACCAAGCAATGTAAATGCCAATTGAAATGCTATAAGCTGTAGTTAAAAAAAAGGAAGTATCACTTCTAGTACTAAAGTGTTTGGAGACAGTCACCTTCGGAATTTGTTGGATGTTTCAGAAGCAAAGTAGAGATCACCAGAATCTTAGTTTTGGAGGAATGCTATGCCCAAGGCCACATTAAGAGCTAGTTGGTTGGGGCCAGCAAATGGCATAGTAGTCAACTGTGGTTTGAGTCCAGGACCTGGTGTCTTGAAACTCATGCTGGTTGCATATGCGTGTGTGCAAAAAATCCCAAGAGAACAGAAAAAAATGGATTGTGGCGGCCATCCCCACATCCCCAAGAGGTGATTTCTCACTTTCTCTCTATCTCTCTCCGTGTCTCCGACAAACACACTCTATGGCACATATCTCTCATTTTTTTAAAAGAATTATATAACTTTATTTACTTATTTATGTTAATTTTGGCTAGAGAGAGACAGAGCAATTAAGCAAGACCGAATGAGAGGGAACGTGAGAAAGTAAACTTCCAGGTCCAGGTCCAGGACGCAAACCGTGTTGGCCATGTGGGAGTACAGTGTCCTTAACTACCATGCCAACCTGCCAGCCCCTCAAATATCTCTCTTAAAAAAAAAAAAAAGGGAACCAGCAGTTAGCATAATGGCTATGTCACCAGACTCCCACGTAGTCGACCGCAGTTCGCGTCCCGGACCCGGTGACTTAAAACTCACACCGGGCGCGTGTGCGTGTGTGCCCAAGATCCCGAGAGGAGAGTGGAGGAGAAAGGATTGCGGCGTGACCATCCCCCTTGGTGGGTGATTTCTCTCTTTCTGTCTCTATGTCTCTGTCTGTCTGGCGAGCACACGCACCCTATAGCGAAAACCTCTCAAAAAAAAAGAGCTAGTTGATCATAAAAACAGGTCTAGAATATGGAACTCCTAAGTCTCAGTCTATTGATCTTTCCACTGACAATAGAGCTGTAAGAACAGTGTTTGAACTGAGCCTTGAGGATAAGGGTAGAGAACTCTAATAGGCAAAGATGACCAAAAGAGAGAACAGTTAGGCCATTTAGTCACTTTCCCGATCCTAATACGACTCATCTCTAATAGTGCTTGCTGGTAGATGCACTTGGTAGAAGCTGGGGCCACACGAGAGGCTCCGGTTCAATTTCTAGCCCACTCAGTGGTGTTGGTGGTTGAAGATATTTTGATCAACTGGACTGGGGAGAAATGTTCACATATTGAAATGTTCACTTTGTAAGCTAAAGAATGTGATTGAATATATATAAAAGAAAATGTTTTAATAAATAAAGAAGAATGCCAGACACAGTGGTACACCTGTAGTCTCATCTGTTTGGAAGGCTGAATGAAGCAGGAGTATCACAACCTAATGAGTGGTTGTCTTTAAGAAAGAAATTATAATAGGTAGTTGAAAACTACTGTTGAGAATAATAATGCACCCATAAATCATAATATATATTCTTGCTTTTCCCTGTACATATGGTTATGTGAGAAAGCAGTGTGACAGGCTTTTAAAAACCTAGGTTACAGTCTGGTACAGAGTATTGTGATTGCCAGGCTAAAGACTGCAGATTTTATTCAGTGGAAAATGGGACTGTTAGGAAAATGGGCCTGTCCACTTGCTATCAGCATAAAACTCTAATAACCTCAAGAACTTTTCCATAGCTGTTATCTATAGTACTTTGTCCCCTAAATTCCACCCACTTTAGCATCCTGAGTCATTTTTTTGTCTTTGCCCAGTAAGGTTACTCCTCTCCATTTTGGTTCAAATTCCCTATATAGCAATTTGGAAAATACCTTCCAGCAGAAAATGGTAATATATTACTATTTTCTCTCAAGGATCACAGCCCTGTGCTATTATGCAGTGCCTGAAAACAGATAAAATATATAGTACTTTACTATGGAAGAGTAAATCTAATAGCCATTATTCCCTCAATGCTGAAACCAGTTCTTATTTTTTTTTTGGGGGGGGGAGAGATTTTCACTGTAGGGCGCGGGCGCTCGCCAGACAGACAGAGAGAGACATAGAGACAGAAAGCGAGAAATCACCCCCCAGGGGAGATGGTCACGCCGCAATCCCTTCTCCTCCATTCTCCTCTCGGGATCTTGGGCATGCACGCACACGCGCCCGGCGTGAGTTTTAAGCCACCTGGTCCGGGACACGAACCGCAGTCGACTACGTGGGGTCCAGCGACATAGCCATTATGCTAACTGCTGGTTCCCACCAGTTCTTTGAATCATGGGAATTTCTGTAAATTTTTGTTTTCTTGAATGAATTAATATTTTTTGATGTTTGGTGATACATTTATAGAAATGCCACATGAACTGTATCAAGATCCTAGAGATTATGTTTATGCTGTTTTGTAAATACACATGCAACAAGGAATAAACTTTATGAAATTTCTGTTTAGAGTTTCATGTTATAAGAGACACTGGAGTGAAAATGCAGATTTAAGGGAACCAGCAGTTAGCGTAATGGCTATGTCGCTGGACTCCCACATAGTCGACCACGGTTCGCATTCCGGACCTGGTGGCTTAAAACCCACGCTGGGCGCGTGTGCGTGCGTGCCCAAGATCCCGAGAGGAGTATGGAGGAGAAGGGATTGCGGCATGGCCATCCCCTCTGGGGGGTGATTTCTCACTTTCTATCTCTCTGTCTCTGTCTGGTGAGCACATGTGCCCTATAGTGAAAAACCTCTCAAAAAAAAAAATTAAAATGCAGATTTAAGTAGAAACAGTATAAGGATTTTCTTTTAACTTCGAAAACTTCATTTCCCATCAGAAGACAAAACAGGCAACAATTACTAAAGACATGATGGGTAAGAGGAATTGATGCAGGCTGGCTAACAATAATATTCAACATTTAATGACCCATGTACAATTTTAACTCTTCACATAAATTATCTGATTTAATTCTATAAACAATGCAGTGAGGTAATATTTTAATTTTCATCCTAACAGTGAGAAAAATGAGGATTAAAAAAGTTAATCATAGGTGAGAGATAGTTTTCAAATCCAAATCCTTTGGTTTTTTTTTCAGAACCTGAGTTCTTTGTTTTTGTTTTTTTGTTTTGTTTTGTTTTGTTTTGTTTTGTTTTGTGTGTTTTTGTTTTTGTTTTTGTTTTTGTTTTTGATATAGGGCAAGTGCGCTCGCTTGCCAGACAGACAGAGAGATAGAAAGTGAGAAATCATCCCCCAGGGGGATGGCCACACCACAATCCCTTCTCCTCCATTCTCCGGATCTTGGGCATGCACGCCCACGCACCTGGTGTGAGTTTAAGCCACCGGGTCCGGGACTCAAACCATGGTCAACTCCGTGGGAGTCCAGCAACATAGCCTTTACGCTAACTGCTGGTCCCACCAGAACCTGAGCTCCTAACTGTTGTACTGGAGACAGAAATGGCTCCATGGTAGAAATGGGAATCAAGTTAGATCTTAATGAACAGATAAGATTGTAAAAATGAAAAGGCAATGGGAAATAAGGCAACCTCAAGGAAAGATAATGCACTGATCTATCCTGTATTATTTGAGTTGAAGTATAAGGAGGTAATTAGACATAAAAGCAATATTTAACAAAAAAAATTATTTGAAAATGTTCTTGCTTAGCACTTCTTGAGAGAGAAAGAGAAACCCCAAATGAGTCCCAACATCATGGTTATACCCCCACCCCTCACGCCCCAGCTTTCAACCCAATCTACTCAGAGGAGTCTCCAGACTTGAGCCAGGAACCTTCCCATGTGGGATTGCATTGCAGAGTGTCACATTTTACTTCTGCGCCATCATCTAACAGCAAAAAAGTGGACAGTGATGAAAGAGGGACTGAAATCAAGGGGACTTTCTTGGATGCTGATTTATAGTAATCCCATAATAACTGAATAAAAACAGGAGTCAAGGTGATAACACTGGGAATGGTGAAGAAAAGTAATATGACAATTCAGGGGGAAAATTTGTCAGAACTTGATTACAGACTGAACTGAGAAATAGGAAGAGGAGCAAGTCAAAGATCCCGCCACATTTCTGTATTTGGAAGAGAAGAGGGTAAAAGATGACCGAAGAGAGGACAGGTTAGGGAAGGATGTTAAGACTTTGTTGACTTTGTGTTCCCCATGTAGCTGCCCAAGCAAAGTGTTCTGTAGGCATTCAGTGGTTTAGTCTTGGTGTTTTGATACCTTGGCAACAATGGGCAAATTTGAAATATTGGCAATTCTCATAGACTCCCTTTGTGCTTCCATCCCAGTTTCCCCCTAAGACTATGACATTTCATTAACTAGCTGCATTTATGTATAATATCAATAACCTATGTTCTACTTTACAGAAAGAAATTCTAGAGAAGCAGCAGCAAGAACGAAATGATACCAATTTTCGTGGCATTTGTATGTTTTGCAATGAGGAATTTCTTGGAAACAGGTTTGCTGTTATACATCTTTAAATGTTACTGTTTTTAATCTGGAAATTCATCAACACATCTATAACTGTTGGTTATGTAAATTAAGTTCTGTGTGTTAGCTCAGGACTCTTATACATCAGGAGTACATTTTTTTTTTAATATGCCTAACATCAGAGATGGACTGTAGTAGTTCTAACCAGAAGAGGCAAGTACATTTTTTAAATGTCAAAGATAGATTTATGTTTAATATCGTAGGGCCTTTAAAGTGGGCTGACAGGCAAGATCACGTGCAACCAACTACTAAAAATGTACTCTGTACAAACTTCTTAACTCCAAATCTTTGGCATCCTTGGTTCTTCATTTTTGAGTATTAAAAATTGTGAAGATCAAAATTAAAAAGAAATTGGAGGGGCCAGCAGGTGGCATCATGGTTGGGGCACTGGGCTGCCCACGACCAACCACAGTTCAAGTCCCAGACCTGATGGCTCGCTTTCTCACTTTCTCTCTCTCTTTCTTTTTTTTTTCCCCTCTCTCTCTCTCTCTGTCTTTCTTTAATCAGATTTAAAATAGTAATAAAAATAATAAATTTTTAAAAAGAAATTGGAACATTGGTGATTCTGTCATCTGCCCCAGCTGGTTCAGAACCAGCTGATATGCTACATTTCAGTTCTAGCACTAATCACTTAGAGTTACCATCACACACTACAGTTAAGGATACAGTTCCCAAAAAGACTGACCCTAGTGTAGAGACCAGGCAGGCATAAGATCCAGTAGTCCAGGCTACCCAAATTCTTGACCAAAGCTACAAAGTCAGAGCTTTTCACTGACAATTTCTATGGATTTGATGGCTTGCTAGAATGACTCACAGAACTTAAGAAAATGCCATACCTATAGTTACAGTTTTATTTTGAAGAATACAGATCAGGATGAAGAAATAGATCGGGCAAGGTCCAGAAGGATCCTGAATGTAGAGGTTCTGTGCCTTCTCCCCAAAGAGTCAGGACCTGTCACACTCCTGGCACATCAGTGTGCTTCCTAACCAATAATCTGAGTTTTGGTGTCCAGAGTTTTTTAATGGGAATTTTTTTATATAGACGTGATTTATTAAATCTTTGAGTCTATAGTTGCCTTCTCTCTGAAGGTTGAGTTGGCTCAAAGACTCAGCCCTCTCTAATCATGTTTGTTTTTTTAGGTAGCCTCCATCTAGAAGCTATCTAGGGTCTCACTAAGAGTCGCTCATTAGCATAACAAGATACTCCTATTATTAGATATTGCAAGAGTGTTAGAGGCTCTGTACCAGAAACCAGGGACAATAATGCGACAAATGTCTTACTATGCAACGGTAATATTTATAAATGTGCATTCTCTTAAATACAAGTCACCAAATTGTAACCTCTAGGAACTAGAAATGATTTCAGTGACCCAAAATACAGTGAAAAATGAAAAGTATACTGTTATGACTACATTGAAAAAAAGCAGCCTTTAGTAAAAACACAGCCTAGCATAGTAATTGATCTTTCGTGTGAAGGACACTGAAAAGGAGAGAGAGGGTGCCTACTCATTTGAATCTAGAAAAGGGTTTGCTTGGCATACTACTACTTAAAACAACAGTGATGAAGATTTGATTTTCATATATACCAGCATAGAGGAAATCTCTACCAATACTTGATTATGCTTCTAATCTTGTCCTGTTTCTAAGAAGAGTTTTATGGGAATAACAGTAAGGACAAGGCTTGAGAGTTGTTAGGAATCAGTGAAAACCTTCTTCACTATCAGAAATTTACTAAACATTGGTATAACACTTTTTTAACAAGATATTTCTGATTTTAGATTAAAGCAATTATTAACCTAATAAAAAGGTATGTGATTATTGTCAGCGATCCCTAGTATTAACATAGGGGAAGCTACAAATGATATTTGATTTTCTCATGATAAATGTGGATATTGATATGATTTTAAATATTATCATTTTCTATGATATTAAATTTTGATAATATTGGTATTGAACCATATTGAATTTTGGAGTCCTTTTGTTTTGTTTTTTACCTCTATCTTCTTTTTTTTTAGAGATTTTTGTTATAAAGTGTATGTGCTTACCAGAGAGACCAAGAGAGAAAGAAAGCAAGAAATCACCCCTCAGGGGTATGGCCACACTCCAATCCCTTCTCCTCCATTCTCCTCTCAGGATTTTAGGCACACACACACACACACACACACGCTTCTGGTGTGAGTTTTAAGCCACTGAGTCCGGGAGTCAAGCCGTGGTCAACTATATGGGAGTCCAGTGACATAACCATTATGCCATCTGCTGCTCCCTCTATCCATATATATTTTTTTAATGATAACTTATTTATTGTTATTATTCAAGTTGACCAGAGAGAGAGAGAGAGAAAGGGAAAATGAGAAAGCAAGCCACCAGGTCTAGGACTTGTACCACGGTCTACCACATGGGAGTCCAGCACCCCAGCCACCATACCACCTGCCAGTCCCCCATATTCTTTATTGAATAGGGTCACATGAGAATTAAGTGAGCTCCTCAAGAGTCTCAAGTTACGGTTCTTTAATAAATAAAATTTTTAAGAAATTAACCACTGAGATAGATAAGCAGCATTTAATTATTGTAAAATGTTTGCTTTCCTTCAGCAATATTTCTTCCTTATGAAAAGGTCAACATGTAGGATTAAAGACACTGATTGATTCCAGCTACATACTATTGAGTCATAGGAAAAGTCATGATGCATCTTTGCATAGAAAAATGTGGAAAAATACATCATGACTTTTCCAATGACCCAATATATTAGCAATGTTACGAGTGTACATTTTTGTCCTTCCAGCATAGGTACATAAAGAGAATAGAAAAATAGGAGGTAGACAATGGACAAGGATAGAGGAACGAGCAGTTTCTCATTACACTACCTTCTTTTCCCCCTCTCATGTATATCCTTAACTGTAGATCATAAAAGCTACTCCTTTCAACCTATTTATGTTTTCTAAAGTTTATCTCTCGTAAACAGCAATCTGTTCTGCCAATCTCTGCCTTTTGATTGAAGTATTTAATCCATTTATTGTCTAATGTGCTTA
Organism: Tupaia belangeri chinensis; assembly: GCF_000334495.1. NCBI lineage: Eukaryota > Metazoa > Chordata > Mammalia > Scandentia > Tupaiidae > Tupaia > Tupaia belangeri. The sequence goes on along the minus strand of NW_006159742.1, from coordinate 312,017 downwards.
CTAATAAGACATAATTTACTTCTGCCATTTTGCTATTTGTTTTCTATATATCAGGTGACCCAAAAAGTCATAACGCATTATTGTGTAGAAAAACATGTCATGACTTTTCTAACAATCCAATATTTTAGGTCTTTTTATTCCTCTCTTCCATCTCTGTCTTCTTCTATGTTGAATAGATTTTCTTTTCATTTAGAGATTTTTTGCTATAGGGCACATATGCTTGCTAGAGAGACAGAGAGACAGAAATCAAGAAATCATCCCCCAGAGGGGATGGCCGCAATCCCTTCTCTATTATCCACTTAGGATTTGGGGCATGCACGCACATGCAATTAGTATGAGTTTCAAGCCACCAGGTCCAGGTCTTGAGCCAGGGTTGGCCGCGTGTGAGTACAGTGCTCCCAAATAGATTATTTTCTGATATACAATTTTAATTTCTCTGTTGTTTCTTTTATTTTATGTTTTAAACTATTTTCTTAGTGGTTGCCCTGGGAAATTATACCATAGTTAACATTTTAAAACAACTAACTAACTTAGTTTCAGTAATATAGAAAAACTGTACTAGCTTAGCTTCAATAATATAGAAAAACTTTTTGAACTGTTACAAGCTTCTAGTTAATTTCCAGAGTTCTAAAAAATGTTGATTTTGATGACTTTTAGCAGTGTTCTTTTTTTTAAGGAACAGATTTTCAGAAGTCTTTACTATACCCTTCCATAAGTGCCTCTTTCAGAACTGCTCCTTTAATTTAATCCCATTTGCCAAAATCACATTTAAAAATTTAGAGAAGACTCTGATTACGTATGATACAACCAGGAAAAAAAAAAATAAGATTGGAAAGAACTAGGTAGGGAAATATTTATTCTTAAACTATAAAGACAGGGAAATACTTGAGAAGGGAAAATAAATGAGATAATATTTGAAGTTAAAATATCATTTTAACACAAAAGGTACTTGTTAATTACATATTCATAAGTGTTACATACCTTTAAGAACCATTGTATAATAAATGTGGAAAAAATTTAATAATTTTTAAAACTAATTTGAACAAAAATTGTGATTAACAATAAAATTAAGTTTATAGAGAAAGTAAGGAGTTGAGATACTATTAAAACTATCATGCATTTATTTACCCAGAAATTAAAGCAAAAGTGGCATTAGGAATCAATTTAAAATTTTAAAAATGGGGACCAGCAGTTGGTGTAATGGCTATGTTGCCGAATTTCCATGTAGCTGACTGCAGTTCAAGTCCTGGACCCGGTGGCTTAAACTCACACCAGGCGCGTGTGCGAGCATGCCCAAGATCCCAAGAGGAGAATGGAAAAAAAGGGATTGTGGTGTGGCCATCCCCCCGGGGGTGATTTCTCACTTTCTGTCTGTCTCTCTCTGTCTTCTGTTGAGTGCACGTGCCCTATAGCATAAACCTCTTAAAAATTTTTTTTAAATGAATTCAACAATTTAGAGAATCATCTTGGCCTATTTAGAAATAAATAATTCTCAAAGGAAGGAGATCAAGTAAAGTGCCTTCTCCAAAACCCTGAAAATTGTCCTGGTTACCGACCAGCTGCTGTGGATAAAGGGATGAATACAGGTGACCACAGCCTTTCTCTACCTTTTCACCTCAAGCTATTGGGCCAGATTTTGAATTAACAAGCAAACCATTTAAGTACTTATGTGAGAGTTCTCCAAAGAAATGGAGCCAACAGGGAGTGTGTTGGGAGGGGAAGGGGCAGATTTATTCTGGGCATGTCTTACAGTTTTAGAAGCTAAGAAGTCCCACAATGTGTCATCTGCAAGCTGGAAAGCCAATCCCAATGCTGAAGGCAGTCTGAGTTTAAAACCTGAGAACTAGGGAGAGCCAATTGTGTAACTCTCAGCATGAGAGTTACAAGTCCAAGAACCAGAGAGTTCTCTGCAGTCCCAGAGTCCAAAGATCCAAGACAAATAGGCTATTAACCATAGCAGTAATAAGTATATGTCCCATATAGCAAAATAAGAAAGAAAAGAAAGAAAAGTCAACAAACAGTTTTATAGAGAGGGTTGCTTTATTTTATTTTCTCAAGAAAATAAAAAACACTAAAAACAATTGGGAGAGTAACGGGTAGGTATACATAAGCTAGGTAAACTGTGTAATGTGCACTGTACATAGTTTATCAGCAGTATATGTATCGATGAAGTCCCCAAAACTACCACCTTTATTTTATGAAAAAAAGTTGTAATTAAGGCCCAGTTAAAACATATTGTGCATACATAATTTGTTAGGTAAAAGTTACATAAGTTAAATGATTGCTTTTTTATACAAACTAATCAACAGGCTGGTCATTTTGTTCCAGGTTATCATAACTCTTGCATGTAATTTGACCTGTTAACTGGGGCTGGCCAAGTGTCTCTTGGCCTCAGGTCATAGCAAGTCATATGCCTGTTAGGCAGTTGAGGTCTTCCTGCTCCCCATGATGAACTGGAAAAGTGGAGGAAGCACAGTGTATTTACTAGTTTAAAGGACAGAACCAAATCCTGCTGTAGAGTGTAACTCTGACCAGTGGCAGGTAGTGGAACAGTCCTTGGCCTTCCTTACAGTGCTGCTGTGATGATGTATGTACTTAATATATTTCATAACATGTTGCTGTCATAACGCAAACGTTTATGCCTCTGTTTAGCACTTGCTTATAACTCTAATCCGTGGTGTTGTCTTACAAATGCTATTTCCATCTTGATTTGTTCCTAGATAATTTATAAATAATAATATTGCTCCGATTTTTTTCCTAGATCTGTTCTTTTAAACCACATGGCCAGAGAACATGCTTTCAACATCGGATTGCCAGACAACATTGTAAACTGCAATGAATTTCTGTGTACGTTACAGAAGAAGCTAGACAAGTGAGTACTGTTTTATGAAACATGACCCAAAGGTATTTTAATCTTACAGTCTGTTGTGAATTTTTAAAAATTAATTTGGCAATTGTACTAACTTAACCGTTAACGATCAAAGAAATAAACGTTTCTGATTTCTTATTTTGGAGGACTTTACATTTTGTACGACAGTCCTCATTTTATCTAGCTCATATCACCTTTTACTATCTTTTAAATTTTTTAAAGATATCATATATTACCAAACAGTATACCTACTATTTGAGGTATGAAAACATAGTCACTATCCAGCTTAAGAAATAGAACATTATGAATTTCTTTAAATCTCCTCTGTGCCCTTCTCCTTCAGAAACTCTATTCTTAATTTTGCATTTATAATTTCTCTAATTTTACTGTAATTTTTTTACATATGAGGGTTATTCAAAAAGTTTATAGACAATATGAATTAAGAAAAACCTGTGCACGAGTGGATTTCAACATTTTTTGTGCCAAAATAAACTCATAATTTAATTCCATTTTCCTGTGAACTTTTTTTTTTCTTTATTTTGGAGAGGTTTTCACTATAGGGCGCGTGCGCATGCCAGACAGACAGAGAGAGACATAGAGACAGAAAGTGAGAAATCACCCCCCAGGGGGGATGGTCACGCCGCAATCCCTTCTCCTTCATTCTCCTCTCGGGATCTTGGGCACGCACGCACATGCGCCAGGTGTGAGTTTTAAGCCACCGGGTCCGAGATGCGAACCGTGGTCCGAGATGCGAACCGTGGTCGACTACGTGGGAGTCCAGCGACATAGCCATTACGCTAACTGCTGGTTCCCACAAAATCGTGCACTCGCCGAGAGAGACAGAGAAAGAGAGTGAGATGGACTCGATACCGCAATCCTCCAGCCTCCACAGGTTTTTGCCATAGGGCAGGTGCCACCACGCCCCTGTGAACTTTTTGAGAGTGTCCTCATATTTAATAAATATTGTCAAATCGTTGGATGTTACTCAGTTTTTTGTGAGACATGGCATACTACATGCATTCTTTTGCCTTACAGATTTTTTGTTTTCATTTTTTAAAATGAAAATACATTAGAAAAAGACAGAGAGGTGGTAAGAAAGGAAGAGAGCACCCCACAATGGGGGCTAGTCATTCTGTGGCCCCTTTTCTATTTCTCCATCCTGTCAGAATTTGAGGCATGCACATAGATGTGCCCGGCGTATTTCTCAAGCTGCCTCAGCCAAAATTCAAACCATGGTCATCCATGTGGAGTCCAGCCCCTTAATCACTAGGGTTTGGGGCTGGCTTAAGGAAGGACATTCGCTAGTTCACCAGAATGGCTTTCAAAAATCTATCTAGTTTTCTTTCTAGGAAAGGGCCCAAGATTTTTTCTCTCCAAATCTAGTTTTTTCTTTATTTAAATGACATAAGAGTCTTAAGTGATATAAACCAATTATAAAAAGTTCTTAACTTGGACTGACTGGTGGCATGGTGGTTAAAGTGGCTGGATCCCACCTAGCTGACTATGCTTGGCAGCTTGAAAAACATTCCAGGCACCCATGTGCGTGTGTGCCAAAAATCCCAACAGGAGGACGAGATAGAGAAGAAGGGATTGTGGTGTGACCGTCCCCATGGAGTAGGTGTTGTTTTCTTTGTTCCCCACTTCCCGTCTCCAGTAAGTACATATGCCTTCTGGCAAAAATTTTCAAAGAAAAGTTTGTAACTCAACTCTGATATCAACCCTATGTTAAAACAATTTCCCATGTCCTTCACCCCTCATTAAATGGTCATTTATTTATGAAATATGACCAAATGTGTTTTCTAGCAAGAATAGTAGTAATGAATATCCATAATCAGCATATCACCCATAAATTACTTACTTCTGAAAAATAATGTTTATTTCTATGGCATAGAAATGAAAGTAAGTGAAAGGGTGTTTAGTAGAGATAACACAAGAGTTCAGAATTGAAATAATAGCCCAGCTGCAGTGGCATAGCAGTAATGCACCACTCTACAATGCTGTAGTCACGTGTGAAGGTCCTGGGTTGTTGTTCCAAGGTCTCTCTGTGCATGCTGGGCATGCTCCCTGGCTGGCTGAGGCTGGGGTGGATCAAAGCATGAATACTATTGGGAGTTTTGTGTCTTTCTCCCTCCCTCCCTTTTCTTCTTCCCACTATCCCTTACCTATGGAAGAAATAAATATGTTTTTAAAAACTGAAACAATAACATCTTTTGGTCATTTGAGATTTTTCATATAAAAAAGATTAGATTAGGTTTAACTCTGTGGCTCCACAAAGTAAAACTCTGGTGACTGATGTGTAAAAGTTTCAGGCATAGCAACTGTCAAGTAAGTAAGAGGAAAACATCTTGTTATTATCTCTTCAAAGCTGCTAACAGTGCCTTGTTAGGTGTTGAAGTCCCAGTCAATGGAAATACTTGAGCAGAAGATAAATGAGAATGAAATGATAGTAACAGCTACTGTTTATTTTACTCATGTGTAAAAAATGTAAATGATTTAATTTATATTTAAATTTCATATTTAGAGCACATAGTGCTGTGTGTGTGTGTGTGTGTGTGTACACAATTACCATAAAAATGTTCAAAACAGCCTAGCTCCATGATGCATCAGTAATAAGCTCCTCAGGAGAAACCAGATACCACATAGTAGTACCTGCTGTTCGAATCACCTGGCTGGTCAACCTGAAATAGGCCAGACATGTGTGCAAGTCCCCAAGATCTGATGAGCCAGAGGAATGAAAGAAGGGGATTGTGGCATCACCAGAACCTGTGGAGGGTCCTCCTCTCTCCCCTCTCTCTCTCCCTCTTTCTCTGTCGCATGTGTGCATGAATAAAAGAAAAAAAGTATAAAAATTCTCAAAAAGGAGATATTATCTTCAGTTTAGAAATCAGAAATGGGGGCCAACACCCTACCATACTGACACACATGGGAATGTTCTGGGTTCACATCTGGAGACCGCCCTGAGCCAGAAACACACGCACCCATGATCCAGGGCTGGCTGAGGCTGGGGGTGAATTGCAGTGTCAAGACCCTGTTGGTGTTGGTGTTGCTCTGTCTCTCTCGTAGGAGAAATAAATAGGCTTTAAAAAAAAAAAAAAAAAAGGAATCAGAAAAATGAAGCAAAGAGGACAAGTATTTTTATCAAATCCTTTAGGTAGTAGGTACTGGAACTAGGAACCCTGTAAATTACCTCACAGGATATACCAAACTATATACTAATTATTATATATAATAAGACAGCGGTAGTCATCATTATAACTACTTGAAGCAGACCTGTGTTTTCATTTCAGAATAAGTAATTTGATGACTAAAGCTCCAAAATAGTTGTTGGATATTCACTATCTTTGTCACCGTCTTAACTAGATAATAAAGTTAGCCACCTTAGCCAACTACAGAATAAACCACACTGAACATTCTGTAAAGTCAAAGGAATGAAATGAGGGGCAGTTCTGATAAGGATGGTGTACTCCTTTGAAGGGTACGTGTGACCGAAAATGAAAAAATCGAAAACTCACTAATAATAAAGGGCTATTGCAGCAACTATCCAAGAGACTTGTTTATCAGTATTTTTGTATTTCTTCTAGCTTACAGTGCTTGTACTGTGAGAAGACCTTCAGGGACAAAAATACACTTAAAGATCATATGAGGAAAAAACAACATCGTAAGATCAATCCTAAGAACAGAGAATATGACCGATTTTATGTCATCAATTATTTGGTAAGACTTACTTTTCATAATTTAAAATTTGATTCCAGTACTGCAAAAAATACTTTCTAATGGCCAACTAATATTTGAATAAACAATTAGTACAAAGCTCAAAATGGAACCAGCCAGGGGCATACTAGTTCCTACGTGGCCTACCATACAAGACCAGAGGTTTATAAAACACACCAGGCATATGTGTGTTCTTGTGTGCCCCAAAATCCCAAAAGGAGGAAAAAAGGAATAGATGCAGTATTACTGTACCCTATGGGAAGTGTTTCTCATTTTCTTTGGTCACACACTCCCTCCCTCCAAAATTAAAAAAAAAAGAAAGTTTAAATGGAGAGGTGGTCAAAACACAATTGAGCGATACATAAGCAGTGATTCAAGTGGTTAGTTTACAAAGTATAATTTGGTTTGTCTTTGACTGGATGTGTATTTATGTAGTAAAAATGTCATGTTTCTAGAACTCAAAGTGATCTTAACCAAAAGAATACAGCATTTGAATATCCATATATTGTCCCCCGTATATATAGTATTAACATGAAGTCAGCAGCTTCTATATTCTATTCAAAGACACGTTGAGCATATTTATGCTAGATGCTACACAGGTTAATTCTTTATGAACTCCCTCTTCATTCTTTTTCTTTCTCCTCAATAATAAATCTTTCCCCTCCTCATTAGATACATAGATATAAATAGATAACAGTTTGTCATAAAAGTCATGATGTATTTTTTCTGTTTTTCTATTCAAAAACGTTCCATGACTTTTCCAGCAACCCATTGTATCTATATATAGAGATATAGATTTAGATATCTTTGTTAATTCTCTTGAGCTAGCATTTTTCTAAGAGACATTTTTTACTATAGGGCTCTTGCACTTGCCAGAGACACACAGAAAGACAGAGCAAAGGTGAGAAATTACGCCCCCCCCAAGAGGATTGACCATACCATAATCCCTTCTTCTTCATTCTCCTCCTGGGATTTTGGGCACTCACATACACATGCCTGGCATGAGTCTCAAGCAACCAGGTCCAGGAATCGAACTGGGGTGGCCCATGTAGGAGTTCAGTACCTTAACCACTAGGTCACTTGCTGGCCCCACTTTTTTCTTTTTAACTTGCTACAGGGCATGTGCAATGGCCAGAGACAGACAGAGAAGGAGGGAATGTGAGAAAGCCCCCGTCATGGGGATGGCCACACTACAACTCCTTCTCTTCCATTTTCCTCTCAAGATTTTGGGCATGCATGCACATGCACCCAGTGTGCTTTTCAAGCATCCAGTTCCAGGACTTGAACTTCACATTCGGCCATATGGGTTCCAACTACATTAACCACCATGCCACTGGCTGACCCTAGGCCAGCTTATATCTTAAGGGAAGTTTTAGGGACACCAAGACACATTAGTATGTAACATGACTTAATTTGGCTAGTAGGATAAGCTAACCTGGTTATGTCAACAATTCTAAATACATTGAAAGTTCTCTTTGCCCATAAACTTCAGTATCTTTTACTGGTCTCTATAAATTACAGGCCCTTGAGGGGTAAGAGTTGGTATTAAGTTAGAGACAAATGTCCTGGGTTGGGAGCGAATTGGGAATATGGGGAGGGATTTTTGATTGACAGAATTACTGGGATATGGTGCTGGCTCTGCCACCAATCTATTGTTTTTTGTTTTTTGTGGGGGTTTTTTTGGTATATGATGGAGATAAAGCACTGGAGTAAACGAAAGGGGGGCAGGGGATAGAGTCTAGTCACTTTCCAGAAGGATAGGAAGAAAGTTCTGTTCTGTTTCTAACTGGCACTTTTACGCAAATGGAATTTTTTTTTCTTTCTCTCAGTATGAATGAATTAAAATCCAAACACCTTCTATTGGTCATAGAAGGCTAATTAAATATATCACCAGCCACTTTATCTATTGGATAGAAAAAAGTGTGTCCTGAATTATGTTGGAAATCTCTGCTCTAGGGTAGAATTTTTGTCAGTTCTAACTAATGCATAGAGTGTTTAACTATAATTCCCCTTAAAAAGCAAGTTTAGCATGTGTTTGAAGATTGACTCAGGGAGGTTCCCACGGCTTGCTACAAATGTTTTACACCAGCTAAAGGCAAAGGCACAGTTGAGTCCTTCCGTCTTCTCCCGAAATCACTCAGTCATTACTTCCTCCAGCAAATGCTGCTTCAGTGCCCCAGCCGAATCCACTAGGGAGTGGACTTCAGTGTTAGCTCCAAGAAATATTCAGCTGCTTCACTTTTAGAAACATACAGTTCTTTAGGCGGCATCAAGTAGTGTGACTGTCAAAACCAAAATTATCGGCGAGGGTCAGCTGTTCTATCTCATTCTAGGTTGTGCTACCCACAGAGTGCCCGGATTTGACATGGCTTGAGAGAAGTACTTCAAGAGGTTGTGAAGACTTTAATAACATATAAAATGAAAATTAAATCACATGAGGATAATATTGTTTGAAATCATTTTTTTTAAACTAACAGCTTCTTTAAGTAAATATTATGATCCAAGCATTGTCCTAGATACTTAAATCATTCATCTTAATCACAACCCTATGACTCAGCTAATATCATGAAGCCTATTTTATAGATTAGACTTGGGGCAGGTAGTTGTGGCAAATTGTCTTCTGTATCATTTTCCTACATCTTTATAGTTACCATAATAGTACTTACATCTTATGCTTTGGGTTGAGGTTTTTGGTCAAATTATGGTGATGAATTTGTAATGATCTGTTTGCTCTCCCTTGCCTATTATCTTTTGTAACAAACCAGAAAATAGTCATTAGTTACACTAACTTTAATCAACCTTTAAGGCTCCAATTCACAATGTTGACCTTCCTAGCCCTGTATGCTCTTCTGCTAAGGTAAATAGGTGAAACAATAACAATGATGAATTAGAAAAAGAAAAACTGAAATATGTTATGATACTTCAGCATTGTAGAAATTTAGTGAACATCTTTGAAAGGTTTGAGAAGCCAATAACATCTTTAAAGAACCAGTTGCATGCTTACTAGAGGCATCAACCTTCATAACATTCATTGGCTCCCCACTTTCTACATGCATTGGAGTACCTTCCAAAATAGAAAAGTTTTGCAAGGCTGGCCCTGCAGCCTAGTTAAGTTAAGAGAACTAGATACCACCTGGCCAACTGTAGTTCTCAACCCACCTCTGGTGGCTTGAAAAACACGCCAGTCACATGTGAATCAATGCCCCAAATCCAGACAGGATGTAGAAATGAAGGAGAAAGGATTGCAACATGATCAGACCCCACTGGGGGATGCTTTCTCCCTCTTCCCAACCTCCCGTCTGTCTTTTTCTCTGGCAAGTGCACACACCTTTTGGCCAAAAAAAAAAAAAAAGAAAGAAAGAAAGAAAGAAAAAGAAAAGTAATATTGCTGACAAAGTGATTGATTTGAGTCATTACTTTCAAAGAATTGGAAGTTGGTATGAGAACCTGACATGCAAGCACATTCATTTGAACGCCTTGTAGTAGTGTGTACAGTCAGTGTCTGACCTCTCCTGTAGGAGATACAACCAGTACTTGGGTCATCCACCTTGAACTCCTCCTCACCTGCACTTCAGACACAGACAGTGCAGCAGCAATGAGAACATCCGGATGTCCCTGGCAGGAGACACTCTTAATAGTCATCACAAGTGGGAGCTCAGGGAGAAAGAATTTTGGCTCTCCTCTGAGCTCAACAAATTAACAGCTTACTTTGTTTTTCCCTTTGGTGCGATACTTTACATATTTAATTATTCATATCAATTTCTGAAATAAATGGATTTGGTAATACATTCAAGGTTCTTGACATAATCTGGATTATCTGCTTCACATTCTTGATTTGTTTTCTCAGAAACAAAAGGGTTCAGTTGATAAAGGAAAGGTTAGGAAACAATGTTCTGATTCAGACACGGCTGGCTCAGAGAGCAGACTGCCTAACATCATCCAAGACCCGGCTACAGAATCCTAAGAGGTTCATGTTTCTAGCCCCAAGTTTTTCTAAGTCTGTTGGATTGTCAGAAAAGTCATGGCGCATTTTTACATAGAAAAATACAACATGACTTTTCCAACAACCCAGTATTTTTATCATGTTTTGTATCATGTTTTGATTTAAACATTTTTATTCTTAAACACACAAAGCCATTTATAACCAAAGTAGGCTCTCAACCTATTTTTCATAGTTTTGTTATAATTGTTGTCTAATACAATAATTTGTCTACATTTAAAACACTTCTCTTTCTGTTTTTAATGGATTTTGTTTAATGTAAGCACCGGTAAGTGTGTAGCATGTTAGGGCAGAGGGGTGCTGGTTGAAGGAGATCTTTTTTTTTAATTTTTTCATGTTTTTTTTCCGCCCACTTATTGCTCATAAACCATCTGATGCTGGGGTTTGAGGGGGTGTTCTGAACATCTTTACTAACATGCTTTCCAAACTTTTGTTTTCCTCACGTTCTTTGCTTTTCTGACATGATTCATTAGTAGTCACAGTGTCTTTAATTAGAGAGTTATGTGCTTTGTGGCCTTTTTTATTTTTTTTTTTTAGTATTTTTGTTGTTGTCTTCGGTATTCTCTTTGGGTCTTATTCCTATCATAAAGCATTTATTTAACTTTACTAAAGCAGAGCAGTCTAGGAAAGTGTGGGCCACAATCATATGTAAATTGCTCATTTCATAATATACTGATGAACATAGGTTACCTTTTTCCTCCCAAGTGTGATAAAGTTTGGAAGTTTGAAGTGAAAAATGTTTTTTGCTATTTTGGATTCAAAGCAATTCTTGGGAGTCATCATTTAACCATATCATTCTAAATGGTAATACCACAAATGGCCCAACCTTGAATACTGTCTTGCCGTGATCTTAAAGTCTAAGACCAGAGAGACCAAATAAGACATAAAAGATTTGCTCATCACCAAAAATTTTACCTAACAAGGATCTTGCTAGCAGGTCTGAGACCATTTTTGGTGTCTTATTATGAGGTTCAGACATTTCGTGACGACTCTGGGAAGTGCATTATGGAGTCCAAATTAACCATCTCTAATGATGTTATGGTAGATATCTGCATGTCGGAGTTTACGCATCATTTAGCTGATAAATAATGACAGCTTCAAAACCTCTCATTAGGTTGATGAATGATAGATTTTCTTTCTGCCCCTAAATCATAATGACACATATAGTTCTTTGTTTTTAGCTAAATGAATACCTTTATTTGTGTGAATTTTGGTTTGGTTTTCCAAAAGAAGAATACTGAACAACAAATGTATCTGTTCTTAAAGCAGGTCAGGTTGGGCTTGACCATAACTGTAGTTTACTTGCTTGAAAAGGTATCCAGTCGTGTTCCTGCTTCTCTCTGGGATATGCTGTCTGTGTGTCAACATGGAAAAGTTGAGTAGAAAGTGAAGATAGAATGAGAGGAAACAATGGCTCAAGGGATAGAAGAGAAATGGGTGGGGCAGAAATCATTCC
>NW_006159742.1:252972-299950 GCF_000334495.1 Tupaia belangeri chinensis | reverse complement strand
TTATCACTCCATAAAGTTTTTTTTACCAAAACCATGACAGGCTTGCCAGACATAGTTCTAAAAGGTGGAACTTTCCCACTAACTGTAAGGGATGAAAGGAATTTGAGTAGGTATTGGAATACCTACTTGTGCGAGTACTGTGTGCTTTCTAGATATTAACTAACTCACTTAATCTCCTTATAAAAATCTTTCAAAGGACCAACAGTTGGCATAATGGCTATGTCACTGGACTCCCATGTATCGACCAAGGTTTGAGTCCTGAATCCGGTGGCTTAAACTCATGCCGGGCACATGTGCATGGGTGCCCAAGATCCCAAGAAGAGAATGAAGAAGGGATTGCAGTGTGGTCATTCCCCCTGGGGGGTGATTTCTCACTTTCTGTCTCTCTGTCTCTATCTTTCTGGCAAGCCCATGTGCCCTATAGCAAAAACTTCTCCAAAAATTAAAAGAAAGAAATCTTTCAAAGTAGGAACTAAATTGGCCTCAAATTTTAAGATTGTTTTTCAGTTACAATTCACCCCAAAAAATACTTTTAGTTCCCATGTGCCAGACTCAAGAAATGTAACAGTGAATAAAGGTCATATCTTCATGGGCTTTCTAGTGTCAAGGAGATAGATAGCCAATAAGAAAACAAGTACAGGGACCAGCAGATGGCATAATAGTTAAGACACTGCACCCCCACATGGCCAACTACAGTTCGAGTCCCCAACCCAGTGGCTAGAAACATACCGGACTCGTGTGCACTCGTGCTCAAAATCCTGAAAGGAGAATTAAAGAGAAGTGGTTGTGGCATGGCCATCCCGACCAAGGGGTGATTTCTCAATTTCTGTTTCTGTCTCTCTTGTGAGCACATGCACCCTATAGCAAAAATCTCTCTTAAAAAAAAAAAAAAGGAAAGAAAGAAAGAAAAGGAAGTAAACAAATACATATACAGAATAATTTCAAGTAGTAATCAGTGCTTTGAAGAAAAGTAAATCACAGAAGAAGAATCAAAAGCAATAACTTGGGACCAGCAGGTGGTATAATGGTTATGTCACTGGATTCCCACATAATCGACTGCAATTCGAGTCCCAGGTCTGGCAACTTGAAACTATGCTTGTGCGTATGTGCCCAAAATCCCAAGAGGAGAAAGGATTGTGATGATGATTTTCTGGGGGTTTTTGTCTCTCTGTCTCTCTCCTTCTCTCCAACAAGCATATGCGCCCTATAGCAAAAAAATCTCTCAAAAAAAGAAAAAAGCATGACTTGAAAGAAGGATATTGTTTTAGACAAAGAAGTAAGAGAAAGGCTAACATGGTAACATTTAAGCACAGAACAGAATGACTTTGCCATGCGTATATGTGGAGGAGTAGTGTTTCTGGCAGAGGGTGCAATGAGTATAAAAGTAGCTGAGTGGAAGCAAGCTTACCATGTTACTACTGGTTAAGACCAGTCTGGCTGGAGGAAACTGAGGAAGAGAAAATGTGGTGAGAAATAAAAATGGAGAGGGGGGCCGAGAGAGAACATGGAGGTCTTACAAGCTGTGATAAGGACTTTGCATTTTGTTCTCGTTATGACGGGAAGCCCTAAGGTTTATACAGACAGGAACATACCCTTTGGAAAGGTCATTGGCTACCATCTGGGAAATAGAGTCAAGGACCATGAGCAGAAGCAGAGCCCATCTAAGAGGTTGTTTCAGAGTTTCCATTTCAAGATATTAGTGTTTTGTTTTATTTTTTAAAGAGCTCTAAGAAATTCAAATAGCAGCTAGAGTTGAAAAACACTGATTTAAGAGAAAAGAACTTGACTGAAAGGATATTGTCCTTCTCCAAAAAGAAAAGCACATTGAAAGCATTTTAGGATATAGCTTTCCTTCTCCCTGAAAAGAATTTTTGCTGTATCCTACTTAAATTGTTTTAAAACCATTTGAATGGGAGTATTTTGCTTTGTTTGTTTTTTTACAGGTCTGTGTTTATTTTCTTTCTCCCTTACCCTCTTTCACCCAATCTCTCTGATCTAGTTGTTTGTTTGTTTGTTTTCCTACAAAGGAACTTGGAAAGTCTTGGGAAGATGTCCAGTTGGAAGATGATCGGGAGCTGCTAGACCATCAGGAAGAGTAAGACTTGTTATTGCTGCTAATTAACTCTAGTGTTTCAAAATTAGGAAGATAATTTTTCAGTTTGGCTTAAAATTCTCATTCTGAAAAGACAATTAAAAAAGGAAGAAAATCTCTCTGTACCATGCGTCTTTTCTGTAACATGGCAAAAACTGGAACTCAAACTAACTGGCATAAAAATCACTAGACATTGATGTTCCAACTAAAATAAAGCTATTAATTGAATGCACAGACAATATCCAGTTCAAAGAGACATTCCCAAGTGCTTTGCTTGTTACTCAGTTAGTCACTAGACCTTACAGTGAGTGATAGGAACTTTGAACTCTCCTTGTGGCTTGTCATTGGAGTAGAGAATGAAACTGAAGTTAGCCTTGCTCTGTGTTTATCCTATTGATGGCTACCATAAAATATTCACAGCTTCTTTGTTTGAATATTTTAGCCTGAGAAGCATTCTTTTCAACCTAAAAGGACTGTTATTCACCTTCTTTTCAGTCAAGGCTCTTTTTCCTTTTTCTCTCACAAGATTTTGAATTGATATTATTTTAACAATGAATTAAAGCCCAATGTTAGAGAGTTGTCAGTTGCTAAATTTCCTGGATGTATAAAGGTTTATACAGGCAGTCGTCTGGACTAGAATAAAAATATTTCTTTCCCTTCAGGACATACTAGATAGAATATTTAATGTGTGAATGTTGAAGTTTGAAAATGACACAAAAGGTTATATATAGTAGTAGTCAGAGCCAGAAGCTGGCCAGTCCTTCCTGGATGAAGAGGGTTAGGGAAGGTGTTTTGTTTCCTAACAGGGAAGGGTCAGTGTGAAATGGGTTCGGTTGATCTAGAAAGTCATAGCAATGATCCTTTCTGAACTTGCCATGAGAAATCCTCCCTTGGTTGAGTTTGAATGAGTGGTTTCTTCTCTCCACAGCTCTTCCCTATTGACAGTTTTCCTGGTTTGGGAATGACAAGATGTTAGTATTTCAGGAAATAAATGCAAAGAAAGGAGAAAGTAGTAAAACAGAGCATGTATGCTTTTTGAATGTTCTTTCTACGAGCAGATTTAATACTTGCCCCATTTTAAATTATTAGTATTTCTCCCATGAAAGATACATGGTTTGCCTTTTTAAAATACACTATTTGTCATGCAGAAACAGACCACCAGCATCCCACCTCACAGCGTGTGCACTTAGTGGTTGTGGTTAATGAGGAGCATTACATCTCTTGATGTGTTGCTTGCAAATTAAACCTAGTTGTCTCAGAAAGACATTGTACTGATTCTGTAGTCAAATAGCTGCTCATAAGAGAGGCAAATATGAGAAAGATGAAGCAGCACCTGTTCACTGTTTATATTAATTTCATGGTGCTGCTTTGAATTTCAAAAGCTATATCAGAACGTCCTAATATGATGTGACAGTCTTTACCAAATGTCAGAGTTGAACAAAATTGGCAGGGTTTCCTAAGGAGGAGAGAATAATACTAAGTCACTCTGCAGTATACCCTCTTATTGAAGAGAATTTCCATAATTTCTGTTTTCTCTTTTAACTTAGTGACTGGTCTGATTGGGAAGAACACCCTGTATCTGCTGTCTGCCTGTTTTGCGAAAAGCAAGCAGAAACAATAGAGAAATTATATGTCCACATGGAGGTGAGATACTTTTATTTGAATTTTGTTTCATTCTGACAGGAGGAAGCTCATCATTATTAGATCCTTATCTGCCTATACTTTAGTTTCTCAATCATTATCCCACTCTGGGAAGTGCTTTAGGCAACACAGAAGAGATAAGCCAGGTCCATCAAGGAAAACCAGAACTTAGAGCAATTTCTTGGGTTATTGGAAAAGTCATGACGAATTTTTGCATAGAAAAACACATCATGACTTTCCGGATGGCCGAATAGTCAAAATGACTGGACCTGGGTAAGCTGGTAGCGTGGGGTTTTAAGGACCACTGATACAGCTAACCCTTAAGGTGCTTACAGTATAATTCTTGCACAGAAGACGGGGTTAATAAACAGCAGTAACCAGGAGATGGATGGGCTGAGCCTTTTTCCAGTCTGCTGTGCTATTGAATTGGAGAACAAGAAGAGAGGAAGTAGTCACTGACAAAACCCCTGGGGGAATCTGAGAAAGGAAACCGGTGGACTAGGCCTCGGGTGTGATCTTACCGCTCCTTCAGGTGCTGAGATTTGGAGAGAAGAAATTTGGGAGTGTTCCTAGTCTGATTACCCTTCTGAATGCCATTTTTATCTTATAATGAAGCTTAAAAGTAGTAGTTCTAAACTTTTTTTTGTTACCCCAGCATACCTGAGAGCTGGCACACTCTACACCTCTGACCCTCAGCTAGGCACTGTAGAGTAGGGGAAGGGCATTGAAGGGGGACCTCTAATGATTAATGCCAATATCACAGCTTGAGGGTAGAGGAGTGAAAATCATGGAAAAATATTACTGAATGATTCTGGTATATTTTATGCCGCCCCCGCAACCATCCTGCTACCTCTGCTAATGGTGGACCATGTTCTCCTCTTTCACCCTCCTATACACCCTCCTCATTCAGAAACACTGTCGGTTAGTTCAGTGAAATAAGGACCTGGAAGTATTAGATAGACCATGGGCATTTACCCTTATGAAAGGAAAGAATCAATTTCTCTGGAACAAGTTACCACTAGTATGGTTATATTTCTGTATTTAAATTTAATTTTTAATATCCTAATATCTTTACATTGAATGGTGCCTTAGTACTCCTACACTGTGTAGGGGTTCCCTTCTCACTGTCTTTCACAGGTGTGTTTAACTTCTACTCAGTCATTTTCAGTGACAGTATACCATGAATTCCTAATCGTCCTGTGGATGCCATTGCAGTGAGTTAGGTGATTTTTATTCTCTGTGAATTTGTAAATTAAAATGTTTACATAGACATAATTGCAGGAATATAACAAACAGAATAAAGTAAGTCTTTGTATTGTCAACAATGAAAAGACAGCCTGATTTATGGAAAGATGTGAATGAAAAGAAACTTCCTGGATTAAACTGTATTTCACAACATAAAATGAAAAACAGAACTTAAAATTACCTGTTTGTTGGTGGGGGTGTCAAAAAACCTACATCCATAATTCAAGTCCAGATGCATAGCACAGTGAAGCCACACCTTCCCTAAGGACTGAGGACACTTTAGTCAGACTGAAAAATGTATATATGGTACATAGTGAAAACTGTAGATATAAGCTGTGAACAATTACAGTGTTTTAACTGATTGACATAGCTTGTTTGGACTGTGTTTTAAAAAGCAGTTGGATATAGAAGTAGTTAGATTTTGAAGACTTCAAAAGCAGATTATGAAGAACTCAGACTGAGTTTCTAAAGTACTCAGACTCCTCTGAATAAGTTATCTGTTTATAACTTCAGCCTGGAAGATTAAAGAATGCATATGCTTACAAATTTGTTCATTTCTTTTTTTAGGATGCACATGAATTTGATCTCCTCAAAATAAAATCAGAACTTGGTAAGTTTGATTTGGAGGTCGTTTTCCATGATGGTGCCTTTCTATTATAAACTGTCCTGTAAATGAAGCCTGTGTTCTGTGGTGAGATTGGAGAGTGCACAGTCTCTGTGCAGATGGTCTTAGCCGAACTGTCCCAAGCAGTGATTCTCAACCATTTTTGCACTGTAATACTTAGATACGGTTTTTGGTTTCAAATAGTCTTTCTTCTTCTTCTCTACATGTTTGAGTACTTCAAATAAAATATAAGGTAATGGTTAATATCTAAAGTGGAGGAGACTAGTAGAAAGAGTATAGATTTTGAAGTCAGACTGGAGTTCGTATTTCCAGTTCCAGCACTTAATGACTGTGACATTGGATCCCAGGTCAGGAAAATGTTACAAGGACTGAATAATGTATGTAAAATACCTACCATATTGCTGGGCAGTGTAACTAGCATTATGTATTACAGATGTACCCAGCTGTGTCATTCTCAGTATCACTATGATAGAAGGATTAGTGGCAGTTAAGATGCAAATAATGACTTGCTAATGGATCTAAGACAGTTAAAAAGCCACCCTTCCACACCTCAGCTCAGTCACTGTATTCCTAGACTCGGCTGTGTCACTTTGCTTTGAGTCTCTTGTAGACATATATATGTTATATATATAATTAGTTTAGTAGTCAAGAACATGATTACTGGAGCCAACATCCTGGCTCTACCACTTAGTAACTGTGCCATCCATGGTATAAGTTTCCTTATTCCATGTGGCTATCATAATACTATCTATCTAATAGTGTATTGTGAGGATTAAATGTATTAATACACGGAAAGTGATTAGAGTAGTGTTAGCACATCATCCTGTATAATGACTATATTGGCTATTATTTTTAGATATCTAGAGAATACATGTTGATTATAAAAAGGAAAAATCTTCGAAAATCTTCTTTTTGAAATTATCCACCCAATGGTCATAGGAAAATTCATCCTATAATTTTCTATGCAAAAATATGTCATGACTTTCCCAATGACCCAATATTATGCTTTAAAATTATACTACATCTTCAAGTTAATTACTGAAGATGAATGGCTATTTTAAGAAATTAATAACAGTGTGGGCCCGCTTATATTGTGGTGTTTGGGACAGCCAAATTCCACATGACTGACTGTGTGGTTCAAGTCCCAGACCTGGCATCTTGAGAAACATGCTAGGTATGTATGCATGTGTGCCCAAAATCCTGAAAGGAGGAAGAAAGGGAGAAGGGATTGCAGCATGGCCATCCCCCATGGGGGGTGCTTTCTCTTTCTTTCTCTCTTTCTCTCTCTGCAGCAAGCACATGCACCTTTTGGCAAATTTTAAAAATTATAACAGTGCAAAAAATGGATGTGAGCAGTTGTCCTAATGATTGTACATACTGTTATTTTCAGGATTAAACTTCTATCAGCAAGTGAAACTGGTCAATTTCATTCGGAGGCAAGTTCATCAGTGTAGATGTTATGGCTGCCATGTGAAGTTCAAATCCAAAGCAGACTTAAGGATGCACATGGAAGAAACTAAACACGTGTCACTGCTTCCTGAGAGGAAGATGTGGGATCAGCTGGAGTAAGTACTCATCAACCAGACATGCACTTCTTTACTTCATCTCCCCTATTTTATTCCTTCATTTATGTTCTTTGAACTTAAAGAAACAGAGAATACATGTTGATTATAAAAAGTAAAAATCTTCAAAAGTCTTCTTTTTGAAATTATCCACCTTGGGCCAGTAGGCAGCCTAGTGGTTAAAGTGCTAGACTGTCACATGGCCGACTATGTTTTGATTTCCAGACCCAGAGGCTTGAAAATTACCCCAGGCACATATGCACACATGCCCAAAATCCCAGGAGGAGAATGGAGAAGGGATTGTGGCATGGCCATCCCCCCAGGGGGTGATTTCTCACTTTCCCTCTTATTGTCTCTCTCTGGTGAGCACACGCACCATATGGCAAAAACCTGGAAGGAAGGAAGGAAAGAATCCCCCTCTTACAAATGAAACCAGCTGTGAGCAATCTCAGTGCTGTGAAGTTGCAACTATTTCAAGTTTGTGATTTGGAGATAGATACAGAAGTAGATAAATATAGAACTAAATATAAACTTTCTCAGTATTTTAATGAAAAATTTTATTGTAAATCTCTTTCTTCAGCCAGTATACATCTGGTACATTATTTTTAATGGTTGCCAAGTATTGCATGTGTATTGTATATTAGGGAAGTTAATCTTTTGGTCTTAATCTGTTAGCTATTCAGGTTCTTACTTTTTGTTGTTATAAATAATGATGCAGTGAATATTCATTTGCCTGCATTTGTGCATGTTTATCTAATTGTTTCATTAAGATCAACTCCTAGAAATAAAATTACATGTCAAAGGGTATGCACACTGCTGGGGCTTTTGATACGTGTTTTAAATATTGGCACTTTAAAAACATGAGGTAGTGGGACCAGCAGTTAGCATAATGGCTATGTCACTGGACTCCCATGTAGTCGACCGCGATTCGTGTCTCAGACCTGGTGGCTTAAGACCTGGTGGCTTAAACTCATGCCGGGCACGTGTGCGTGCTTGCCCAAGATCCCGAGAGGAGAATAGAGGAGAAGAGATTGCAGTGTGGCCATCCCCTCTGGGGGGTGATTTCTCACTTTCTGTCTCTCTGTCTCTCTCTGTCTGTCTGGCAAGCGCATGTGCCCTATAGCGAAAACCTCTAAAAAAAAGAAAAACATGAGGTAGTCATCTGGTGTGTACCTATTGTGATTTCAGACCACCAGATATTCTTTGCCAATATAGCCTTTCTGAACTGGTTCTCACACCATTACGGATAGCCTCAGTAGAAGGAACCTCAGAGAAGCTGTGGTCTTCTAGCTGCCCAGAGGTGGTTCTGTTCACAGGAAATATGAAATCAGGTTATCTGTAACTCTAGCCAAAAAGCTCTAGTTTTTCTCATTTTAGGAGATCCCAGATTTGTGAGGAGGACCAAAGTCAGCCATGAATTGAACTAGTAACCTATTTCTACAATAATAATAATAATAATTTATTTTCTCCTCCTCCTCCTCTCTCCCCCTCAACCCTCTTCCTCCCTCCCCTTTTCCCACCTCCTCCCCTTCCTCCTCACAATAGGGCACATGCATTTGCCAAAGAGACAGAGAGGGTGAAAGAGAAAGTGAGAAAGCATCTTCCAGGAGGATGATCATGCCACAATCCCTTCTTCTCCCCCGAACTTCTCTCAGGATTTTGGGCACACATGTACGTGCGCTTGGTGCATTTTTCAAGCCACCAGGTCCAGGACTGAAACCACGTAGTCAGCCATGTGGGATCCAGCTGCCTTAACCAATATCCACTTGGCTAGACCACTATAATTCATCCAAAAGAAATTGACAGCCTTAGAACTTTCCAGAATTGGGTTCTAAGTGGCCTCATGACCTAGTGGTTAAAGGAGCCAGATCCCATATGGCTGACCAGAGTTCAAGGCCCAGCTCTGCTGGCTTAAGAACAACCTACTAGGCAGGTGTGCATGCATGCTCAGAATCCAGACAGGACAGAGAGATGGAGGAGAAGGGATTGCAGTATGACCATATCCCATTGGAAGGTGAGTACACATTTCTCCGGCAATTTAAAAATCCTAGAATTAACTCCAAAGTGTATTCAGAGAATAAACCAGAATAACAAAAACTCTATAAATGTTATTTTGTGAATGAAGAAATCAATAAACACAAAAGAAAACAGTTGTTTTCATCAAATGTTTGAAGGATTTGTGTTTGAAAAATAACTATATTTGAAGTTTTTTAACCTCTAGGAAAGAACTGAGACCTTCGAGTAGAAATGCAAAGGATGTCATTTTTAGCTTTTTATGAAAAGATATTATCTTAACAGCTAGAGCTTTGTAGTACTAAAGTAAGCAGCCTTTGAAGACAGCATGTTTCTTATCATGATAGATACCAAGCAGAGACTTCATGGCCAGCTAGCAAAGGTGCTAGGTTCAGGAGGGCTGGTGTGAGCCAGTGAAGGGCGCCATGAAGGTAACTCAGAAGTTGTCTCTCCAACATAGACTTTGCAAAATGCTGAGGTAACTGGCAAGGAAACCTAGCAAAATTTCAGTCATGTTTGCATTCAGCTGCCTGGAAATGCTCAGAGTAGTTCACTAATTTGGTTAATCCATATAGCTCTCATTTTTTTCAGGTATTATTTTCCAACCTACGAAAATGACAGTCTCCTGTGTACACTGTCTGACAGTGAAAGTGATCTGACCACTCAGGAACAAAACGAAAATGTTCCCATCATCAGCGAAGACACAGCTAAACTGCACGCTTTGAAACAAAGCAGTATTTTGAACCAGTTACTACTACAAGAGTGCTTGAAAAACTAGAAGAAACTTTCACAGAAGCAATTTTTCCATTTTTCTCCTATGAAATAGACATGAAAGAATATTTTAAATTCGAACATCTGCAAAGGACTAACCCTTGATGAAAACTTTTCAAAGTGAATGTTCTTTTCAAATAATTTAGAAGAAAAATAAAATGGACTCTTTATATTTTGTCTATAAAGTTTTACTGTCTTCTCATCTTAAGTGTTCTCCTTTCCTTAAACTCATATCTTTAGGGAGGACCTGCAAATCACAAGGAAACAAAATTTCAAATTATTTCTAAAACTGATTTTAATGAGTAGTTTCCATTTCCTCCCCATGGGTCTCTTTATAAAGCACGGTACATCATTTGACAGTGTACTTTCTGTATTATGTTGAATGAGCCATCAAGTTAGCAACCAAGAGAAGTCACAGAGGGGGAAAAAATTGTAGAGAACCTGGATAATGCACAAATTTGAAAATGTAGTAGAAAAATCAAGATCTGGCTATATTATCATTATTACTTTCTTCCTAGAGTTGCCAGACTAGAAATGGATAATAAGCCAATTAACTTCATTTTTTTTTTTCTACAATGTATTAGGTCATCAGGAAAGTCATGATTTTTTTTTTAATAGAGATTTTTTGCTGTAGAGCATATGCACTCGCTGGAAAGATAGGCAGAAAGCAAGAAATCACCACCTAGAGGGGATGGCCACCCTACAATCCTTTCTCCTCCATTCTCCTCTCAAGATTTTGAGCACACATGCATATACACCTGGTGTGAGTTTCAAGTCTCCAGGTGTGGAACTTAAATAGCAATGGGCTACGTGGGAGTCTAGCATCCCAACCACACCAACCTGCTGGTTCCCCATGACATATTTTTTGTGATTTTTTATGTAAAAATGCATCATGACTTTCCCAACGACCCAATATATATCACTAGTAGATAAATACCATTTTTTTTTGAAAACATAACCCCAATACCATTAATGACACCTAACAAAATTAATAGTATCTTCTTAATATCATGTTTTCAGTTTTCCCTAGCTGTCTCAAAAAGTGTTTTCTTCATTATTATTATCAATTATGGGATAAATACTATGTACCTCCTGACAAGATGCACTGAGGAGGGCAAAACATTTCTTTTGTGGATTTATACCAAAAATCCATAACCCACTTTTGTAGATTTATACCAAAAATCCATAACCTGAATATAATTAAGAAACGTCAGACCCAAGCTGAGAGACAGTCTACCAAATAATTGACTTTTATTTCTTCAAAAATGTCAATGAAAAGCAAACACTGAAAAACGATTCCAGATTATAAAGAACTAAAGATGAGATCCTGAATTGGATGTTGAACCAAGAAAAAGTGTTTTCCTTTTGTTATATAAAATAGTAGTTGTATAATTGGCAGAATTTGAATAAGGTGTGTAGTAAATATTACAGTATTGTTATTAATTTCTAGAGTTTGATAGTGATACTGTGGTTATATTTAAGAATATACTTGTTTTTAAGAAACACACACTAACGTCTTTAGGGATAAAGGAGAATTATTATTTGTAATTCGCTCCCAAAAACACTAGTATGGATGTATGGAGAGAGAATGGTAAACTTGGTAAAATGTTCATATTTGGGGGATCTAGGTGAATGGTATGTGGGAATTATTTGTACTATGGAGACTTTTTTATTAAGTCTAAAATTACTTCAAAATTAAAAGTTTTTTAAAGTACCCTTTGACAGTGGTTTATTTAATCAGGTTCCAAGTGAAGTTCCTACATTGCAACAATACATACCCCCTTTTATTTTAAAATACCCCCCCTTTTTTTTTTTTTTTAGTTTTGCTGTAGGGTATGTGTGCTCACTGGAGAGAGAGAAAGTGAGAAGGCACTCCCTGGGGGAGTGGGGGGTGGGTAGGAAGGCCATGCCACAGTCCTGTTTCCTTCAATCTCCTCTTACAATTTTGGGCACACACATACACAGTTGGCTTTTTTTTTTTTTAAGAGGTTTTTGCTATAGGATGCGTGCGCTCGCCAGACAGAGAGAGACAGAAAGCGAGAAATCACCCCCCAGGGAGGATGCCGCAATCCCTTCTCCTCCATTCTCCTCTCGGGATCTTGGGCACACATGCACACATGCCCGGCGTGAGTTTTAAGCCACCGGGTCCAGGATACGAACCGCGGTCGGCTACATGGGAGTCCAGTCCATAGCCATTATGCTAACTGCTGGTCCCCACACTTGGCATATTTTTCAAGCCACCAGATCCAAGCCTCACAGTGGGCCATGTGATAGCCAACCACATAACCAACACGCCACCTGGCTGGCTTCAAGAGATAATACATCATTATGAAGTTCCCCATCATCATAAATTAACCATTTTACTCTCTAATGGTAACAATTCCTTCTCCTCCTGGCATACAGGCCCTGTGTCATTTTCCAGCCACCGAACCACCAGATCTGGGACTCAATTCACAGTCAACCATGTCAGGGTCCAGCTCAGTAACCACTACACTACCTACTGGCCCCTACAAGTGGTATCTTTAAACATCAGTGTAAAGAGTACTGGAATCTGAGACTCTAGATTTCAAATGTTAATGCCAGCCTGTGCAGTCAGTACCGAAAAACTAATCTTGGAGTCGTGCGGCCTGACCAAAAACTCAGGAGTCACCTTCCCCACCACCATATGGTTTTAAGTTGGCCGACTTAGTAAATTACAGAGACTTTAACTGTGGCTTTAAATTCCTAACTCTCAAATTCTGTTAGTTACAATCATAGAAGCCTTTGATTGAAAACAAAGTAAAGAAATGGGAGCCCTTATTATCATGAAAAATGTCCCAACTTAAAGACTCAAATTAAATGGTTTTAAAACCAAAGGAAGATAGTTCATCTTGTGTCTTAAACACTGCAATTAGGAATCAGGTTTATTTAAGAAATCCAAGGATATTGGGGACCAGCGGGTGGCGTGGCAGTTAAGGCGCTGGGGGGACCAGTGGGTGGCGTGGCATTTAAGGCGCTGGACACTCCCACATAGCCGACCATAGTTCGAGTCCTGAATCTGGTGGCTTGCATTCTCACTTCCTCTCTTTCTAGTTCTCTCTCTCTCTCTCTCTCTCTCTCTCTCTCTGGCCAAATTAAAATAAATGAATGAATAAATAAAATTAAATAAATAATAAAAAAGAAATCAAGGAATATCTGAAGTGCTTTCTGGAATGTGGATTAGTCTTAAAACAAGAGAAGCAGAAGAACAAAATTAACAAAAATAATTAAGCTTGAAAAGGAGGAAGCTTTTTTGGAAAAGGGATTGACCCCTTAGAGAAAAATGAAATTAAAAACTAGACCCCCTGATAAAAGAGAAAAGATAATATACTTAGGGTTAATTCAGATGAGAGGTTATTTGAGTAGGTATTTTCAGGTTTATTTGGGGATAGCAATGGTAACTTGAATCCCCCCAAAAATCTAACAAGTAGAAGCAAAATCTCAGTGAACTGTACTGGCTCTCCTACAGGGAGCAAGAACATAGACCACTGCTGGCAAAGTACTCCCTTGGAGCTCCAGTAAGAATGACTGGGGGTCTGCTTCTTAAAGATGGGCCATGATGCCAAGTATACCCTGAAAATCAACAGTTAAAAATGGAAAGATCAGTCTAATGAAAGTCAACTATTCAAGGAATTATTCAGCGAGTTTCCAGATGCCATTATAATTTAAGGACACAAGTGCTTCTTATCCCCATAAAGAATACACCTAAGAAATTGTTAGAATTAAGACTAAAGGCCCAACTGTTGTGGCACAGTGTTAATGCAAGTGCCCCATAAGGTTGGAAGCCATGCAACTGAGTTCAGGTCCTCGGGTGGGCCTGAAAAAATAAGACTGGTGCACCTACAGGGCCCAGAATCCTGAGAAGCTGGAGGGCTGGGAAGAGGAAACTGCAGGGTGTCAACACCTTGTCAAGGGTACTGCTTTCTCTTGCTTTCACTCACTCTTGTCTATGTGTACATGCACTCTATCATCAAAAAGAAAAAGACTTAAAGATTGAACAGAAAGGTCAAACATAATAGAAGAGAGTCCCACAGGACAATGATAAATGAAACTCAAACCTAGATTAGCCATTAGTCTAATCAGAAAATGCACACCAGTTAGGATTATCTAACTCAAAACGGTGATGGTGGCTAAGATTGAACAAGCATTGCTTTTGACAGATTAAAACCTAATTTCTCTCTCCCAACTAAAAGCCCCATTGACAAAACCAAGGACGCAGTGTTCCATAACCCCATGTGTAGGCCAGAAAGCAGAGAAAGAAAGGGTGGAGGAGGAAAAGAGGAGCTGTTAGGTCCTACAAAAGGCATTTGGCCCATAGATGTTAGAGAAGGAAAGGGATCAACCTAAGAAGTCAGTCATGCTGTGACAATCAGCTGTTCCTCCAGAGCGGCAGGGGGAAATCAAGCTCTGGGACACATACTCTATTGCCGAAAAGGACAGCTGGGAGAGGTACTGCTGGAAGCCTGGGCCAATCAAACACAAGGGAAGGTGGTGTGCTGAGGTGTCTATCGTCATCAGTACTAGTCTGTAGTCCAGTGATCCCCAGTAGTCACGCTCCCTTTCCTCAATAATAATAGTCTAGTAGGGTGTATAGCTGACTAAATAAAGACTGCACTTCCCAGTCTACAGTTTAGGATACTGGTAAGTCTAAATTGTAGCTAACGAGATGTAAGCAGGTCTCATGTGACAGCTTCCAAGAGTCTTCCTTAAGATACTGGCACCTAAGGCCAATAGGTGGTATGGTGATTAAGGTGCTAGACACCCACATGGCCGACTACAGTTCAAGTCCCAATTTGGTAGCTTGAAACACACTGGGCATGTGTGTTTGGGTGTGCCTAAAATCCCGAGAGAAGAACGGAGGAGAAGGGATTGCATCATGGCCTTCTCTCCTGAGGGTGATTTCTCACATTCCCTTTGTCTTTCTCTGGCAAGCACATGCATTCTATAGCAAAAACCTAAAAACATAAAAGATACTGAACACCAGCAACCTCTCCTGATTTATCTCTTCATACCTTTTATAGCCTAGTGTATAGATACCTGAATGTGGGACAGTGAGGTCACAGTCATGCATGGGAGGGCAACCGGTGTCAAAAGAATCTGGACCCTGATACTTCGGAGGACTCCACCAGCGCTGGAATGCTCCCACTGTTACTTTGGATTTTCTATCATTCATTGGGGAATCTAATCCTAACTGACACCTACAGATTCAAATTACAGAAACAATAGCAGCTTAGTTCAGGACTCTTGAGTTGAGAATTTTTTCCAGCTGAGACAAATGATGGGTGAAAGGGCAAACTCCTCTAGAAGACAGGCTTCCAAGCCTGAGCAACTCCTCTATAGAAGGCAGCAGCAGGAACCACTGTGGCAAAAAACTGAAAAGCAAGAGTACAAGGAAGTGTAAAAATTCCGCCACTATTTACAGCCCAGATTCTATGGATTGGGGGCATTAAAGACAGAGAGCTCAAGAGAAAATGAAAGTTAAGAGGCTTTTAAGATGCAGAATAAGAAATCTCTCTCCAAACAGATCTTGTGGGACCAGCAGATGGCGTAGCAGATATATCACTAGACTCCCACGTGGCCAAACGTGGTTTAAATCCCAGACCTGGTGACTTAAAACTCACACCAGATGTGTGTGCATGCACGCCCAAGATCCTGGGAGGGGAAGTGAGAAGGGATTGCAGTGTGGCCATTACCCCCAGGGGTGACTTCTCACTTTCTCTCTCAATGTCTCTGTCTTTCTGGCAAGCACATGTGCCCTACCTAAGGCAAAAAAGAAAAAAAAGAACAGACCTCGTGACTGGGCTTACTTACCATCAGTGCCTATTCCTAAGCATTACAAGAATGCAAATGCCTCATTTGTCTCTCTGAAAAAAATATCTGTAGATTCTTCCCACAGAAATGGTAAAACATGTTGGTAACGTTTTGAGGGAGCTTCCTACCCTGAGTTTTAAGTTTATAGAACAAAGATTTTAGACAACATGCACAGATGGACTAGCATCCTAGGGGAGGTGAAATGAAGATATCACTGACTCCCTTTACAGAAATTGCAGTTTTCTGTGCTCATCATTTTGTCATAACTCCTGGTAGGCCTTGGAACTGATTTTTATTTCATTTAATTTTGTTGGCATTAGTTTCCTAATGATACTCTAAAAAGTGAGGCATACCAGAAACTTGGTATTTAATTCAAGTTGCACCACTCTGTAAAAAAATCTACCTTATCGTTCTAGAGCGATGCTGTCCAGGCTGCTGAGAGAGCCACAGTGCTCTCCAAGCATTGGAATGAGCAGAATCAAAACCTAGGAAGGATGAATTTGGGGCTTTAATGGCTGTTGATTTGAATTCAAGCAGATATGAGAATGTAATCTAATCTAAACTTTAACTTCTTCATGAGAAATCGCAATGGTAAAGGTTATATTTAACTTTAGAACATCAGTGTTTCACTGGAATGTTTTTTGAAGTATCTTTACAATGTTATTTTACCACTTTGCAGAAACTCTGTTAGACTGTTCTGAACAACCTGGTTAAATATAATTAGGGGTAGGAAATGAAATTGGGGGCTTTCACCTGGGGTTCAGCATGGGCCTGGAATTAATTAAATCAATGAATTGCCCTCTGAGGGTAATAGCTATGCTTTTCACAACCCAGCCCCAAGAGAATACACAAAAAAAGAGTGGTGCCACTCAGGTGGGAGGGGTAGGCAAGCACTCATGAAGGTGGGAAGAGCACCATCCTGAGAGCTGCTGATCCTGCAAAGGACACCATCACACTCTTGGTTGACCTCCATCTTGATGGTTTAGCCCAATGAGCAAGGTGAACACAAATCTGAGAAGTGTTAGAAAGGGGGAGCCTTCTTTCCCCTACATCTTGTTTCCATGAAAGAGGGAATTCATCAAACATTCTTATTTTCTCTCTGACCTCCCTCTCTCCAGCAAGGAAATAGTGAGTTTCCTGATTTGAGATTTGGAGAACAGGAATTAGAAATCTATGCTTCAGCCCTTTCCTCCTCCTTTTTTTAAATTTGGGATCTGCTCGTCCGCAGAGAGAACAAATTCTATTCTGCTTCTCCGTTCTGCAAACTTCAGAGTGGCAGGCACTGCCCCTGCAGTTGGAGGCCTGAAAACGTCCAACACTAGCTGTTCCTGCGTGTGTAAGTGCCTGAGGTGAGGGTTCAGTATTAGGAAGCTCACTTGCCTACAGCTGTGAGCCACATTCTCCAATATCATCTTGACTAGGAATAAAAGTGACGTTTCTATCTACTTGAATTATTATCAGCTGGCTCTTCTAAAAGGTACATAATCTCAGAATGGCGGATATGGCCAGGATTACTAGAAAACCACCTCTGAGAGAGTTAACTAAATACATGAAGTCCTGTCAGTCAGGACCGTCCTCAGCCGGCAAAAACAGAACTTACGTTCCACATGCGACTAAGGCTGGGCAATGAAGTCTAAGATTCTAGAAAATCAATTGGTGAACCACATAGACACAGTCTACCGGAAAGATCATCAGAGTCTTAGGCTGAGTTACACCAGAAGCAAACCTTGACAAGACAGGAATTGAGGTGCAGGTCATTTATTTAGGAGCTAATTACTAGTTTAGGACATGGGAGGAAAAAAATGAAACGTGCGCTAATAAAGAGGTTACTGTTAGGTGAACCGTGGCATGGTCTCACCGAAAACCTCTGGAAGACTGAATAGAACACTTAGTTGTTCCCCACCAATCACCACCACCACCACCAAGGGACAAAAGAGCTGGGATATTTATTCACCAACTGATCGTGGGTAGAGGGTTGATCTCAGAGACTGCTTCCAGCCTGCCGCCCTCCCCCCCATTTCATCTAGCGCCCTGTGGAGGCTGGAGGCTGGAGGCTGGAGGACACCTTCACACACAAAGGTTGAGGAAGGTGTGTCACAAAAGAGATGTGGGCAGGGCTTGACAGTAACTGCTACAACTATAGAAGTTGTATTACCAAAAAAAGAGAAGATTTATGTAGAACTAGGCAGTTGACACTCAAAACATAATCTTGTGAGGTATTTAGCCCCAAACTTTTACCTTCATCAAGAATAAAGAGAGGATGAAAAAACTATGAACTGGACAGATGAGGATTTACCTTCCCCCCAAAAGCACAAGAAATACTATACAGTAATATAATACATAGAAATTAAAAAGTGAGACAAAGCCAAGTCCTGAACTTTCTTAATGAATGGGGAAATAGCAATTCTTTTTGAGAGAGGATGGAGTGGAAATTGTAATCAGAACCAGAATGAATTTTTTAATATAAATGCTTTGCTGAATTTATATGCAAAATTAGCACACCCACTCCACTTCCATCAAAGGTATCAATTGCAGCTATTGTTTGCTTAGTCCACAAAAATAGGCACCTTACATCCTTGAAGTTTAATTCAACTCTACCAATAAACTTTAAATGATGGATAGCTAGCGGGTTAAACCAGAGGCTGTAGCTGAATTCTTATGTCTGGTAATTGATATTTTGAAAAGCTAAAGCATGTTCAGTTCCTGATGATAGCAATTCACAAGATTGAATGGCACTGTAAGCATGTTAATTCAAACTGAAAACATTCAGCTAAGTTAATATTAATTTCACCGTGTTCTAAGATCAAGTGAAGCTGAGTCCTTTTTGGATTATAAAATTAGACTACAAAAAAGTTTTTGAAGATATTCACTGTCAGTTGACGTGGGTACAGGGTGAGCAGTAAATAAATTCTAATAAAACCATGGTCTGTGGTTTGTTTTCATTTGGAAAACATTAGAAGAGCAAAAGAATATGCTGTGGTAAATTATTTTTTTAAAAAATTAGGGACCAAATGGTGGCACAGCAGTAAAATGCAAACTACCACGTGGATAGGTTCCAGGTTCTTGTCTAGAGACCACCCTAAATATGTCTGACACACACATGCCCATAATCTGGGGCCAGCTGAGGACTGTGGTGACAAGGCCTGTTGAAGGTGCACTCTCTGTCTCTTTCTTTCCCTCTCTCTTTCTCTCTCATGGGTGAAATAACTAGATAAACCTTTGTTTTTAAGAGAAGAGAAGAAAGTGGAAGTAAAAGATAAACAATTAATTATTCATCCCTTATTACCATAAAAAAGTACCCTCACGCACTCAGGTCAGCAAGTAGTGTAGTGGTTGGGGCAGCTGGATCCCACAGTGCCAACTGCATGGTTCAAGTCCTAGACTCGAAGGCTTGAAAGGCACGTCATGCATGTGTGCATGCGTACCCAAAATCCTGGGAGCAGAATGGAGAAGGGATTAATTACAGTGTGGCCATCCTTCCTGGGGATTTCTCTCTCTCTCCTCTCTCTCTCTCTCTTTCTCATGCATGCACACACCCTATAGCAACAATAATAACAACAAAAAGACCGACTCTACCACCTTTACCATTGCCTACAGAGATAAAGTCCCTAGCTCGGCATTGAGACTCCTTAGAGTCTGGCCAAAACTGTCTTCTCCATCACCTAATCCATTGCCAAGTCCTATCAATTCTATCTTTGAAATACATCTCAGCCTCGACATCATTGTCTCTGGGCTGAACCACTGCAATGGTTTCCTACTGACCTCCCTCCTTCTTCTCGGGACCCTTCAATCTGCCCTTATCATAGCAGCTAGAATATTTTTTTAAAAACTCTTCCATGTGAAAAAAAAATTCTTCCCTATGTAGTGGACTTTCTTGGTTACTTATCCAGCATTGACTTCCCCTTCTTCCTTTCCTTCTAGTTTCTAGATTCTTTGGGGAGCCATTCCACCCTTGTTAAGTAGCGGCCATGCCATTTGGGATTGACACCAGCCCTACCTGCAAGGAGAAAGGAAGTTCTGATTGTAGCAATAACTTCCCCCTCATTAGTGGGATTGGGTTGAAGATGGGCAGTAACTAAACCTAAGCCCAAAGTGCATTGTGAGTCCTGATCATGTGGCTGATCCAGGTTGACCCAATCAGACAGAAGGTGAAGACACCTATTGAAAGACAGAGAAGTCAGACTCCTATTCCTTCTGAAAAAAGTAGCATGTGCCCTGGGTGATACCAAAACCACTTTGTGACCTTGAGAGAAACTAGTCCAAGGACTTCCAAAGAAGAACAAGGTTAGAATTTCTGAGAAAGGAGCCAGAGCCTCACCTGAAGGTAGTCCTCCTCTGGACTTTTTGGTTACTCAGGCCAATAAATCCTATTTACTGTTTAAACCATTTAAATGGTGTTTCTTGTACATGTAGTAAAAGCTCCCTAGCTAATACAAGTGGCTTCCCAGTGAACTTGGAATTGTGTTCAGTTAGGCTGGTTAGATTTACAATCATGTCTAATCGTGACTGGCGCAAATGTCCACAACCTTGCCCCAGGCCGTTTATCTGAGTACTTCTTCTCCTGGCAGCCAGGCCATTCTTGGAACACAAATCCTCAGTTTTTCTTCCCTCAGTGTTTCTGCACTGCATTTCCCTCTGCATATTCTTGCTGCTGCTCTTTGCACTACTGTCTCCTTCTCATCCAGGCCTCAAATGAACTCTCTCTTCATACTGACTCAGTCCACTGCCTATCCTTGTACTAACTCATTTGCTATCAGTGCAATTTCAAATTCAGCAAACCTATAGGAAAAAAAGGTGAGGAATAGCAGGCTGTCAGATGGCCATAGTCTTCAGTGCCACAAGCAAATACCGCATTTGGTCTCTTTCTATGTTCCCTTTCGAGAGAAATTATACAATAGATGTGTAAGGGTGTCACATTTCGGGGGAGGGTTAGATGGAGAATTTTATTCACATGAATCTGAGGAGGCAGCTCTCCATAGGTCAAATGCTGTAGTAAGAAAGATTGCACTTGACTGGGTGAGGTCTAGCAGGTTCATGAGCTGGAGGCCGGTGCAGAACGACATGTGAGGAGAAGGTGGGAGAGATCAGCATGGCGGTGAAGACCGCAGAGGTCAAATGGAGGGTAGAGGAAGAGGGCTCTGAGAATGTTTTGTTGTACAGCTCAACCTGTTTTTGTTGTACAGGTGTCTTCCTTTTAAAAAGCCTTGGGAAACAGAGAATAAAGTAGAAGTTATCAAGAACTGGAGGTGGGGGACTAGCAGTTAGCGTAATGGCTATGTTGCTGGACTCCCACGTAGTCAACCGCGGTTTGTGTCCCGGACCCGGTGGCTTAAAACTCACTCCGGGCACGTGTGCGTGCATGCCCAAGATCCCAAGAGGAGAATGGAGGAGAAGGGATTGCGGCGTGACCATCCCCCCTGGGGGGTGATTTCTTGCTTTCTTTCTCTCTGTCTCTCTCTGTCTGTCTGGTGAGCACACGCGCCCTATAGCAAAAAAACTCTCTCTCAAAAAAATATGTAATTCTGTTTTGTAAATACCTTACAGGAAAGATTAAACACATCTATAAAATTGTATCCATTTCTGGGGGGAAGGGAGAGGTTTTTGCTATAGGGTTTGTGCACTCACCAGAAAGAGAGACAGAAAGTAAGAAATCAACCCCCCACCAGGCGGGGGGATGGCCATGCCGCAATCCCTTCTCCTCCATTCTCCTCTCAGGATCTTGGGCACACATGCACACGCACCCAGCATGAGTTTAAGCCACAGGGTCCGAGATTCTAACAACGGTCAACTACATGGGAGTTCAGCAACATAGCCATTACGCTAACTGCTGGTCCCAAATTTTATCCATTGTAACTTCTCCCACTGTGAATTTAGTCACCATTGTTTCTATCAAACCAAATTTTCCTGGACATATATGTGCACATCTAACTTTTGTCAAGGTAATTTTTCTTCATTGCCAGACCATATGCAGACTCACCAAAGAGATAGAGAGGGAAGCATCCCCCAGTGGAGCATGATCACACCCCAATCCCTCCTTCTCCAATCTTCCATCCTATTGGGATTTCAGGCATGTATGCACACATGCCTGGCATGTTTTCAAGCCACAAGGACTGGATTTCAAACTATAGTCAATCATGTAGCATTTGGCTCCCTTAACCACTAGGCTATGGGACTGGCCTTATCAAGACAATCTGATCTTTTTTTAATCTCTAATAAATTGTTCAGTATGAAAACATAACCACTATCAGTTCTATTTTTAGGAAATTATTTTTACTACTAATAATATTTATTATGACTAGGGGGAAAAATTTCTCCATAAAAATCCCTGCCTTGATTTCTGCAGTTAAGTCTGTGTCCTGTTTGAGTGAACTATGAAGAGGCCACAAGATAGCTCTGTGGTAATCCAGCAACAAATGGATAAACACGGCCTTGAGGATGAAACTTCATGTCTTCTTCAAGCAGTGAAATTCTGAGGAACTATTAAAAATAAAATTGTCTTTTTGCTTCTCTACTTTGCCGTCAGTGAATAGCTTAAACTCTGGAGAGAATCTGGTTCATTAATTTGTAAGACACCTTTCATCTTTGCACACTCTTGTTTCCTCAGAAACTAATAACATAGTTATCTCAAGTTTCCCTTGAAACCAACAACAATGTTAACCATGTTTTCTAAGTGCCTTGGTTAGTGAAATTCCTTTTTTTGGTAGCGTGTTATTATCTCCAGTCAGTGAAATAACATGGCATTAAGTTATTAAAAACAAGCAATCACTGTGATATACACAGCAACTTATAATAACTGTAAATTTGCTTTATTTTTAGCATTGGAGCCTACCAAAATGGCAAATTCATATGGGTCTAAGATGAGAAACCTTTAGGCCAGCCTGTGACTTGGTAGTTAAGGGAACCAGGTCTCTCAGGACTGTCCATGCAGCTTGAGTCCTGAATCTAGGGCTTGAAGGACATACTGGGCACATGTGTATGCATGCCCAAAATCCCAAAGGAAGGACGACGTGGAGGAGCAGGGACTGCAGTGTGGCTATTCCCTCTGGAGGGCAGTTTCTCCATCTTCTTCTCCCCAGATCTTTGTTGCTCTCTGGCAAGTGCATGGCTTCTGGCAACATTTATTTTAAATAATGAGAAATCCTCATGGCTAGGCAGCAGATCTGATATCAAAGCCTGAAGTGCCTACCATCTGGGTAACTCCTACAGGTAGGTGAGTAGTGAGGCAGGGACTGCAATGGCAGGACACACTATGCACCCCATCCCCAGTGGGTCGCTGCTCACCTCTGACCCATTTTCCCTAAACTCAGGCCCAAGGGCTAAATCTATTTTTCAAAAGAAGACAGAAATCCTGAGTTTTATGCAAAATTTTCTGATGTTTACATCCCTATCTAAGGACTAATTACAATGTATGGCTCCTGATATCTGTAATACGACAGGGAAGAATAAAAAAGCTACAGTGTTCTGACTATAGGCCAGAATTCTCAAAAGTGGGCAGAGTGCATGCAATCAGGGGATGCTTTTTAATTTGTATTTGTATATATTTATAATATCCATACTACATTAGAACAATGGTACCTATATATTAAATTAAGAAGAACAATTTATAAAGAATAGATATAATTTGAGAGAGGAAGAGAACACACTAAGAAAAAGATTTTTAAACGTTTTACAGATAGGCACCAGCAGTTGGCATAATGGCTATGTCACTGGACTCCCACGTAGTCGACTGCAGTTCGCATCCCGGACCTGGTGTTTTAAAACTCAGCCCGGGTGCGTGTGCGTGTGTGCTTAAGATCCCGAGAGGAGAATGGAGGAGAAGGGATTGTGGCATGGCCATCCCCCCTGGGGAGTGATTTCTCGCTTTCTGTCTCTCTGTCTCTCTCTGTCTGCCTGGTGAGTGCACGCGCCCTATAGCGAAAAACCTCTCCAAAAAAAAAAAAAGTTCTACAGATAATGGTGTAGAGTCAAAAAAGCCCAGAGAACCTCTGAAGGAGACCTAAATCACCACAAAATATCACAGAGCAACCATTCTCAAACATCCACAGACTTAGAAACTTGTTTCGAGAGCATATTGCTTGTGTTCACCCCATGGTATCCTGGTACATAGGGCATAGAATGGGCATGAGAAATCTGCCTAACGAGTGAGTGCTCCAGTTGATTTGAGTCATGGACCAGACTTCATAAACACAGGCATGTTAGTAAGGATATAGGCTCTTGAGTCAAAGGTCCTGGGTTCAAATATTGGCTCTAGGGCTAGCCCCATAGTACAGAGACTAAATACTACACAGAGGAAGCCGGATTCCACACGGTCAATTAGGGTTTAAATCCTGGCTCTGGGGGCTTGGAATACATGCTAGGCTCATGTGCACATGTGGATCCTGGTGGGATGAAGAATTGAAGGAGAGGGACCAGCAGTTAGCGTAATGGCTATGGCGCTGGACTCCCACGTAGTCCACCACGGTTCGCGTCCTGGACCCGGTGCGTGTGTACCCAAGATCCCGAGAGGAGAATGGAGGAGAAGGGATTGCAGCGTGGCCATCCCCCCTGGGGGGGGGGGATTTCTCGCTTCCTGTCTCTTTGTCTCTCTCCGTCTGTCTGGCGAGCGCACGTGTCCTATAGCAAAAATATCTTAAAAAAAAAATAAAAAAGAATTGAAGGAGAGAGGATTTCAGCATGGCCAGGCCCTGTTGGGGGAATGATTTCTCTCATTAAAAAACAAAAATAGTGGGGACGGGCAGGTAGTGTAGTGGTTAAGGCACTGGATTCCCACTTGGCCAATCACAGAGTGCCAGATCAAGTGGCTTGAAAAAGTCAAACCAGGCACATGTGCATGCCCAAAATCCAGATGGAGGAGAAGGGATTGTGGCATGGTCATCCTCCCCAAGGAGTGATTTCTCACTTTCTCTCCCCCACCCCCAACAAGTGCACGTGCCCTGTGACAAACCTTAAAAAAACAATCTGGCATGTCAGCAATCAGCATAGGTTCTTACCATAGGGTGCATGTGCTCGCTGGAGAGAAACAGTGAGAGGGAAAGTGAGAAAGGAGTCCTCCCCACCCGCCCCTACCCCACCCCCAGTTGGGATGGCCACACGGCAATCTTTTCTCCTCCATTCTCCTCTTGGGAATTTAGACATGCATGTACTATGCATGCTCAGTGTGAATTTTAAGCCACCAGATTCAAATTGTGGTCTGCCATGTGGGAGTCCAATGCCTTAACCACTATGCCACCTGCTGATCCCAATTAGTTTCTTCTTTCTTTCTTTCTTTCTCTTTCTTTCTTTCTTTCTTTCTTTCTTTCTTTCTTTCTTTCTTTCTTTCTTTCTTTCTTTCTTTCTTTCTTCTTTCTTCTTTCTTCTTTCTCTTTCTTTCTTTGGAGAGGTTTTTGCTATAGGGTGCATGAGCTCGCCAGAAAGACAGAGAGATAGTGAGATAGAAAGTGAAATCACCTCCCAGGGGGGATGGCCACTCTGCAATCCCTTCTCTCCATTCTCCTCTTGGGATCTTGGGTATGCAAGCACACACACCCAGCGTGAGTTTTAAGCCACCGGGTCCGGGACTCGGACCATAGTCAACTACATGGGAGTTCAGCGACATAGCCATTACGCTAACTGCTGGTCCCAATTAGTTTCTTTTTTTAAAAAAAAGAATTATTTTAATTTTATTTATTTATTGTTATTGTTATTGTTTTAAATCTGATAGGAGAGAAAGAAAGTGATAAAGCAAGCCACAGTCAGCCCTGTGGGAATCCAGCACCTTAACCACCATACTACTTGCCAGTCCAGATTAGTTTATTCTTGAAGACCATGGGCAGTATCTGGAATGTCTGCAGGTAAGTAAGCTGTTCCCCTGTGGCCTGTCTTACAAAGAGCCTTTGTTGAGGGTGACCCTCCCTTTTATGACACCCTCCCTTGTCTGTTCTCTCTCACATTCTTTTCCTCTTCAAAGCTACCCTTGATGTTCTATTGAACTTGATTTCATCTAGATGAAAATATTCACAAGCATGAATCATCATACTAATCTCTCTACTTATATATTTGAAATTTTCCTTAATAAAAAAGTTTTTAAAATCTACTGATATTCACATGAACTGCTCTAAAACCTTTCCTGAGGATGGCTCTGACTAAATAGAACACGCAATTTACACCTGGGAAATGAATTTTAGGAATCATCTCCTGAACTCTTAGCATGTGAGAGTCACTGAGAGAGTTGCTGGTGACACCAATATGCACAGTATAAGCCTTACTCGTGATCTGAGCATGGCATTCCATGGGAAGCCCATCAACCATGCTGCTATGTACAGTCCTAGTGGGAACTGTCAGAGCGGGTGTTTCCAGGCCAACTGCAAATCCACTACTGGGATAATCGATTAAGTCAGGTGCTGTTCCTGGTCTTGGAGCCAAAGCTCCAACTCCAGCCAGTCGCTTGTGCTCACAAAAGCAGATGATCATAGGAACAAGTGAAATAAATGTGGGCGGGGTCAGGAGGTGGTGCACAGGGGTAACACAACTGTCTGCATGTGGGAAAGATCCTACGTTTGCATCCTGGGACCTCCCAGAACACACTGGGCACATGCATGAGAGAGAGAAAGCATTTCCCAGTGAAGTACGATCATGTCACAATCCTTTTTCCAATTCTCTGTCTTGTCAGAATTTGGGGCACACACATATGTGTCCCCAAGTTTTTCAAGCTGCTGGGGCCAGGATTCAAACTGTGATGCATCATTTGGAATCTGGCTCCTTTCACTAGACCACAGGGCCAGCCTCCTTCCGGGGTTCGAACAGAAATGAAGGCTCATTTCGGTCCTCTTGTTGGTAATTATCACATAGATGATAGCAGTCAGCGCGTCTATAGTAAGACATGAGAGCCAGTTATGGACAATTAGGCGCTGTGGTTCCTAACTTTCTACCGAGTCTTCAGGGTATGGAAAACAATACAGCTTGTACTCTTCTTTGCCACACTGCAAATGAAGCAGGCAAATAAACAGCCTCAAGGGGAACTCTAAAGGAGAACGTTATTGTGCAGGTAATTTCAGAGTAGGTCAGAGGTCAAGAAATAGAATGTCGAGCAGAGAGCACAGAAGTTTAGACCTGGGCATGTGTTTTCCACCGCCCTCAGCTACAACAACTTCTGGAGTTTCAGAGGGGCCATAGCAAGAGCCAAGAGAAATTTCTGTGTGTTTATTGACAGCTACATCAGAATGCTGGGTTGAAGTTCTCTCAGAGAGACATTGTTTGATGTCCCAGGTGAAAGCTGTTTATTCTTCTCCTCTGTGAAATAATAACTACAGTTTACATATAGTAAATGGTGATGATCAAATTGGAGTTTCATTTCATATTCCCAAAGTGTTAGTCCCAGTCATCTCCACTTAGCCATGGTCAAAGTCTACTGCTTATTTTTATGTAAAGGTCCACATCTAAAAAATGGTCTGTTTTCAGCCCTATTTATCACCAGGAGGTAATTATAAATTAATTGACCAGTAAAAATGTATAACTCTCACAAACGTGGTCATGGAGTGGCTTCCGGTCATTTCTTCCATCAATACTGTCCATGCCATCGCAGGTGGATTCTGTTACAGTTGCCCTGCTCTTTTGGCTCTATCATGCCCAAGGGAGTTGGTGAGGCTGCCACAGAAGCTGTCTCGTCACTCAATGCCTGGATTCTGGGTGTTCACAGTTCCCTTCCATGGACCCTGGGGCAATCTGAGCTTCCCAAGGAATTTACACAATATAAAGCGATTTCTGGGGCCAGCAGATACCCTAGTGTTTATGTTGCTAGACTCCCACATGGCCGACTGCTGTTCAAATCCCAGTCCCAGAAACCCACGTCAAGCCCCTGTACGTATATACCCAAAATCCCAAGAAGAGAACAGTGGAGAAGGGATTGCAGCATAACCATCCCCACTGGGGAGTGATTTTTCACTTCGTCTCTCCAGCAAGTGCATGTGCCCAACAGCAAAAGAAAAAATAAAT
Organism: Tupaia belangeri chinensis; assembly: GCF_000334495.1. Lineage (NCBI taxonomy): Eukaryota > Metazoa > Chordata > Mammalia > Scandentia > Tupaiidae > Tupaia > Tupaia belangeri. The sequence continues at coordinate 272,202 of NW_006159742.1, read as the reverse complement.
AAATAAAAAGGAGAAGTTTCTCTTGCCCTAGGAATTGACCGTGACGAAACCAGAAGGACGATTGTGTGCTCCTGCCCGCCCCCTCTCCACCACACCCCAGAACTTGGATGCCATGCATTTGGGTAAATAAATAGGCCTTGGTAGCCGGTATGCACTCTCCTGGACTACAGTGACCACCAATCTTGGATGTCTCAGAGAACAACATGATAAATAATGGGGTGGGTCTATGCTATAGTCTCCATCAGGGGTTCTTAACCTGGGGTCCCTGGACCCTCATCCGAGGGGTCCCTGGTTAGTATTCAGGGATTGTGAATGGGAAAGTGGGAAAATGGCATCTTCATTTTCACTAACTGAAATTTAGCATTCCCTTCCACTATACACAACAAATCACAGTAGGGTTAGCCAAGCATTTGATGACAGAAAGCACAGATATATTCGGATTAAATTCAGCTGTTGCAGATCTCTCAAAATATCATTTACACTCATTGCAACTTCAAAATTCAACACTTACCAGACCTACCGATGGGTCTTGTTGTTGAACACATTAATAAAAATGCTCATGTATTACTGGATCTTAATTTTTAAGATACCGTTAATAACCAAATTTTGACATATTTGGTTTTCTTTGTATTTAATTTTATTTTAAAAGAAAAGATTACTTTGGGAAAAGCCAGGTGCTGTGGAGGTTAAGGTGGCTAAATCCCACGTGGCCAACTGTGTGATTTGGGTCCCAGACCCAGCAGCTTGAAAATTACACTGTGTTCACATTCATGCTGAAAATCCTGAAAGGAGAATGGGGGACAAGGGAGTAATTTTTCTCTGTCTCTGTCTCTCTCTCTCTCTGTCTCTCTCTTTCTCTCTCCTCACCTGGTAAGCCCATGGACCTTATAGCAAAACTTAAAAGAAAAGAAAGAGAGAGAGACAAAGAAAGAAAGAAAGAGAGAGAGAGAGAGAGAGAGAGAGAAAGAATGAAAGAGAATGAGAGAGAAAGAGAAAGAAAAAGAAAGAAAGGAAGGAAGGAAGAAATAAAGAAAGAAAGATTACTCTGAAAAGGTATCCATAGGGACCAGCAGTTAGTGCTGGTGAATGTTGCTGAATTCCCATGTTGCTGACCGCAGTTCGAATCCCAGACCCAGTGGCTTAAACTCATGCCAGGCATGTGTGCATGTGTGCCCAAGATCCTGAAAGGAGAATGGAGGAGAAGGGATTGCGGTGTGGCCATCGCCCGTAGGGGGTGATTTCTTGCTTTCTATCTCTCTGTCTCTGTCTTTCTGGCACGCGCACGTGCCCTATAGTAAAAAAAAACTCTCCAAAAAAAAAGGTATCCATAGTCCTTCCTCAACAGATGGCAATGGATCCCATGACACACAAAACAACTTAATAAAATCCCACAAAACCCTGGCCTAAAGGAAAGATGCCACTAATCATGGGCCTCCTCTCAAAAACTGGATATAACCTCAGAATCCCACTCAACACAGTGCATGAGGCAGCCACCAGCAATCAACCGGAACTGGCCTCTGGGGTGATGCCTATTTATGATCTCCTCCAGTTGGCACAATGACAGGCCATTTCCTGGTCCCCACAGGTTCAAATCGACTTGAAGATTAAGATGTTGTCCTGGGTCCTATCTACCTGGGAGGCTTCTCCCACGGGGAAGTTCTTTGGACCTTTTTGCTGAGTGTTCACAGCAAGTCTCCAGACATCTAGGAAGCTCCTGAAGGAGAATGGCCCCTGGAAGAAACGACACGAATCTCAAGAGATTTTGTGGCCACAGCGCTGGCAGTGTTTCTTCAGGACTCACCATGTGTCTCTGTGTCCCAATCAGAGCCACTCCAAGTTGAGTCAAGCACATTACTAATATATGAAATGCTGAATATTTACCAGTGGTAAAAAGCCACTGACCTGAGTACCCTAAAGACTACCTGTCCCAGAGAGCTCAGTGGGCACCTGCTCCAGAGAGCTCAGTATGTACTTGGGCCAGGCCCAAGTCTCCTGCATGCTTGAGGCTGTCCTGTGTGTTCGCTCCCTCCTCTCTCCACCTCCCCTTCATTCCTGACATCAGAGCAGTCAGATGTCAGCCCTCCCAGGTGGGTGGGTGGGCACAGGGGAAGGACTGTCAGCCTGTTTTTTGGGCGCAGGGTAAGGACTTTCATCCTGTGGGGAACCCTACCCAGTGCCCCCCTGGCCTCCGAAGGCAGCAGTGTACTGTTCCCTAGCTCCAGGAGTCACTTTTTCGTGGCCTTTCTAGGGAACCATGGAATCCACAAAGGTTGAAATACTTTTTAATATCCCATGGTCACAATTGCCCTTCCCTGTTCATAAATCTCTGCTACCTTTCGAGGGGAGGTACCAGGGGTTTGTATTTGCTGAGACGGTTGTGTCAGGACCCCGAAGTCACTTCTCTTCATTTTCCTACAATTGTTAACACGAGATGAACTGGAATGCCAGAAGGGCACTATGGCATCAGAGGGGAAGCGGCTCCTAGGTGCTTTGCCTCGTCAGCTGTCATTCCCTGAACCAAATCCCTGCACCAGGTCTCAAGCACAGCAGTTCTTGGAGGCTATGGCATCTCGTTCCTTACCTCTGAGCACAGGACTAAAATCTAGCAAATAGCAGCTCTCCACCACCATCACATGACACCCCATCCTCAGTCGGGGGGTTTTTCCTACCTAGCTTACAGCGCTCACACATATAGATGGTTTCATTAGTGCTTTAATGCGTGTAAGAAAATTCTGGTAAGAATTTGGAAAGTTCCCCAGTGATCCAAGAACGGCCCACCCAAATACTCAGATGCTAATAGTGAGCAGTGCTGTTGAGTATCACTCAATGATAGCAGGTCTGGTGATTCCCACAGGGGTCTGCCGAGCTGGTACTAAGGGCAGTCGGTGTCTGTGTGCCAGCTCGTGGCTGCCTGCCTTCCCTCCCAGTGGGCTGGGAGCTTGGAGTCAAATGGCTGAGTGGATTTTTGTACTGTGCCACTTCTGAGCTGTGGTCTGGGACAGCCACTAAGGCTTTCCAGACCTCAGCTATTTATCTGAAAGGAAGTTGGTGCTTTGAGGTTTAGAGGAATGTGAAAAGCCCAGCCCAATGACTAGCATTGAACGAAGACTCGGTAAGTTGTTATTTTTGTTGTTTTAATGCTCAGTATCTGAGCAAGCCAAGGAGCTGCATGCAGACAAAGTACAGGGGGGTACTTAGAAAGATACAGGGAAGTGCAATTTTCTTTAAAAAAAAAAAAAACATAATTTTGCCTGAAATTATGTTGGAGGGGCATTCTCTGTATTAGTAACTTTTTTTTTTTTTTCTGGAGAGGTTTTTGCTATAGGGCGTGTGCGCTTGCTAGAAAGACAGAAAAAGACAGAGATAGAAAGCGAGAAATCACCCCCCAGGAGGATGGCCACGCCGCAATTCCTTCTCCTCCATTCTCCTCTCGGGATCTTGGGCACGCATGCACACGCGCCAGGCATGAGTTTAAGCCACTGGATCCAGGACTTGAACAGCAGTCGGCTACATGGGAGTTCAACGACATAGCCATTATGCTAACTGCTGGTCCCTGGATTAGTAGCTTTTAAAAAATACATATACAACAAGTCTTCAAAACAAATCATGGAAAACACATATTAAGAAAAATTATGTATGGATTGCAAAAATTAGTTTTGTTCCAAAATAAACTCATATTTTTAATTCTGTTTTTCCACCGTCTTTCTGAAGTCCCATTGCACCTCTAGGGTGTGCTTCATTACATTATTACTACTAATGTAATGGGATATGTGTGATTAAGACAAAAGACAGATGCGTATCCACAGCTTCCCCCCTCCCTGAGGGAATGGCAGTGACTGTGGACAGGGGCAGAGAGGAGATGGGGGAGAGGGAGAGAGAGGGAGAGAGGATGGGGACAGAGCTCTATCATGGAGTCTGGTAGTTTTCTGCCAGTTGAGCATGATGTCTTGGGGACTCCCTTTCAGCAATGTTGCCTGAGGGGAATAAAGGCAAGAGGATTTTGGGAAAGTATTAAAAAGAGAGGACCTGGAGCAGTTTAAACTGGGGAAAAAGTTGGTGGGAGAGGGGCACTAAGGAGTTACTGCTGTGTTGGGTTTCTCCCTCCTTGTTGGCCTCTCCAGAGACACGTGCTAAAATGGAGTGTGACTTGCAAGAGAGGAATTAGTGATCTGCACCTGGGCGAGGAAGTGAGCTGGAGTAGAGGGAAGAACTGAAGTGGCCTGATGAGCTTCAGGCAAGCTGTGAGGCCCTCCGGCTGGCCCCTGCCTCTCACAGAGGCCCCAGTGGGTTGGAACCTCAGGCCTTCCTCAGTCTCCACATGTGGGCTTTCCAGGAGAAGAACAACCTTGGCCCAGGGGTCTCTGCAGAGCTGAGGCAGAGGCCGAAGAGTAGGCAGGTGGAGGGCATCTGCTGACTGTCCTGTCCACAGCTGAGACGAGGAATGACAGGCCTCTGTGACTACCATATTCTCCCAATTCAGGGCTCGGATCTACATTTCCAAACCCATTTGCAGTGCGGTTCCTCCATTGCTTCTTGTGCTTCTCTTCATGAGTGGAAATTTGGAAAGGGAGGTGAGTGGACAGCCTCCAGCAACTTCTGCTGTAGCTGATGCAGGCTGGACTAATATTCACTGTCTGCCTGCCTCTCTATCTGTAAATGCCCTCACCCTCAGCTCACCCACAACTTCTCTGCTGCCCTCCCAAGCCTACCTGGTGCCATAACCCAGACCTTTATCCTGAGCAGGCCTGAAGTTCTGATCACCATGCCCTTCTCAGTCCAGGGGTGCTATATTGCTTGTTTACATTCACAGCTGGGTGGGGGAATGCCAGCAGGTACCCACATGGGCTCCATCCAAAATCCTCTCTGTCCCTATTATAACAGGCCTTCCTTCCCCTGGCAATCAGAGGCAATTACAGGTCGAGTATCGCTTCTCCAAAATGCTTGAACCAGAAGAGTTTCTGATTTCAGATTTTTTAAAGTTTTGGGATGATTGCGTATAAATGATCTTGGGAATGGGACCCAAGTTTAAACACAACATCCATTTATTCAATTACAGCTCATTCCCCTTTATGCAATAGCCTGAATATAATTTTATATCTTATTTTTATATTGCAGCATCTTGACTGTGACCCATCACATGAGGTCAGATCTCATGAATTTTCCACTTCTGGCAACATGTGAGTGCTCAGAATGTTCACATTTTGGAGCATGTTGGGTTTCAGATTTTTCGATCTGGAATGTTCAACCTATACCCATGTCAAGATGATACATTCTCTTTTTCCTGCTGGTCCCTGGACACAAACGATCAAACTGCCTTGGTGGAAACCATAAGTTATCATACAAATGACTCTTGCTGTGCATTCTGGCAAATGTGTACCTTTTTTCGAGTGCCTGACCTAATCCTCCAGAGCCAGAACCTCAGAAACACAGACTCTCAGTGGCTGGGCCACTGAGAGGATGATGAGTGAGTCTGCCCTGTTTCCACCCCGTCTCCTGATCTTGTCCATTCCTCTTACAGACAAAGCACATAAAGGTCTTTAGTTCGACAAATAAATTGCATCCTGGAAGCTAGTACCTCATCCTTTCAGAGTAATGCCATTGACCTGGTATTTCCACTGTGCCCCCAGCAGGCTGTTTCAAAGCTCCTTCAAGCTGGCAGCTTCTGAGAGGTGTGGTATATGCTTTAACAGTAGGTTCCATGGCCAGAGGCCCACAGCTCTTCCTTTTTGTCAAGAAAGTCCTGGTTTGATGTAGTATTATATGAGATCAAACACTCATAGATGAAATACTCCTTAAGCCCTTGGTCAGTAGGCTTGGTCAAGGCCTGCAGGGGAGATAGGCAAATCTGTACCCAGTTTGTGTATATTTCTGAACTGCTGGCTGTTGCAGGATTGAAGGGGCCCAAGGTAGTCACCTTGCTGCTAAGTTAGCCAGTTGATCTCGTTGGGGAATTGTAATGTTTCAGGGGCTCCATGCTGGTCTCTGTTGCTGTAACATCCAGCAATGGCAATAGTTACTTTATTAATTTATTAATTAGTTTATTTCTTTTTTACCTCGAAGTGGGTGACCAGTAGCAAGAAGAGCTTTGGTAAGTGAGAATCCCTGCTACTGTCCTTGAATTGCCTCTATCCGTCACTGTGGCCACCTCATTTATGTGCCAGTGTTGAGACAGTTGATTTCAGGGGCTGGCAGATATCCTTTGGCCTGGCCATTTTGTCTACCTGGTTGTTTATTGCTTCTTCTGTGATGGACACTGGTTGATGCTGACATGTGAAACAAATTATCTATGACCACTTTTATACTACAATAGCAGAATGGAATCGTTGCATCAAGAAACTGTGGCCTGGAAAATCCATTTACTATGTGGTCCTTTATTGGAAAAGTTTGCTGATCATGGTCTACAGTGAATAGAGCAGGATTCCACCAGGATTCATCTGGCTTCTTTAGTGCCTAGAGTGTCAAGTTAAAGGGGGATTCTGGGTCCACCACTTTGTCATATTTTCATTTTATTTATTTATTTTGGAAAAGTTTTTGCTATAGGGAGCGTGCGCTCATCAGAAAAACACAGAGACAGAGAGGCAGAAAGCAAGAAATCACACCTCCCCTGGCGGGGGGGTGGGGTGGGTTAAAACTGTCCTCCAGGTAATTTTGTTGAGCCTTACAGGAAGGCTGACCTGGAATTTCTCTGGCAACTTTTCCTGTGCTTAGCTGATGGGGAGAACAAACCTAGAATCTGGCTCCTGGCCACCAGACAGTCAGAAAAATCACCCAAGGGGAGGATAGGGACAAGCTCATTCCAACTGAGTGGCCTCACTCACCTGCAAAGCAGGAGGGACAACAGAGATGAGTGGGTGGAAGGGTGGAGTGAACTATATTGGGATGGTGGGGTGGGTTGTGTTTGCCTTGAATGGAAGGTGCTTCTTTCTCTACCTACAGTATATGAGTTGTCCAGTTAGAGAGCAGGAGACTTACATTCTGGCTTGTTGAAAAAACAAAACAAAACAAAACAAAAACAAAATAAAAACCTGCTTTTTCCTCAGCAACACCTTGATAACTATGGTCAAGTAGAGATGCTTGCACTGCCCACTTATAAATGGTGGCCATGACAAATAAATAATCATGAAGCATGTGATACACAAACTCATACATTCCTGCCAATTAAATCTGAATACTGAGGCAAACTGAAGCACAGGAGGGCTGTCAGCTCTGTCCGCAGAAATAGCCCTCAAACATCCATGACCCCTCACTGATGGACTTCAGGGAGGGGTAGTCTTGTTCGATCATGCCTGGAATCACACACCCTGGAGGACTGGTCTTTATGGAGTTTGAGAGGATTAATTTTGGGGGGGTGGGGTGGGGTGGGGGGGAATGGCCACTCTGCAATCCCTTCTCCTCCATTCTCCTCTCGGGATCTTGGGCACGCACACACATGCATCTGGCATGAGTTTAAGCCACCAGGTCCATGACTTGAACCACTGTCGACTACATGGGAATCTAGCGACATAACCATTATGCCAACTGCTGGTCCCCCTCATCTTTTTGATTTTTAAAAATGGCACCTATATCTGCTTTTTCTCCCAGCAGGCAGTATCCCTGTCTCAGAGTGGTGGGCAGAAAAGGTTGAGTCTTCCAGCTGGCCTTTCTCTCTGTGAAATGCCAACTCTTACCCCATAGATCAAAGGCTCCATGTGGGCTTTGCACCAACTGCCAATTGTACATTTGGTGACAGGAGAACTGAGCACAGAGTGGTCCAAGGACACAGTAGAACACTGAAGCAGAACTGAGTCAGGATTTCATTTATGACCTACTCCAAATAGTTTACTATAACATGGTCTGTGGTGAGGCTCAAGTCTCTGGGCATCAATGTCAGATCTTGTTTCCAAGGATCCCCTCTTTCTCCATTGCAGTTACCTGAGTAAATGTCACCTGGTGCCATAAAAAGGGAGAAGCTTTTGCACTGTCTACTGGGGTGGGCGATGGAGGGTACTGCTCACAATAGTGTAGGTGAACAACACCTGTAGTCTGTGGGCTCTGTCACTTCAGAGGCAACTGGGCATCTTCCCTCCTGAACTTGATCTTTGGCTTTCTCCACCCTTCTAGAAGGGTTGAGAACATCTTTTGTGCATCTGTAGAGGCTCTCTGCTGCTCTTTTCTCCATACTCTTCAAATACTTGAAGTTATTCCAGCTGGTTCATCCCCTTTCGCCAGCACAGCTTTCTAATTCACCACAGGTAGAAGTTTTTTTTTTTTTAATTAATTTTTATTTATTTATTTACATTCATTCATTGTACATCATTATAGCATACAAAATGAGATTTTTCCATTCACAATTCACTGTATATTGGCTCAATCAAGCACATCAACATATGTGTTATTGTCAACACATAATTTTCCATTTCTTGTTTTCTGTATATTTTGCCTTTTTTCCCATCCTTGATTCCCTATCTCACCCTCTGCCATCTCCCACCCTCCTCCCACATTGTGTCTGGTATCTATTGTTGCTTTCTCTGCCTCCCCCATTTTATTGTTTCACTAAATATCTTAATAAATCTAAATATTTTCAATAGCAAGCACAGCTGAAATATACATATCCATGAACACAAGTCTGACTTTAGGCATAAACCTCAGTGAATAGAATGAACATACTATAAAGTAGCACCTAACTAGGGCTATATAGCTTAACTGCAGTCATCAAATAGGTATTTCTAATGCCTTTTTTTTTTATCATGTATATATGTTTTTTACCCCATGTCTGACCCTCTGCCCTATTCCACTCTCTTATTACACTATCTGTGCTGTCTACAGTTATCTTCAATTCCTTTTCCCCCAACATTTCGTTGATCACACAATAAGTAATCTAACTACTTACAATAGCAAGTTTAGCTGATGGTTTCAAGAAAAGCAGTTTTGAACTGGTAAGGATATTTCTTTGAAACTTATGGCCTAGAAACAGGTTAGTATTCTGTTCAAATAGTAGGTACATGAATCCATTGACAGCTCAAGACAGGACAAAAATCCTTAAAACCGAACAACAAAGCTTAGAAGAAAAGCAGCAATATTTTAGTCAAGTCATAGAATCCTATTTCATCAGTTTTAGCAAGACTGTGACTTGCCCCAGGGCTGACTGTGTTCCACTCACCACCAGTGATAAGTCCTCACTGCCAACCAGAGGTAACTGAGAGCTGCTCCGCAACCTGGTACCAACTTTGGGTACCAACTCCCAGAGCGAGGGTTCTACTCTAGTCCATTCTGGTACTAATAACAGAAATACCTGAATCTGGGTAATTTAAGAGAATAGAGGCTTGTTTATTTTTAAAACATTTTTGAGAGAAATTTTTCCTATAGGGCATGAATACTCTCCAGAGAGAAGGAAAGCAAGAAATCATGCCTCCCCCAGAGGGGTAGCCATGCCACAACCCCTTCTCCTCCATTGCCCTCTTGGGACTTTGGGCACACACACACACACACACACACAGTCCTGGTATGAGTTTTAAGCCACCAGGTCCAGGACTTGAACCAGTCGACAACATGGAATGTAACCATTACTTCATTTGCTGGTCCCAAGAATAGAGGTTTATTAAACTCATGGTTTGGGAAGCTGAGAAGTCCAATATCATGTCGCTGGCATCTGCTGAGGGTCTTCTTGCCACATCACAACAGAGCAGAGCAGGAGCTTGTGCAGAGCAGAGCATGACTACCTCATTCCTGTTCCTTATAAACCCACCAGGACCAGTCATGGTCCTGCTGCCTAATCACTTCAACTCCACAAAGAGATTAAATCTCTTCTCAATACCTTTGCAATACTATCAAATACCAACACAGGAATTTCGGGAGGACACTATCAAATTATAGCCGATACTGAGCTGGAGTTTGGAATGTAAGGTATTTATTGAGAATCAACACCTGTGAAGTGTGACAAGGGGCTAGGGCTGGGCAGAGGAAGAATTTGAACCACAAAGCAGGCTCAGTGGAGCCTTGGCCAATTCAGCAGGGAGCTCTGGAGTGTTCTGTGCCAAGCCAGAATGAATGTGCCGTTACACCCCCAACTTACTCAGTCATAGAATGTGGGCTGCTCTGGAAAGGAAGAGGCCTGAAGCAGCTCACTACGTCCCAGCCTCACCCACTCCCAGCTGGGAAACAAGTCATTCTTTGAGGGGGGGTTTGGGCCACCAATCGTTCTTTTACTTTTTTTTCCCCCCAAATTGCCACAGGGGTGCATGTGTTCACAAAGAGAAAGAGAGAAAAAGCACCCTCCAGTGGGGTGTGGGCATATACATAATTCTCTTCCTCCATTTCTTAATCAGTCAGGATTTGAAGCTTTCATGTATGCATACCTAGAGAGGTCTTTTTTTTTTAAGAATTATTTTTTTTAACTCTTTATTTATTTATTCTAGTTTGACCAGAGAGGGACAGAAAGATAGGGAAGAGAGAGAAATCAAGCTGCCAGGTCCGGGATTTGAACAAAGGTCGGCCATGTGGGAGTCCAGCATCCTTAACCACCACACCACCTGCCAGCCCTCCTAGATTGCAATTCAAGATGCTGGGACCAGGACTCAATCTGTGGTCAGCCATGTGGTATCTAGCTCTCTACACATAGCACTTAACTACTGGGCTACATATATATACTCCAACCACCTTCCCAGCATTGAGAAATCAAAGAAAGATTTCTTTTGAAATTTTCTTGACTTGTTATCCTGTGCTTCTTAAGTGTGACACTCCTCAGAGTCTTTGAGTAAAAACCATAGTGATTGATGAATTAAGGAGGAATGAATGCTTTAAAGTTTGGGCCATAGCAACATATAAGAGTAGAGAGGGCACTGAGTACTTTGAGCAAGTGCTAGTTAAGAGGAAGGGAAGCATGGGGAAATGGAAGGGCTTAGGAGGCTGGCTTTACCTATACTACATGACTGCATGTGTTAAAAGCAAACAAAAAACCAAAACCATATCCTTAAGCTTATAGGGGAGTGGTAAGAGAGTCAAATAAAAAGGTCATTGTTGTGCCAGCAGAGAGCATGGTGGTTAAGGCACTGGATCCCACATAGGTGACTCCACAGTTTGAGTCTTGGATTTGGCAGCTTGAAAATCAAGCCAGGTGTTCATCCATGCATTCCCAAAATCCCGAGAGGAGAATGGAGAAGGGATTGCAATGTGACTATCCCCACTTCGGGATCATTTCTCACTTTCTCTCTCTATTTCTTTCTTTTTCTTTCTGTCTCTCTGGTGAGCACACACAGCCCATAACAAAAAAATAAAATAAAATTAGTCATTATGACACAATATGATTTACATGTTTACATGCTGAGAGATGTGAGCATAGGGTTTTGAATGAATATAGGCATACCTTGGTAAGTCAGTCTACTCAGTGCTCACCTCAGCCACTCCTCCATCTACATAGTTGACATCCAGTTTTCTTGCTTCTTTATGTTCCATAATAACCCCTTTCTCTAATACAGTTAACTTTAAGACGTATCCACTTAGTGAGTACTAAGCATATAAAATTCTTACTCTATAAAAAGCACTTTATAGGACCAGTAGTTGGTGTAATGACTATGCCACTGGATTCCCATGTAGTCTGCTGTGGTTCGAGTACCAGACCTGGTGACTTAAACTCACGCCGGGTGTATGTGTGTGCATGCCCAAGATCCCAAGAGGAGAATGGAGGAGAAGGAATTGCGGTGTGGTCATCCCCCCTGTGTGTGTGGGGGTGGCTTCTTGCTTTCTTTCTCTCTCTGTCTTTCTGGCGAGCGCATGTGCCCTGTAACAAAAAATCTCTCAAAAAAAAAAAAAAGGCAAAAAAGCACTTTAATAAACAACTCTTGGGGTGTTGTAATTTTGTATCACTGCTATATTTTAAATAGATGACCACACTATGAAGGGCACAGCCACATGAAGGTTCTAGAGACATTGTAGCAAGGAGAAGTTCAAATTCATTGAAGTAATTGAATTGACCACTTTCTCTTCAGAGATTTGAGATTTTTCTCCCCCTAATAATTCTCTGTGAAAAGATTTTAATTGCCTAGCCCTACACATCTGTCTCTATCTGTCTTAGCAGTTTTGTGAAATTATTTGCTCTTACTTCAACTTTGTTATGATTTGAGATATTTTGAAAGAAGAGTGGTTTATTGCTAACTACATGAGGCTGACCACATCCTCACCTGTGTCAATTCACTTACCACATTATCAATCTCTCTCATAATGGTTGCATTTTAAAGTATTACAGATGCTTTTCATATTTCATTTTATTTTGTCTTAGTCTCCCAATTTGAAAGTAGTCAATGGTATTCACATTTTAGGAAGACCTGAGCAAGTTTTGAGAGTTTGAGTCTTCTGAAGCAGGACACCAAAGGAGCTATTCAAGTTCCAGTTTTCTTTCTAATATTGTATCTCAGCACTGAAATTTTTGAAATGAGAAGAATTAGAGAAATAAAATAAAGATCTGAATATTTCTTTGAGAGATGGAGAGAGGTGCTATTGAGTGCTAATGATTTATAAGATGAAATTAAAATGTTTTGAATTAATTTATACAATAAAGACCTCACTATAATGTTTGAACATGACATATAAATTCCTTAGAGCTGGGATTGAACCCAGGCAGTTTGAGTTCGAAGCCCACATTTTGAATACCCTGCCATCTTATTTCTTAGGAGTGAGGTATACATCAACATGAATGTGCTTAATGCTACTGAACAATACACTTAAAATGGTTAAGGTGATAAATGATATGTTCTGTATATTGTTTTATTTTGAGGGGTATATATACTGAATTGTCAACAACATTGTTTTTAGAGATTTTTTGCTATAGGGTGTGTGCACTTGCCAGAAAGACAGAAAGCAAGAAATCACCCCCTGGGGGAATGGCTACACAGCAATCCCTTCTCCTCCATTTTCCTCTTGGGGTCTTAGGCACACATGCACACGTGCCAAGAGTAAGTTTTAAGCCACTAGGTCTGGGACTCAACCCATGATCGACTATGTGGGAGTACAGAGATGTAACTACTATACCATTCAGTGGTCTCATGTCAACATTTTTTACTCTGTTTTGGTACACCATTCCACTTGTGCATTGTTGTGTCTGTTAATCAGCTACCCTACCCAATGCAACTTCTAGTCTCTGTATTGACTGTCTGTACTTGCAAGCTGTGGAGTCCTTTAGCTTCTGATAAAAAGTGAGGATACTCAGTGTATGTTACATGGGGACATACAGTATTTGTCTTTCATAGCCTAGCTCATTTCATTTAGTTTTATATCTTTTAGACTTCTTTTGCAACAAATGACAAGAGATCATTGTTCTTTACAGCTGAGTAGTATTTCTTTATTATTATTATTATTATTATTATTATTATTATTGGAGAAGTTTTTGCTATGCACTCACCAGAAAGACAGAGAGAGACAGAAAGTGAGAAATCACCCCCCAGGGGGGATGGCCATGCCACAGTCCCTTCTCTTCTATTCTCCTCTCAGGATCTTGAGCACTCACACATATGTGCCTGGCTTGAGTTTAAGCCACTAGGTTCAGGATGCAAACCACGGTCAACTTCATGGGAGTCCAGCAACATAGCTATTATGCCAACTATAGGTTCCAGCTGAGTAGTACTTCATTGTGTATTTATCTACCATACTTTCTTCATCCATTCATCAGTTATTGAACACTTAGGTTGATTCCATGTCTTAGCTATTGTGAATAGTGATAGAAGATTTCTAGGTTCATATCTGGAGATCTCTCAGAGTATACTGAGCATGTGTGTGTTCATTATGCCAGGGTAGCTGAAGTTGGGAGTGGATCTAGGTGTCAGGACACTGCTGGGGATGTTTTCTGTCCATCTCTCACATCTCTGTTGGAGCACCTAGCATGAGCATTAGGAGGAGATGATTTGGAGCCCAGATTCTAGGAGTTGCTGGCAGGGTGACAACCTGGCTCTTGTTTCTCATCTCACATTGAGCGTCTGATGTAATTGGGGTCAATAACCTGATCTTGACTCAGTGGCTAGGTCAAGTTGAGAGAAAGGACTCGTTAACTTCATATCCTCCTATAATGGGAGTGGATAGGAGTTTGCAATGGATAAGCATTACATTTGAAATCAAAGCCACAGAGAAGATGTAAGGGCCACCTCCCCTTACAACACAACACCCCAACCACCTGTCTCTCCCAGGGCTTCATGTCTTCCATCTTATTTTGTTTTTCTTTTTAAATTTTCCAGAGAGCAAGAGTGTTTGCTGTAAGAGACACAGAGAGAGAGAAAGTAAGTAAGCACTCGACCACAGGGGTGGGCACACCACAATCTCTTCTCCATTTCTTCTTTTGAGATTTTGGTCACATCCATGCATGCACATGTCTTTCAAGCTGCTGGGTCTGAGAGCTGAACTTCATGGTTGGCCACTGGGTCTGGGACTGGCCATGTGGGATCCAGCTGCCTTAAGCACCACACCACCAGCTGGCCTATCACCTATATTTCCTTATGGCAAGGAGAAAGGCTGGCGTCTGATCCATCAGTTTCTGATGCTGCTCCTCAGAAATCCCTCTGTACTCTGCTTTCACTCAAAACCAGATCTTTGGGATTTCTTGGCCCTCTTTCCTTGTAGACCTTGAGATAGTCCAATGACTGATGGAAAAATAGATGATCAATATCTCCCCAATAGCAAGTGGTGTATGTTCACAGGTAAAGTGGATTAAAAATTTAATTGAAAGCAGACACCAGTGTGGGACACAAATAAAACAAGCAGTGGCATGTGTCTGGCATACTTTTCCCAGAGACCATGCAACCTGGTGTTAGAATAAAGTGAAAACCAAAACGACTCCCTCTTTTTATCAAAGTCATAATTTGAGGGGGAGGGAGGAAATGGAGCCCTCAGGGATTACAAAGGTGGTTGGGGGAATGGGCTCCAGATTGACACCATCCCACACCTGTGTTTATGTCAGTGCCATTTCTGTGATGACCGTTGCTCTCCACTGCCAGCCACTGCTCCTGGCCACAACCTCCTTCACCACCTGTGCCCATTATGGTGCTTCTTCTGGGTCAACTGCTCTTTCTTTCTCCTTTCACTCTTCCTCCATGTCTCACCTGCACTTCTCAGTTTGCACCTTGAGAAAACTGTGTGAACACTGTGAACTGATGGGTCACAGAGGGCTACTAATAGGATATAAGGCAGACCTGTTCTCTTCTCTGCTCCAAATGCTCCAATGACTCTCCAGATTCCCCCAAGCAAAAGCCAAAGTCCCTCTGTAGTGGGGTGACTTCTGTGATGATATCTAGGTTCTTGGCGTTTCAGACAAAGAATTGAATAAAACATCAAACAGTGTAAGGAAAAGGTAGTTTATTAAGTAAAAGTACACTCCTGAGAGGAGCCACCTGAGCAGACAAAGAAAGAGTGGCTCAAAAGGCCCTGGCTGCTACATTCTGAGAGATTTTTATAACTTTCTTTCTTTTTTTTTTGGAGAGGTTTTTGCTATAGGGCATGTGCACTCACCAGAAAGACAGAGAGAGACAGAGAGATAGAAAGCAAGAAATCATCCCCTAGGGGGGATGGCCACGCCTCAATCCCTTCTCCTTGATTCTCCTCTCAGGATCTTGGGCACGCACGTACATGCGCCCGGCGTGAGTTTAAGCCACCAGGTCCAGGACTTGAACCGCGGTTGGCTACATGGAAGTTCAGCGACATAGCCATTATGCTAACTGCTGGTCCCATGAGAGATTTATAATTTTTAACCTAGGTCATGTGGGTTAATCATTGACTGGGTTCACTGATTTTTCTCATTTCACGGGCACAATTAATGTGGCTGGGCCCCTGATTTCTTATTGTCTATTTCAAATGTGGTTTAGCCCACTGATTCATCTCATTGGCTTTATCAAATGTGGTTTAGGCAGCTAGACATCCCCCACTTATCTCCTGCTTACATTACCTTGGGCACAGAATTTTCTGTCCTGATTGGGTATTTCTGCCTAGCCAAATAGGCACATGCTCCAGCCCCCTTACCCACTTTCATTTGCTAGCTTTCTCCTGCCTCAGTCATTCTCGAAGACCCTACAAGGCCCAGCACAACCTGACCCTGGCTCCATTGCCTTGTCCCCTATGGCTATGTCTCTCACTTACACCCATCCTACTGCATTAGCCTTCCTACTGCCCCCTGGACAAAGCAGGCATGCTCCTGGCATGAGGCCTTTGTGCTTGCCATTCCTTCTGCCTAGAGCTCTCTTTCTCCAGGAACTAGGTGACTCACTCTCTCACCTCTTTCAAGTCTTTGTAAATGTAATCCTTCCACAGTGAAATCCTCCATGATCACCCTATGTTTAGCTGCAACCCATTTTATCCTCTTTCTTTCCTCCTTTTCCCAAGTTTATTTTTCTTCCTAGCAGAAATTTTCATCTCTTTCATGCATGAATCCCCAGCCCCTTGATCAATGCAGGGATGATAGTAGGTATATATTAAATAGTTCCAGAGTGAATTTTTATTGTCTTTTAGAATCATAGAGCCTTCAGATTAGCAAAACTATTTTCATCGAGACTTGATTCTCTAAGGTCTTCTTGTCATCTCAGTGTTGCTGGTTACTGGATGGTTGAGGTATCTGATTGTTCAGGATTTCCCCCAAGTAGGAATTAGCAAACTATTTTCATCAAGACTTGGTCTCTAAGGTCTTCTTGTCATCTCAGTGTTGCTGGTTACTGGATGGTTGAGGTATCTGATTGTTCAGGATTTCCCCCAAGTAGGAAGCTGAGGGTACAACACAGAGGATTTCATAGTCTGAAGGACCATGAGGGTCAGTCATGCTGGGCTGGAGCAGTTAGAACATGGAGGATCACTTCCGGAGGACTTGATGAGTGTACATGAAAACTCCAAAGAGCCTCTATCCCTATAGGCCTGGCACCAAGTCCTGTAGGCTAACACTAGTATCTTCAGAGAAGAGTTCCACAGCTTTGCCAGCAGGAACAGCTCACCCAGTTTTTCTAAAAGGGCCTTCATTTAGACAGTCATCAGAATGTCTTAGCACCTGCACTTTACAGAGAATCTTATATTTAGGGGTACAGTGGGTGAAATTGGAAGGTCTAGACTAGATACCCACTCCCTTCTTTATGCCTAGACTTGAGAGTAGGATATTTTTCCTAGACAACTCATTTGCAAACTGGGGGTGAGGTGAGGGAGTGGTCTGTGCAGAAACAGAAGGTCACATGGCAAGTGTTCCTCTTCTCACCCATTCTGTGAGGCCAGCAGTCCCTAGACCCAGCTGCAGGAAAGGTCTAAAGAACTGGACCAGGCAACCTGTTCCCTCTCAGGTAGGCTATCAGCTCTCTAACAGGGGATTGTCAGCTGTGTGGGCTTGACAAGTATGTCTGGCATTGTTATTTGAGGTTCTAGTTCTCTACCTCAAAAAAGAGTATGTTCTTCAATTAGGTAAGCCCTGTATCTGGATGATTGTAAGGGACTCAGCAGAGATGCCCCTTTCCTGTTTATTTGTGAGAAACCCTGACGGCTGGGAAATCTTCACTTGTATATATGCACTTAGCAAATCCCCCAGTCCTTCTCCATCTTTGTCAGTCAAGGGTCTCTGGTACACAGCACATTGAAGCACTACTGTTGGTCCCAGAAGACCTCAGAAACACTTTAATTCACTCCCACCATAGTTACCTGCCTCAACCCCCATGGATCTCTGTTTGCCAAGAGTGGGCCATTTCTCTGACATAATATTCCAAGGCAGAGTTTGGTTATTATTTTACTAATAGCACTCAACTTGTGTTTATGGCTAAGGAAAAAAAAGTTTTAAAAATTCCAGTTATTAGTAAAATGAACAAAAATTATAGCAGTATAGGCTACTGTACCTTAATATAAAATGTAAGTTGGAGGCATATTTGGGAAGAATAGTTTTTAAGATTATTTTTTATTTCATCCTAAGATCTGATACCTGGAAATTTGTCTTTACTTTTTAAATTATTTAATTTTATTTATTATTGTTATTTTAAGCTTTTCTATAGGGATGGGGCCAGCAGGGGGCGTGGTGGTTAAGGGTGCTGGACTCCCACATGGCTGACTGCAGTTTGAGTCCCGGACTTGCTTTCTTGCTTTCTCTCTCTCTTTTGCTCTGTCCCTCTCTGGTCAAATTAAAATAAATAAATAAATAAATAAATAAATAAATAACACAAATACATGAATAAATAAAGCTAAATAAAATAATTCTTTAAATTTTTTTCTATAGGGCATGCACACTCACCAGAGAGAGACAGAGAAAGAGAGAGAAAGAAAGAAGGAACATGAGAAAGCAAGTTGCCAGGTCCAGGACTTGAACCATGGGGGAATCGGTGCCTTACCTACCATACCACCTGCTGGTCCCAATTTGCCTTTCTTATTTTTTTACTTTTTCTCCTATTCTTTCATTTTTTTCTCTCTCCCTTAAATTTTTATTTTTTATATACATTTAATCATTGTACATCCTTTTTTTTTTGGAGAGGTTTTCACTATAGGGCATGTGCACTCGCCAGACAGACAGAGAAAGACAGAGGGATAGAAAGCAAGAAATCACCCCCTAGGGGGGATGGCCACGCCGCAATCCATTCTCCTCCATTCTCCTCTCGGGATCTTGGGCATGCACGCACACACGCCCGGCATGAGTTTAAGCCACGGGGTCCGGGACTCGAACTACGGTCAACTATGTGGGAGTCCAGTGACACAGCCATTACGCTAACTGCTGGTCCCGATTGTACATCCTTCTTAAAAAAAAAAAATGCTATAGAATGTGTGCATTTGCCAGAGAGAGACAGAGAAAGAAAGTGAGAAATCACTCTCCCACCAGGGGATAGCCAAATCACAATCCCTTCTCCTCCATTCTCCTCTAGGGATTTTGGCTATGCATGTACATGCATCTCATATGATTTTCAAGCTGCCAGGTCTGGGACTTGAGCTGTGTAGTTGGCCATGCGGGATCAAGCTGCCTTATGTGCTACATCACCTGGCTGACCCAAGTATATACATCTTAACAGAATACAGTAATTTCTTTCTGTATCTGATGAAGATGCTAGATGACATTGTATTTTTTTTAATTTTTTACATTTTTTCCCACATTTTATTGATTCACAAAATACCTTAAACTAAATCTATAGACAAAGCTAGAATCCAGTTACAAGTGTACTGCAATTTTCTTCTGGAAAATTTTAAATTAATTAATTTACATTCATTCCCTGAGCATTGTCACAGCATACAAAATGTGATTTCCCATCCAAAATATACTGCATAGTGGCTTAATCA
>NW_006159742.1:248772-252936 GCF_000334495.1 Tupaia belangeri chinensis | reverse complement strand
AATTTTCCATTTCTAGTTTCATATATATATATATATACATTATATATACGTATATATAACGTATATACACATACATATATTTATCCTATTTTTCACCCTCTGCCATTTCCCACCCTCCTCCCACACTATCTTAGGTGTCTACAGTTGTCTTCCATTCCTTTTTCCCCCATATTTTATTGATTCACAAAGTTTCTTAAGTAATCTAACTACTTTTGATAGCAAGTTTAGCTGGTATGTACATATCAGTGAATATATGTCTGACTTTAGGTGTGAAACTCTGAGTAGAATGAATACACTATAAGGCAACACCTAGCTGGTGCTATAAAGTTTACTGTGGTCATTAAAAGGTATTTTTAATATATTTTTAATTTCAAGAAAAGCAGTTTTACCTTTAATAAACCAAAGAAATACTAAGGAAATTTACTTAAAACTTAAAGTCAGGAAACAGGTTAGGATTCTGTTCTAACAGTAGGTTCATGAACCTACTAGCAGCTCAAGACAGGACAAAAATCCTTAAAACCAGAAAACAAAGCCTAGAAGAAAATCAGCAATGTTTTAGTCAAAAGTCATAAAATGCTATTTCACCAGTTCAGTCTCATGTACTTAATTTATCTTCTGTTGTGGTCCGATCTTCCCAATTAAATTCTGGAATATAATATTCAACTCCAGGCATGCCTCTGTAATTAAGTTGGCCATTTTCTTATTTTTTGAACTCTTATTTCCATGTGTCTGTATTTAATTTTCCTGAAAACTTCTTGGAGATCTGGTCTGGTGTTGGTAATTTTTTTTCAGGTTTTGTTTTCTGAGAATGTTCTTGTCTTTTCTTCCCATATGAAGGATAATCATACTGGGTATAGTATTCTTGGTTGAAATTGCTCTTCCCTTAACACTTTGAATATACTTTTCCATTCTTTCCTTGCTTGCATTGTTTCTGATGAGAGGTCAAGGTTAGCCTGATTGGATATCCTTTGTAGGTAACTTGATGTTTTTCTCTTGTGAATCGTAGTACCTTGTCTGTTTGTGGTTTTGGTCAATCTGGCTATAATGTGTCTTAGAGAAGATCTTGGATTGATTCTATTTGGGATCCTTTGTATTTCTTGGGACTGGATCTTTGAGTGCCTCTCTAGATTTGGAAAGTTTTCTTGCAGGATTTCATGGAATAGATTATCAATGCCCTTATGAGTCTCTTCACCTTCTGGGACATCATTTATCTGGATGTTTGGAAGTTTGATGGTGTCTAGTATTTCTAATATATTATTCACATTTTGGGGACATTTTCTCAGTCTTTATGGTGGATTTTTCTAGGCCAGTGATTCTATCTTCTACATCTGAGATTCGATTTTCTGTATGATCTAGTCAGCTTTTAATACTTTCAAGGGAGATTTTGATTTCCTGTGTCATAGCCTTCATCTCTAACAGATCCATTTGATTCCTTTTTAGAGTGTGTATTTCCTCTCTTAGATCTTGCAAGAATTTTCTCACCTCCTGGAACTCATCAGTTCTTTTCTCCTGCCTCTTGTGCAGTTCACTGTCTCTCCTCTCTTCCATCTCTGTTAGCTTTATCATTATGAATATTCTAAAATCCTTATCAGACATTTCCATAAGTTTCATTGTACCATCTGAGGATGAAGAGGTGTTATTCTTTTCCCTTGGAAGAGAGGTATTGTCTTGCATTTCCATATTTCTTGTGACCCTGTGGTGATTTCTAGTCATCTGATGGATGGTGTGTTTCTTCCTGATTCTTGAAGTTCAATCTGAGTGTTCAGAGGCAGGCAGAAGGAGGTGATCGGCAATCTTTCTTTTGTTCCGTTTTCACTCTTTTTGCATCAGATTCAGGGTGAAGAGAGGAATATTCTCAACCTAATCATATTCAAATGATTAGAAACTGTTCACTTGGACCTATCTAGACACTTAGTGCATAGAGGCTATCAGAAAATGAATAAAGATAAAGAAAAAAGGAAAAGTATTAAGGAAAAGAAAGAAGAAGAAAAAAATAAAATGAAAAAGAAAAAGAAAAAAAAGAGGATAAAGAGCCATAAAATTGTAATTTTAAAAACCAGTATTTCACAGCTGAAGTACAGTATCCATATCAGGATAGGCCTGGCTTCACTGGTGCCTTCCCTAAATGAAGTGAGGAAAGGCACCAATTAACAAAATAAAGGAGAGGCTTGAGAGCCCAGAGAATAATTTACCTTAAAAATTAAAAAAATAAATAAATAAAAGTCACAGGGAGACACAGCGAGACAGAGACAGACAGAAGTGGAGAGAAAGAGACACAGAGCTATCTCTACTCACTAGAAATGAGTCTGGAGGGGGAAGTCTCAACAGAAAATCTTCATTTTTGGTCAAGGAAACAAACATTTCACAGCTGAAGTACAGTATCCATATCAGGATAGGCCTGGCTTTGCTGGTGCCTTTCCTAAATTGACACTGTATTGTTAATTGTATCATGTTGGGTCTGAGTGCCCATTATTTTGAGTTAATTTTAACATACATTGATGTAGTATTTTCTAAGATATTCTTATTCTATGATACATTAAATTTTCTTCATGGAGTTATGCTCAAAAGTTCATTGCTTCCTAAAATTACTATGCTAATGGTATAATCCAGTAGTACATGTGATATTTTTCCTCTTATTGTAGAAAACATAATCAAAAGTATAATTAAAGCAACTGATTGAACAATGCATGAAATATATAACATCATACTTAGATATTACTAATTATAATTCAATATAATTAGCTCTTTTAAAATTATCCAATATAATTGTTTACTTGGGCCAAAAGAAAAATACTCTGAGACTCTGGGCTGTCTGCCTAGGTATTTTAGTATGGATGATAAAACGATGCCAACTTCTGTAGTAATATGTATGTAATATGGGTATACACACACACGATTAATTTCTTTGGACAGGTTTCCTCCCTGTGTGAGGCAAATGTTCTACCTTATCAATTAAAACCTGTTAGTGAAACTGCTCATTTGGGCAGGGAAATCATGAAGTCCATGTAATGCCCTGAGGTGTAATACATGGTTTCTGGAAACTTGGATGGTTGTTGTAGTGTAACTGTCACTACAGGTTGTTATTTGATTAGCTCACTACAGAGAAATCTCCTTCTGAGACTTGCCATGGTTCACTGCCTGCCTGGAACTGCTTCTCTCCTTAGTGCAGGAGTAAGCCAGCCGTGAACTCTTGAGACGGAGTTCAGGAACGTTGCCCTTTACTTGCTCTTCAGAGGCTTCCAGGTGTAATTAGCCCCTCTGGGGGTTAAAGTGAATTTCCGTAGCCTAACTTGGGAAAAGAAACTGTTTTCTCCTATTAAGTGGTGATCTCAGAAACAACTCTTAAATATGCAAACGTAGTAGAATCAGTCTCTTGAATAGTTAGAAACCTGGTTAAGAAGTCACTGTTGGTGGCAGGTCTTTGTCATTACAAACAGACCCTTTCTTGTCTTTGGCCTCAGGCTCAGCCTCAGAAGCACCTAGAAAGACTCTGAAGGAGGAACCACTGAAGATTAAGGAAGGCATCAATAAAGATGTAGCCTTGAACTAGACCTTTAAAACAAACTGAATAGTTCTGAAGAAATAACACTTATTCTGAATTGTTTTCATTACACAAAAAGGATCAAAGAATATTGGAGAAATATAAATAAAACAAAGATGATGTAAAGATTTAAAGAGTTAAAGATTTAGCAATTGCCTTTATAAATAATACTGTGATGAACATCCTTATGCATAAATCTTGAGCCTTTCTGAGTGTTTTTGTAGGGTAAATTCTGAAAGTTGAGAGCTGAGTTGTTGGGTCCAATGTTTCTGAAATTTAATAGCTAACTTATTCTCCAAAGGGATTGCTTTGATTTGCCTTAGTGTATGCAATGTGCAAATCTCCAAAGTATTTTACCATCAGACAGAAGTGAGGAGACTTTCGGGTTGTCCTCTTAAGTAGTAACACTAACCCCACAACTCTCTCTACCTATCTCATTTCTCTGCCTCCATTATGGCAAGACCGTCAAAATAATTTAATAATTTCTTTTTCTTTTTTCTTTCTTTCTTTCTTTCTTTTTTTTTTTTTTTGTTGTTGATGTTGTTACCAAAAAAAGATTTTTTTTTTTTTTTAACAGGAACTTTCTTAAGACCCATTGGAAACTGCTCGAACAGCTGGGAGGG
>NW_006159742.1:188140-248511 GCF_000334495.1 Tupaia belangeri chinensis | reverse complement strand
TTTTTTTTTTTTTTTTTTTTTTTTTTTTGTTGTTGTTGATGTTGTTACCAAAAAAAGATTTTTTTTTTTTTTACAGGAACTTTCTTAAGACACATTGGAAACTGCTCGAACAGCTGGGAGTGGGTGGAAATCAACTCTGGGGTGTTTTCCGTAGACTTGAGGGCCTGTCTTCCTCCTCATACTCTTGTCCTCCCTTATCACCTGAGATGTGGATGCCTCTCCTCCATTGCAGGCTATAGGAAACACCCAGAAAGGAGCCTTCTCCCTGTAGTGTGGCCCCACCAATGACAGTTTTCTTTTTCTATGGCTGATAGAACATTTCCTAATCCAGACAGGATCCCAAGCTCTAGCCCAAGTCAATGCAGGTCTTCTTAGCTGCCAGTTTCTGACCACAGAAATCTCTCCCCCACATGAGGCAGGGGGTAATAGGGAGGTGGGGAGCTGGGGAACCCTAGGTAAGGATGTCATCGGTCTAGCATTCCAGTGGCATCTCCAAATTTTTCATGTGGTGCAGTAAAGCTCCAAGAGGCCCTTCAAATGCAACACCTGTGACTACATCCTCCTGGGATCTTGGGCATGTGTGCACATGTGCCTGGTAGGAGTTTCAAGCCACCATATCTGGGACTTGAACCATGATCAGTAATGTGGGAGTCCAGCGATGTAACCATCTGCTTGCCCCTCGCCGCAGCTTCTTATAGAGTTGGTCCCAGTGGTGCCACGCAGTGGCTTGGATGTGCTCTGGTCTACTTTGTCTCTGCTGTATGAAGCCCAGTCTGTTCTTTGGCAGGATGAGCCTAAAACAGAGAGGCATAACAAAGATGTCAATGGTGTGGGCCAAAATAATTGTCTACACTCTCCAATTGCAGCTTTCCTCTTTTCCTTTCCTAAACTCTGACGTAAGGGGGCCTTGCTTCTACAACTCTATCAACACTTGTCTCGTCAAGGTCAATAAGCACTTGCACGCTGCCTCATTAAATGGCCAACTCCTGGTCCTTATCTTATTTGACCCAATAGCAACATTTGTCAGAGTAGATCCCTTCCACCTTCTTGAAACAATTCCCTCCTGGGTTCAAAGTCACTTACTTTCCTTGCTTCACTTCATTCTCTCTGGCAGTTTTTTGTTTTGTTTTGTTTTGGTTGTTTCTTTCCTGGTTCCTCCAATTTTCATTATCTCTAATGTCTGTGGTGCTTATGGCTTAGTTCACAGACCTTTTCTGTTCTCCATCTGCCCGTGGACATCTGGGCCTCCCCATCTCAGCTCCTCTCCAACATCTCTGTCTACCTTATTTTCTCCATTGCCCTTCCTTGGTGGTCTTGTCCCTTTCCATGGCTCTGAGTACTATCTACATTCCATTGGTGCCTACCTTAACCCATTCACCTAAACTCCAGGTGCTAAGAGCTCACTGGACATTTTCACTTCAATGATTTCTCTCTCTCTCTCTTTTTTTTGGAGAGGTTTTTGCTATAGGGCGCATGCGCTCACCAGAAAGACAGAGACAGAGAGACAGAAAGCGAGAAGTCACCCCTCAGGAGGGACGACCACACTGCAATCCTTCCTTCTCCATTCTCTTCTCGGGTCTTGGGCACGCATGCACACATGCCCGGCATGAGTTTACGCCACCGGGTCTGGGATTTGAACTGAGGTTGACTACATGGAAATCCAGTGACATAGCCATTACGTCATCTGCCAGTCCAATGATTTTTCAGAGGCATCGTATTCTTACTATGTTCAAAGCGAAACTGGCTCCAACTTATTTAATTTATTACTTATTTAGCTTGTTTTACTCTAATGTATCGGTTCACTGGAAAGTCATGACTTTTTTTTTTTTTTATGTTTTTTCCATGATGTAAAAATGCATCATGACTTTCCAGATGACCAAGTATTGTCTGTGGCTCCTCTTTCTCCCACCGACCTGCTTTGTGCTGATCTCCAAATATTCAAGGCAGCCTTCTACCTCTAAACGTTTGCATTTGCTATTCCCCCTCCCTGGAACACTATTCTACTTTCACATGGCTGACGACCTTACCTCCTTTAGGAATTTGCTCAAACATTCTATTTCACTCAACTTCCCTGCCTACCTTTAAAAAAAAATATCAACCTGTTCTATCTCAGGCCCTTCTGGTCTTACCTTCCTATCATATTTTTCTCTGTAGCATTTTATCACCCTCTTACATGCTACTCATTTATTTATCTGTTATCTACCTCCCCTTCCTGGCTTAGATGATACACGAGAGCAGAGATTTTTGTTAGTTTTGTTGGCTGCTTTATCCCCAGTATCTAGACTAGAGCCTGACACTTAATAGCCATTCAATCAATATTGACTGGACAAATAAATCTTAAACAGCGAGTGTGAAAGAAACTCAATTCCTTTATGACTTGGGATTATCTATACCTAGCCAGGCCTCCCTGACCACTCTTTTCTTCTCTCCCTCTCATCCCTGCAGACTTCCCCTCTCACTACCCTATTCTGTGTGCATGTTTTTATAGTTGGAGTTCTCACATTGAATTCTTTTAAAAAATGTTTATTTAATTTTATGTATTCATTCATTTATTTTAATTTGACCAGAGAGAAACAGAGAGAATGTGAGAAAGCAAGCCACCAGGTCCAGGACTCGAACCATGGTCAACCATGTGGGAGTGTCCTGGGCCTTAATCACCACGCCACCTGCTGGTCCCCTATCACATTGAATTCTAATAAACTTACAAACACATCTGTCCCTGTGCTATGGGCTCCTTGGAGCAGTGACCATCTCTAGTCTATTTCTGAGTCCTCACTACCTTCAACAGTATCTAGAACTGGTCAGACACCTGCAAAATGTCAGCTGGAATGAATTACCCACACTTAGAAGAGTAGGTGCAGATAGTGTGGGCCACGGGGACAACTGATTTAGTTTGTTTCTGTACTGTGTGTGGTTAACATGTTTCCAACTGCGTGTGGACCCTTTTCCTTGGGTTCCTAAATTATAGGATCAGTGGGCTTCAACTTGGCATTCGGAAGTCCTCAGAGACGAGTGAAGTACACAGCAATTCTTCACTCTTTTACTTAACACAATTTCCTTTTATTGCTTCTTTGTGGAGAAGATATTTTAAGAACAGAGAATAGTTTCAGATGTCCTGTAGGTTCTGAAGAGGCTAACATGTTTGAGGGGCAAAGTACTCCTTCAGTTTGGTTCCTAATTAAGAATTTTACTTTATTCATTAAGGCTCTTGTTCAAGCGGCGGAAACAAACTCTCCCTAAATTAAATAAAAAGAGATCTTACTGGAAAAATACAGGCATGCTCATAGTATGGAAGACGGGTGGAAGAGCCAGGCTTCCAAGGGTTGGGGGGCAGGTGCAAAAGCAGCAGGAGCACTTGGCAGCCCTACTTGGGCCTTCCTTCCTTTCTGGTCCCCCTCCAAGAATCAAACTACCGGGAGACAGTGACTTCTGTTTTGTTTTGTGTTGTTTTGCTGAATTTAGGTTATATGAAATTAGCTAAACTTGTGGTAGACTGACCATGGGTGTGAGAAGACAAGAGAGTGGGCCAGGAATAATTTCCAGGTTTCTGGTTTGCATAAATAAACCAGTAATGGTGCCATGTCTCATAACTGGGACAATGAAAGAGGATTAGGTTGGCTAAACCTAGGGAGGCATCCAATGAATGGCTGGTTTGGGGGCGTGTTGATCTTGAGGGGCCCCAGGCATCAAAAGATGTTCAGTAGGCAATTCAAAACATAGGCTGTGCTGCATATTTTCTGTCTGCCCCTCCAGGCCTGACTCTCCACTCCTTCCACCCTACACCTGGCCCTGGGAGGCTGACCTGCAACAAAGAATTCCCCCTGCCTCCTGGCTTTAGATTGGGTGATCTCAGTAGAGAGCAGCAGCAGGGGGTCAGAGGAAAGGGAAATTTATTTACTTGGCTCCTCCCTGCAGGGTTGCTTCAGGCTAGCCGCATTCCTGAACTAAAGGTCATAGCTCTTGTCAGGCAGCCCTCTCCGCCCCTTTCTCCAGGTCTGCTAGTTCCTGATCACTGCACTATGCCTTCTATTTCCCTATATGCTGACCACCCACTCCAACTGTTCCAATCTGAAAGTATCATCCATTTCTGCCAGGGTCCTGACTAATATGTGAGTACAGAATTCAGAGGAAAAGCTCCAGCTGGAGATGCATTTTGTGAATCATCTGTTTATAGATGTAGCAGAAGCTGATGGTGATGATAAATGCCTCTGTGAGGGACCACAGCTGAGAAATGGAGAGAATTTAGGACTGAGATTTAAGATTCTTTAATTTGCCTCCCACTGAAACGGGACAGTGAGGACCTTATGAAAAGGACCTTAAGAAAGGAAGCTCCAGGGAGTCCCTTGAGTTTAAAGAAAGAAAAGCACCCATCCAGGCCATCCCATAATGACATTGCACAGAGGGAGAGAGGCAATTCCCTAGAAAGAAACCAGAATGATATTAAGTTGGAAGAATGAATACCAAGCAGCTCAATCCAAAGTACACACACACACACACACACTAGAAAGAAATGATATTAAGTTGGAATGATATTAAGTTGGAAGAATGAATACCAAGCAGCTCAATCCAAAGTACACACACACACACACACACTTGCACAAACATGCAGCATACACACATACGTTTATTAAAATGTAATACAAATATTTCTGCTTTGTCAGCAAGATTAATTCTGCTGTGACAGGAAATCCAAAATAGACCAAATGAGATGGCATGTGCATGTAGTTCCAGCTACTCAGGAGGTTGAGACTGGAGGATCACAAGTTCGAGGTTGGCCTAGGCAAAAAGGGGAGACCTTATTTAAAAAAAAAAAAAAAAGAAATAGTAAAGAATTATTCAAGAGAGCAGTTTATTTCTCTGGCATGTAAATGAAATTTGAAGCTAGTTCAAGGCTGCTACCCATGGGGCCACGGAACAAGGCTCCTCTAACATATCACTCTACCATCTTCAGCATACGAATTCTATCTCATGGTTCAGAATGGCTGCTTGTGCTCCAGTCTTCCTGTCTGCATTCCAGCCAGAAGGACACTTCCCAGATGCTGTGCATAACATTTCTGCTTACATTTCATTGGCCAGAATTTAGACCATGACTCTATCTTCTGGAGAGCTGGTGAGAAAAATCTTTCTTTCAAATGGCTGTGTACCTAGCTTACAATCTGGAATTTTAATATAAAGAAAATAGGAGAGGATAGAAACTGGGACATCATTAGGGTCTCTGCCAAAATCTGTTTTTTTCATACACTGTTATATTTTTTTTTAAGTATTTCAAGTAGTTTGATGATTCTGCTGGTCATAGTTACATTGTCATATTCTTCCATGCACACAATGTGTCCTAAGCCAAATCACCCCTGAAAAACATTCAGTGACATCAAGGATCCAACATGTGCCTATCACAGCTTTGGGGGATTCCTTAAACCAATGCAGCTGGTTCACAAACCTGACAACATTGGAGCCGACGGGATCTGGAGAGAATATCGGGTCCAGAAAACAGAGCAGCCACAATCAAGGCACATCATTTAGCCATGAGCATGCCAGCTACAAAAGCATCCTCTCACGGCTAGCCCTGAGTTTCTGTGATGGAAAGTCCTTGAGCGTATTTGATTCATGAGCACGTTTTGCACTCTTCTTCAGGCTGATGTGGATGTGCATATGCTACCTCTGGCTACACATCAATTTCCAGTCGGGAATAAACTACCTACAGCTTCTTTTTCCAGGAGGCTTATGAGGCTGTGGTGAATGGGGCCATAAATTTCTGCAGGAGATGAAAATCCCATAGTAGACACTCATTACCATGTTATCGGGCTGTCTTTTCCCCTAACAGATGTGGTCAATTTTGTGTAGGAAATGTAGCCGTTGGCTCAGAAAATTTGGCTCATTGAGTCACAGTAAGGCAACCAAAAAAATTGTTTTAAAAAGGCAGCGTGGAATAAAAATAACCTCAATGACCAGCCAAGGATAGGCTGGGAAGATAGTAGGGTGGTAGAATTTTTTTCTTTGTAATGAAACTATTATATTTACTTTTAATGTATGCAGGGATTTATTTCATGGCTTAAGGGATCAACAACTACACAGTGTGTGGCAAATTGTTCTTGAATGCTAGAGTTATCAAACCCTTTCCTGGGTACCTGGCAAAGAATGTAGCAATAGTATGATGAAAGAGGTTTTAATAAAAATAACATCTAGCACACAAGATTTTTGTTGTAGAACAAATGAAGCTGGGAATCAGAAATAATATTCTAAACTTTAATCTGTTCTACCAATGTCACTTGAATCACTGTCTTCATTTCATGACTCTGGCACAGGCATTATTATTTAGCTAGCAGGAGTATGTGTATTAGTGTGGTATAATTATTAGGTCCCAGGGAGCCCTAGGTTATTAGTCTCAAAGGTGCTATCTTAGCCAGATGGCCAAAGGGCTGTGTGCAGTTCTGTTCAGTGGGAGAATTCGTGAGTCATCATGTAATTCTACCCATTGCGTGGGTGGAAAGTTGTTTAACTTGAACCTAGCATCAGCAATTAAAGCTATCACTCTGGAATAGTTTTAAAAGAATTTAATAATTCTCTAAGATTATAAAATGGTAACAAGAGTTGCATAATGGAGGTGCTAGTTTGGTTCCTGGCAAACTCTCTCTCTGTATCACTCTGCTCATTGGTGACAAGGGGTGAATAATTCATGGAGACTAATTGTGAATCTCCACGTAACAGCTTGCCACATGTTGACCTGCTGGCTGGTTCCTGGAAATACTCTGGTTTACTAAGTAGCAAGCAGAATTATTTTCTTCTATATTATAAAGAAAGAATCATCAGAATTTCTCCATGAATAAGGTATTAAATTGCTAAATAGGAGCTGTATTCACTTCCAATTGCTGCAGAACAAATTGTTCCAATCTTTGGAAGTTTAAAATAACTCGTGTGGGTCAGGAATCCTAGCACAGCTTAGCTGCATTCCTCTGGCTCAAGGCCTCACATGGGGATATTGACTGGGATTCTAGTTTCATCTGATGGCCCAACTGGTGGTGGTATTGAGGTCTACTCTGAAGCTCACTTGTAGTGTTGGTAAGATTCATTGCTTTGCCAGGTGGATTTTCTACATGGCTGCCTCATGACCTGGCAGCTGGCTTTTCACAGGGCCAGTGATGTTAGAAAGGAGAGAGAGAGAGAACCTGAAACACAGGTCAGTCTTTTTTTTTTTTTTTTCTGTAGAGATTTTTGCCATAGGACATGTGTGGTTGTTGAAGAATCTGGGAGAGACAGAGAAAAAGAAAATGAGAAATCACCCCCACAGAAGGGATGACCACACCACAATTCCCTCTCCTCTGTTCTCCTCCTGGGATTCTGGACACACACACACACACACACACCAGGCATGAGTTTCAAGCTGCTGGATCGGGGACTTGAACCACAGTCAGTCACATGGGGATCCAGTTCATCAACCACTCTGCCATCTTCTGGCCCCATCCACCTTTTCCTTTTAATGACTTAATCTCCAAGTGACATGTTATCACTTCTGCCATATTCTATTCATTAGAAGTGTGCCATAAGTCTGGCCTGCTCTCAAGGGGAAGGAATACATAGAGACATAAACATCCTGAAGCGAAGAGCATTAGTGGTTATCATAGTCTTCCTACAATGACAACATTCAAGTTTTATATTTTTTGAAATAATTGCTTGGCAGATGGTCTTGGTTTTAATATTTTTTGTTTTTGTTTTTGCACAGTAACTAATGTTGGGTATTTGTTAACAAAGTGAGATTCTGGGAGTTTGGGAATCTGCTGATAATCTTAAATGCATTTAATATCAGGTCAGATTTCATGACCTATTTGCGAAATACATAAAATATATCAAAATGCTATGTAAATTTTATGGGCTCGGTACATACATTTTTTTCCATTTTAGAAAAACTTTTGCTGTAGGATGCTTGTACTTGCTAGAGAAGGTCGGAGAGTGAAAAGGTGAGAAAGCACTCCCGAAGGGAAACAATCTCTTCTCTATTCTCCTCTCAGGATTTGGGGCATGCATGCCCATGCACCTGGTGTGTTTCCCAGGCCGCTGGAACTCAAACTGCCAGTCAGCCATGTGGAATCCGGTGCCTTAATCATATCACTGGCTAGTCCCTGAGCCAGCAAATTTTGTTTCAGTGAATTAATTTATTTCTATTTCTTTCAATATTTCTTTACAGGATGCAATTTTTTTTGAACAGAAAGTAAATTTTACATGGTGACAATTTAGTTTATTATATACTAGGCAAGAATGACTTAACTATTATATACATTTTCTAAAATGTATGGTGTGTGTGCATGTGTGTGTGCATGTGCATGTGTGTGCACGTGGGTGTATATGCAGAATGGAATATTTTTCAGTAGTGCCAAGTATCCGTGTATTTGCATCTCCTTGGGTTTTAATCTATGGTTTCAGGCACAGTACTCACAATGACTGCATATGGCAGATGCAATATTCACGTTACATCAAGTTTGTATCTATGTAGCACAAATGTAACACGAGCGAAGTGCAATACCAACACTTCACGCTGTCACTAAATAGACGCAGGATGCCAGAATGTTGTGCCAGTTTAGGTTTTTGAGAACACAGATGGCAGTGCAGAATCAGAAGTTCAAGAAGTTTATTTGGGAAATGCTGTGGTGGATAAAGGGAAGACAATGGGAGTGGGCGTGAGAAAGCTTCAGACAACAATGCGAGTCTGACATTTGTGAGTGGAGAGGGGGAAAGATGGGAGTTTGGGTAGGAGGAACTTCAAACTGTAGTGCAACTCTGAGAAAGCGGCCACCGGCCAGGTGTGAAGACTGCTAGTAGAGGAGTCCTGTATTGAGAAGTGGCCAGGCCCTCAGGGCCCCATCTTGTATCCCCTAACTGAGAAACCCCTGGAAAGAGCGGTGCCTCACACCGCTTGAATGCCTCACACCCACAAATGCTAAAGTTTATGTAGTTGGAGACTGCAGATAATAGCACATTCATGGCCATTTTTCTCTTTGGAGGGAGATCTGAGGGGCTCACTTTTTGTTTTGGAGAGGTTTTTGCTATAGGGCGCGTGCGCTCGCCAGACAGAGAGAGACAGAGAGACAGAAAGTGAGAAGTCACCCCCCAGGGGGATGACCACGCTGCAGTCTCTTCTCCTCCATTCTCCTCTCGGGATCTTGGGCACGCACGCACATGTGCCCGGCGTGAGTTTTAAGCCATCGGGTCTGGGATGCGAACCATGGTTGACTACATGGGAGACCAGTGACATAGCCATTATGCTAACTGCTGGTCCCTCACTTTTCATTTTAAAAAATATTTAATTTAATTTTATGTATGTGTTATTATTTTTAATTGACCAGAGAGAGATGGGGGAGGGGGTAGAAATCAAGCTGCCAGGTCTGGGACTCTAACTGCTGTCGGCTAAGAGGGAGTCCAGCACCCCAACCACCAAGCCATCTGTCGATTGCCCCAGGGGTTCACTTTTGAAGCTCATAAAAATCGTGAGTAATTTTATCTTTATAAAAATATTTAATAAGTTGAGTCAACCTGATATTGATATTTAGGGAGCTGGACCTCATCTGGCTGACTGTGTTTGAGTCCTGGATATGGTAGCTTGAAAGACATACTGGGCATATGCGTGTGTGTGCACAAAATCCCAGAAGGAAGGAGAGATGGCAGAGAAAGGACTGTGGCATGACCATACCCCATGAAGGGTGCCTTCTCTCACCCCGCCCTCTCTGTGCCTGTCTCTCTGGCAAGCACACATGCCCTCTGGGAAAATTTTAATCTGTATATATTTAATAAGATATAATACTATTTTCAAAAAGTTAAAATAAAATATCAACTGTATTTACATAAGTTAGTTTTAAAATTTTGATAACTGGGTTACAATGTGGATGAACCTAGTGGATAGTATGTTAAGTGAAATAAGCCAGTCACAGAAAGACAAATCCTATATGATTCCACTTAAATAAGGTATCTAAAGTAGCTACATTTTTATAAACAGAAAAGAATTCCAGGTGTTTGGGAAGCAGAGGCAGGAGGACTGAGACACAGTGAGACCCTATTTAAAACGCCACACACGGGGCCGGCAGGAGGCGTGGTGGTTAAGGGTTGTACTCCCACATGACCGTCCGTGGTATGAGTCCTGGGCCTGGTGGCTGGCTTTCTCACTTTCCTTCTCTCTCCCTCTCTCTTGCTCTCTCTCTCTGGCCAAATTAAAATAAATAAATAAATAAATAAATAAATAAAGTTAAGTAATTATTAAACAAAACAAAAACCACCACCACCACACACAAACACACACACACACACACACCTCACCACCACCACCACCACCAAACAGAAAAAGCCCCAGAAGGTAGAATGGCAGTTGTCAGGCTTGGGGACAGGGGAAAGGGACAGTTAGTTGTTCAGTGGGTACAGAGCTTCAGTTTTGTAAGATGAAAAAGTTCTAGAGATCTATTGCACAACAAGTTATGCATGGTTAACACTGCTGTGCTGTACACTCACAAATGATTAAGACAGCAACTTCGATGTCATGTGTTTTTACAATAAAAAAGTGATAATTATTAGTATTTTTTCCTTTTAATTTTAACAAAACATTTAAAAACAAGAATAAAAAATACTTTTCATTTTTACTCTGGACCTAGGTCTCATAAATGTTAAGGCCTGAGAAGTTTCTGTTTCCCTCACACCTAGACTTCCCTGTCCTATATATATATATATATATATGTCACATCTCTCTGGGCACACATTTCCCCAGAGAGATATAGAAAGAGGGAAAGTGAGAAACCACCCCCCAGGTTGGATGGCCATGCTGCAATTCCTTCTCCCCCACTCTCCTCTCTGGATTTTGGGTATGCACAAATACATTACTAGTGTTGATTTTCAAGCAACCAGGTCTGGGACTCAATTGAGGTCCAGGACGCGAATAGCAATCGGCCCAGTGGGAATCCAGTGCCTTAACCACCATGCCACCTGCTGGCCTCAACAGCCTACTTCTTTTTGTTTTTTTTTTTACTCTCAGTTTCACAAATCTAAGTTTAAAAGGCTGATTCTTAACTATAATTTATACCCCACTTGATTTGTTTTTAGTTGTCTTATTTATTATTATTTAATATTTAATTTGCTATAGAACATATGTGCTCACCAGTGAGAGAGAGAGAGAGAGAAACTGAGAAAGCAAGCCACCAGGTCTGGGATGCGAACCGTGGTCAGCCATCTGGGAGTCAAGCACCTCACCCATCATGTACCTGCTGGCCCCATACGCTCACTTGATTTAAAACAGTGCCAGACCTTGCCCCCTGGCCTAGACTGGGTGAAGTGGATATGGGGAGGTGTTAAGGAGAAGGCCCAAAGTGGGGAAGGTGAGAAGACTGTGACAGTATCCGTGTGCTGTTGCCAAGACTGAAACCAGCAATGCAGGAAGAGTGGGTGTTACATGGCAGCAACAATATATTGCTCTCAGAGGAAATGGAGCAGCAAGCTTAATTACAGCCCACCACAGATATATCTGGCCTTTTCATTTACCTTAAAAAGGAAAATCACATCATGGATCCTGCTCTTAAGACACAATTTAGGCTATCATTTCAGGATGTCAAACAGGAGAGTGCACATTCACAAATATTTCTCAGAAGCTTGGAACTCACTCTCAAGGTTTTCATTAACCCAGCCCCACCTGGCTCTATTATATTGTATCCAGAAGGTTACATGCTTAGCAGTAGGAGTAGGTATTTGGGAAATTTTAGAATCGCACATTTCAGAGCAAACAGACCATGTCCAAAAGTACTGCGATAGGGAACACAGGGCTAATAAATGCAAAATAACAGTCCCAGCTGGGCAGCATTCAAATGGCAGCACATACAAGCTGTTTGGCTTCAGAATAGGCACCTAACCTCTCTGTGCCTTAGAAGAGGGATATAATAGTTATTATTAAATGAGATGATGCATGTAAATAAAACAATAGAACGGGGCCTGGCGCATACCAAAAAGTCAAGAAATACTGTTTATATGATTGTTTCTTTATCCATGTGGATTTGCTCTCCTCCGGGGACTGATTACACTTCCAAGCTGAGCTGGCTGCCTTGCAAAATGCGCTCATTATGAGTGTGTTGAGTGGAACAGTTTAAAGCCCTCACTGATACCAATAACAAATACATCAGCTCAAAGATTCTGTAATAATGGTGGTGGGTCACACTGGCATCAAAAGACGGAATATTAGTTTGGATGGATAGTCCACTGCAAGTTGCTGCTGTAAATCTTCCATGCAGGTTTTGAAATGATTCTTCTAAAGGGCAGAAAAGGAGTTTATTTTTCATGCCCACTCTTGAAATATGCTGCAGATGCTATGAAAAATAAGAACAAGAAGTGGGAGGCAAAGTTCTTAGATGAATGTGAGATTTAAGATATTACTTCACAGAGACATTGCCAACAAGATTCGATCTTGTTTTCTGGTATGTATTTCAAAATCGTGTTCCACAAATCTCAATAGTGACATCCTGAAGCTGGTTGATGGCTAATGGGAAAAGCAAAGGTTTGTCCTGGCATTCCAAGGCCCCTGCGTCACTTCCCACTACCCATTCACTTCCAGAGGCCAAGAAGCCAAGAGACCAGAAATCCCCACGTCCCACTGAAGTTGCAACTGGGTGATACTGAGAGGGAATATGGGAATTTCGGGGCCTTGAAAAAAAAAAATCAAAGTGATTAAGTCAAATTCTGATTGACGTGTTTGCATTTACTAAGACTGATTTCTTCCACGCTGCCGACCTCACTGTGCACTGAAGCTATAATCCCTCTCATTCACACCCGATTCGGAACATTTTTTATTGAGATGCAGAACAGGAGAATAAGACCCTAAAACATGCACATCCCTTGTCTGCTTCTTAGATAATCATGAGACAGGATACAGCTCACAAAGACCTCTTAAATCTCTTTCAGACTCACCATCCCAGGTTTCTTCTATTTGCTCTTTTCTCAAGCCTTCCGATTTTCTCCTGATTATAGTTTTTCATATGAAAGGTATTTACTTATTTATTTATTGGAGAGGTTTTTGCTATAGGGTGTGTGCACTCACCAGAAAGACACAGAGACAGAGAGACAGAAAGCGAGAGATCACCCCCCAGGGGGGATGGCCATGCCACAATCCCTTCTCCTCCACTCTTCTCTTGGGATCTTGGGCATCGATGCACATGTGCCCAGCGTGAGTTTAAGCCATCAGGTCCAGGACTCGAACTGCCGTTGACTACATGGGAGTCCAGTAACATAGCCATTATGCCAGCTGCTAGTTCCACAAAATGTCTTTAAAAAGCTCATAGAAGAAGTATATTATGGAAAAACTGTGTATGGATTTCATTTTTTTTACACCAAAACACATTTTTAGTTTAATCCCACAAACTTTTAAAAAAATAATTGTATTATTGAACTTTATTTGATTGATTGATTGATTTTTATTTGACCAGAGAGGAACAGAGTGAGAGAGAAACTGAGAGAGAGAGACAGAGAAAGGGAGAGTGAGAAAGCAAGCTGCCAGGTCCAGGACTCGAACCACAGTTGACCACATGGGAGTCCAGTGCCCTATAACCTCCACGCCACCTGATGGTCCCATAATTCTACAAACTTTTTGAATTTGCTCATACTACATTTGGACCACCTACCTCTGAAAGTGAGGTCCCTAGAATGAAATTTTTTGAAAAAATTAATTTCTTCTATGAGAGAGAAATAGAGAGAAGAGCCACCCCCATCAGGGTCTCTTTACCTTGCTCTACTCCCAGCAGCCCAGATCATAGGCATGTGCACCTACCTAGCATGTAGCAGGAGACCCTAGGACACAAAATCCAGGGCTTCCTGTGTGGGTCCAGTTGTGTTACCTCTGCACCACCATGTGGCCTGAAATGCAACATATGACACCAGGTGTAGTGTGACAGGGCTGGGTAGGTAGGTGATAACCTGTGAAGCAGAGGATTCCAACTGAAGAAGCTTCTGGAGAGAACCTAGACTTAACTAATACTTTCATCTTCTCTTAGAATGAAGGTGTCCAAGCTGTCATTTCCGTCTTTTCTTGCTTTGAAGTTCCAGGGAGAACTTTATATCACCCTGCTCTTACTCCCAAACTTTCATTAAAAACTTCTCCATCTCACCCTATATCCTATATAAGAATCAACCCCAGGTTGTGCATAGTTTTGTGATAGCCGGTAGACTTTTTCATGAACTGGCTATGGATTTTCAAACTTGCATAATAGTTTATGGGATGAGCTGCCCTCAAACCCACAAGTTAGATTTACTTCTCTTGCCCCGTGGACATCTTAGGCACACACCTTCTATTTTCTTGTCTTTTGATATTAGAATGGTCTTGTTTTTAGGTATTAAGAACTCTAGCCCAGATGAAAACTTCATCTCACATCCCTATTCCCACCCTGTGCCCAGTCCTGGCTGTACCTGAAGTCTCCCAGGCCAGCCACAGGGAGGGATTTATAGTCTATCCTTTACCTTCCACCTTCCTTACCTCTGTCTCTTCTAAAATTACATTGTGGAAGAGGAATTCAAGAAGAGATCACTCTGCCTTGCAACTAGACTGGTGCTGGCTTTTTTTGTTTCAATTTTTTTAGTTTTGCTCGTGTGTGTGTGTGTGTGTGTGTGTGTGTGTGTGTGCATGCGCACACGCGCTCGCCAGAGAGAGATAGAGAGAGAGAAAGTGAGAGATCACCCCCTGGTGGGGAGGCCATGCCATAATCTCTTCTCATTCATTACCCTCTTGGGATTTTGGGCACACATGCACACATGCCTGGCATGTGATTTTCAAGCCACCAGGTCCAGGACTCAAACCGTACAGCTGACCATGTGAGACTCAGTAACTGTAACCTCCATGCCACCTGCTGGCCCTAGGCTGGTGCTGTTTGCTATTGATCTCTCTCATGGAGATCAAATGTCCTTTGTTACGGAGAGTGTCCAAGCGCTGGCTTCTCTCACAGGCATTTCTGAGGATATACTCTCTCCCAATCCACCCAGCAAGGGCCTTCTTACACAGTTTTCTGACCTGAGTATTGTACTTTCTGTCTGATTTCTTATGACTCTCCGTCAGGTCCTATTCTGAAGTCTCGCCTGAGGTCTCCTCCCAGCAGGCTCTTCTTTCCTGAGCAGAGTCCTGTGAAGATGCATATAGCCTGATGACCCTCTGTGGTGTCTATGTGGCCCATGGGAAACAAGTACCTTATCTACTGTCGACAGAAGTGCTGCTGCTTCCTAGCAACTCCCTGTGTTTGTTTGAAGTTCCCTTAAAATTGGGGTACAGGAATCAAATTTCTTTTGGTCCCATGGCAGCCCCTTTACTGCCCTCTCTCTCCTACGAAAACATTTTATTGTAGGTTGACACCTCCTTCAGTAAAGTCCTCTTCGATCGATCTCCTAGACGGTATTTATTCATTGAACTGTAATTCTTTACAGTTCTTTAAATATTTTTTGTGCTTTTTCCAGATGTGTGCTAAGCCTCAATAAGGAAGCTCATTTCAATATTTTCAAATCAATCTTGTATTGACAGTTGCACCTTATGTGAGGTGTAAGTTGCTTTCATATGACTTCTCAAGTTTAGAAATACATACACATGAAGGGAGTCATTTTACCTGGAGGAGGACCTAATACAGGGTTCCTTTAAAGCAGTGTAAGCTAGTTATGCGACTTGAGGGACTTATCTGCAATGACCATTAGCCAATATAATGACTACATTGACAATATAATTTTTGTGTACCCTGAAGAGTCTAACAGTGGAATTACAGGTTTTCCCAGGCTGCCCGTGAAAGAACTCCAGCTACTAAGAACACTGTAATTTAATACTAATAATAACTGAATATTTGTTTCTGTTTTGTAATGTCAGACTTGTTCAACAGGCTTTTAAGAAGAAAACGTAGGGCCAGCCCATGGCCTGGTTGTTGAAGCAGCTGACTCTCACAGGATACATCATGCAGTTCAAGTCTGAGACCTAGCAGCTTGAGAGAACCATCGATTGTGTGTGCATATGTGCCAAAATCCCAAAAGGAGAGACAGAGGAGAAGGGATTTTGACATAATCATAGGGGGTACTTTCTTACTCTCTCACTCTCTCTGGGGAGCACAAACATCCTTTGACAAATTAAAAAAAAAAGAGAGAGAATATAAATGAACTCTTTTTGAAATCAAGAGATCAGCAGGGAGAGACAAAAAGAGAGAGACAGAGTGCCAATGACTCAGGAGGTCCCTGGATGCAAACCTACTACTTTTCCATATGGGTCAGCCTCACAGAGCATTGCATCTTACCAGTGCAATACTGTCTGGTTCCACCTGGAGGTAATTGTACATAGTATTTTTTGTATTGCAGTGTTTTGACTATGACCTGTCACATGAGGTCAAGAGTGGAATTTTTTTTGAAGAATTATTGATTTAATTTTATTTATTCATTCATTTACTTTAATTTGACCAGACAAAGACACACACAGAGATAGAGGGAAACTGAAAAAGCAAGCCAACAGGTCGGAGACTCGAGCCATGGTCGACCATGTGGGAATGTCCTCACCTTAACCATCTGCTGGCTCCAGGTGCAGAATTTTTCACTTATGTCATTCAAAAAGTTCTGAATTAGGGATACTCAGTCTATACTTGGGATAGTGACATAAGCCTTATACTTTTTGAATCTTTTCTCTCACCAACTGCTGTCTCAGAGAATGTGTCTTACCTTGAGAGAAATGAAAACTTCCTGTTTGGGAGATGATTATGTATCTATCCTATTGGCACCTTAGCAGTTGTTCTGTAAACTTCGTGACCACTCTATTTTAGGTGCCAAACAGTGATACCCATATCTCATTTGAAAACCCCTATCTGAGTCCAGAGCAACCTTTTTTTATCTCACTGGATGGCCTTGAAAGTCAAGCCACAGAGCTGGCAAGTGGTATGGTAGCTGAGGCACTGGACTCCCATATGTTCAACCACGGTTCAAGCCCTGTACCCAGCAGCCGAAAATCACAACAAATAAATAGATAAATTAATTAATAAGTGTTAATAAATAAATAAGAAAGTCAAGCCACATCCTTCTGGTCTTTTCTGAGTGCTTCTTTTCTTTATTCATGAGAGGGTACATGTGTGCCCCCAAGAGAGAGAGAGAGAGAGAAAGAGAGAGAGAGAGAGAGATATTCCCTCCACAGAGTGTGGTCATGCCAGATCACCTTCTTCTAGTTTTCCAGCCTATCAGATCTTTAACAGTTGCGCATGTGCCCAGGGTGTTTCAGGTGGTCTGGTCTGGGAATCTGAACCATGGTTATCATGTGGGATCCAGCTTCTCTCAAACAACTTATTACTGCAGTGTCCCAGAGCCAGTCTTGAGTTTCTTCTTGAAGTGAAAAAGATTGTTAGAGAAGGTGACCTTCTGATTCAGCTCTTCATGATGTAACCTGAGGCATAAGAGCTGTGTTCTGTGAAATAGGCAACACCCCCAAGCAGTGATCCTTATTCATCATTAAGACTTTCACAAGGAGGTAAAAACACCACTTAAAGTTAAAAATGGGTTAACAAAATTTGCATAATACTCCTTTTAGCATATTTAATCACTGTGCTATCCAAAAGGAAGGAAGACACAGTCAAAGGGCTTAAAGAGGAATTGTAAGAATTTGTTCATAGTTGAAGAGTTTCTGATGAGTTACAAAATGGATTTCACTCACATGGGCAAATCTCTCTTAATCCAGGAGGCATTGTTTAAAAAAAAAAAGCACAGCTGCTTTATGCACGATGTACAATAGTTTTGACATTT
This sequence comes from Tupaia belangeri chinensis, assembly GCF_000334495.1. NCBI lineage: Eukaryota > Metazoa > Chordata > Mammalia > Scandentia > Tupaiidae > Tupaia > Tupaia belangeri. Next base: position 230,766 of record NW_006159742.1, on the reverse strand, counting down.
TATCAGCATGCAATTAAAATCCCTTTGTCTAAACTTCTGGTTCTAAATTCTTCAACAGCAGAAGTCCAAAATGAGCCACGATAGGCATTTCAGAAAGAAGAAATTAATTTGACAACTTGGAGAGTTCGGTCCCCAGAGGGCAGTTGTAGAAATTTAAAGGGTGCATTTCCTTTATCTCCCAGGAAGTACCTCCTGTCACTTCCTTGGCAGTCTATTGAACACAGAGACTCTTCTTTCAACAGAAGAGCAAGAGAAACACAGTAAGTGGAGCAACAGAAGGGGAAAGGTGAAAGTTACGTATGTCAAAACTTCTTTGGTAGGTGCTATAGATCAAATGTTTGTGTACCCCCCCAAATTCACATGTTGAATCCCTAACCTCCAAGGTGATGGTTTTTGAAGGTGAGGCTTTGAGGAAGTGATTACATCACGAGGGTGGAAGTTTATGAATGGAATTAGTGCTTTTTTAAAAGAGAATTTGCCAGAGAGCTTGTGCGCTGGCCAGAGAGATACAGAGAAGGAAAGTAAGAAAACATCGCCTGTGGGGGATGATCGCACTGCAGTCCCTTCTCCTCCATTTCTCACTCCTGTCAGGATTTTGGGCATGCACACATATGCCCAGCATTTTTCTTAAACCACCATCCTGGGTCTAGGACTTGAACCATGTAGTGAGCTATGTGGGATCCAGCCACCTTAACCATCACACCACAGGCTGGCCCCAAATTAGTGCCCTGTTGAGAAGAGAAAGAGATGAGGACCCTCTCTCTCTTTGCCATGTGAGGATGCAGCAAGAAGACAGTCATTTGCATATCCAAATGAGGACCCTCATCAGAATTCAATAGGCTGGCACCTTCAACTCCGACTTCTTCTCTGCTTCCAGAACTCAGGAAAATAAATGTTCCTCCTATAGGCCATCCAGTCTCAGGTAACTTGTTAGAGTAGCCCACAGAAACTAACTAGGATCCAAACAAAATGAGGAAGAAATGAAGTGAAAGAAAGGGAAACAATAGGAAAAGCAAGCTTAGTGTTGCTCACACTTTCAAAAACAAACCTGGCTTTGTTCAAGTGGAAAAATCCAGGTGATCATAGACAAATGTCCTAATCTGGAAAAGGAAAACACAATGTGGTGTGTTTCTCACACTGGTTTACACATTAGATATCTAGTTTCCCACTCATGAAAAGGAGTTTTACAAGCCGTCGCTTGCTCTTCATTATCACATACTTGAATGAAATCAACAGTACTTCTGTCTGATATTAGACTAAAATGCCTGCACTTCAGAGGCTTGGCTGCCAGAGTTCCTCCTGGGGCCTAGCATTCATGTGCACTTTAATCTTTTAGGATTTTATCAAGTCAAGAAAATGTGAACATGGGAAGGAAAACATACACCTCAAGATGCAGCAATACAACTAATTTCTTGAACACCCACAGACAATATGATCATTAGATATTATCATTGGTATATACATTGACACTTTTCTTTTCTCCATTTGGGATAAGTTTTACTGAAGTAGTCTTACTTGTCTTTCCAGATTCCAGGGATGACTCAAGGCGACATCACTGCTGGGTAGATGGGATGGTCATGTATGCCTGGGATTGGAGCAGATTGACAAAATTTAGTCTAAATGAAGTTTGTGTCCTTGACCTTTGCCTTATAGCCACTATTCTCTGTTCTTATGTCCATTTTCTCTCAGATCCAACTATTAATAGAAACACAGGATGGTACTGAAAAAAGGTCTAGGGAATGTTCTTGTTAAGCTTCCTAATTTTAGTGCCTAAAATTGCATGTGGTGGATCTTAATCTAAGGATCTTATATCTTGCCTGTGATCTGGGACTTGCTAATGCTAGGGGTAAATTTTGGAGTCAACATCAAACTATTGCATCATCAGGAAAGCCATGATGTATTTTTGCATAGAAAAACATAAAAAAAAGGTCATGACTTTCATAAGGACCTAATATTTTCAAATTGAGTCTTTTTTTTTTTTTTTTTTTTTTTTAGAGAGAGAGAGATTTTTGCTATCAGGCATGTGTGCTGGCCAGAGAGAAAGAAAGTGAGAAATCACTCCCTCAGAAGAGATGGTCACATGGCAATCCCTTCTCCAGTCTCCTCTCGGGATTTTGGGCATGCATGCACACATACCCAGTGTGAGTTTGAAGCTGCTGAGTCCAGGACTCAAACTGCAGTCTGCCATGTAGGAATCCAGCAATGTAACCATTACACCATCTGCTGGTTCCCACATTGAGTCTTACTCTATGGTTCTTATTCACCAAAACTTATTAGACTCTTCCATCCTATAATAAAAGCAGTGAGTTGGTTGGAATCAGTTACCACTTTCATGAATTCCTACCTCATAAAGGATCAAAGAAAAAATCTGAGAAGTCTATAGAATCTGGTGTACAAAGAATTCAGGCTTCCTCAGGTTAGTTGATATCGATTCAAGGATACAAAAATGTTGATCATCTACTCTACCAACAGCTGTTTCTTCTTCTTTTTTAATGTAAAAATGCTTTATTTACAGAGGAGGGGGAGTTTAATCAAATAGGCCAAATCCCATGTCGTAGTCTGACTCTTCAGACTCCTCCTTCTTCTCATCTTCTCTTCTGCTGCACCAGGGGCAGAACCAGCAGCAGGGGCTGCAGAGTCTGGAGCCGCGGACATGGCCACAGCCCCACCAGCGGGCACACTGGCCAGCTTGCCAATACCCTGGGTGATGACATCTTCAATATTCTTTCCATTCAGCTCACTGGTGACCTTGTTGAGCCAATCGTCCTCCACTTCAATGCCCATGCTGTCCAAGATCTTCTTGATGTCCTTGGCGCTGGGGGAAGTATTGCCCCCAAGCGCGGCCAGCAGGTAGGAGGCGACGTAGGGCATCTCGGCAGCAGCCGACAGGTCTCCTTGCATGTGCAACCTCAATGGCGTCAAGGAGCAATAAAAGCTCAACAGCTGTTTCTTACCTTTTGATAGCTCAGTGCCACAAGTGCATTTTATTTAATTAATTAATTAATTTTATTTTTAGAAGTTTTTAGCTTAGGGCATGTGTGCTAGCTGGAGGGAGACAGGAGACAGGGAGAGAGAAAGTGAGAAATAACCCCTTGGGGGGTTGGCCACACCACAATCCCTTCTTCTCCATTCTACTCCTGAAATCTTGGGCATACACACACACACACCTGGCATGAGTTTCAGGACACCGGGTCTGGGACTCGAACCACATCGGCCATGTGGGAGTCCAACAACATAACTGCTACATCATCTACTAGCCCCACAAGTGCATTTGATCACTATTTTGTTTTAGCAGTATAAATTTGTCCCTAGTTTCTTTCCAAGATCATTTGGAAGAAAAGATTGATTGGCCATTGAATAAGTACCCCCCGCCTTCATTTTTGGAGAAAGGACTCTTGTTTTGGCAGCATTATGCCTAGTAGTAATTGTAACAATAGTAAGTATACTCTTGCACCCTGAGATATGAACCAGGACTGACTTAAACCAGAAGAAATCCTGTTTCCCTGTCCTGAAGAAGGCATGCGACTTAGTTCTGGCCCAGTGAAAGATAAGAGCAAGTGTGCTGTGGACAGACCTTCCTCCCTGATAAGAACAAGAGCTGCATGAAAAGAAAGTTATGTTTGTCCACCCTCATCCCTTCCTGCTTTGAGGAGCTCTTCTGTGAGGTTTGGCTGCCTAGATCTGGCAGACATTTGTAACCATGAGGTGTTAATTCTGGGGTGATACCATTGACAGCCCAATACACCTGGAACTTCCTGTTCCTCAAGATTTAAGCCTCTGTGCTCGAATATTCTGTTACTTAGAACTGAAGGAATTTCAACTGCTACAGATGGTCTAAATTTGGGTAGAAAGTAATACTTCTTCCCGTACTGCGGAATATTAGAACTTGGCCATCCTATCTATTGGGTTGTCAGAAAAGTCATGATGCAATTTTGCATAGAGAAACATAGAAAAAAGACAGGACTTTTCTGACAACCTAAAAATTCTCTTAATGACTACCTCGAATGCACAGTACCCTAAGGTATTTAGGGTATAGTTCAGGAAAGCTGGAGATGTGTAAAAGCAGCCTGTGTTTACAACCTCCCGCCTATCTTTACAGGTGTAGTTTAGAATACACCAAATCCACCATCTAGCACATAAATAAAATGAATTTTTTTTTAAAAAATAATGTATCTTATTCGGGGCCGGCAAGTGGCATGGTGGTTAAAGGCGCTGGACTCCCACATGGCCAACCACGGTTCAAGTCTCAAACCTGGTGGCTTGCTTTCTCACTTCCTCTCTCTCTCTCTGTGTCTCTCTGATCAAATAGGAAAATAATAATGATAATAATAATAAATAAAGTTAAATAAAATAATTCTTTAAAAAATAAAATAAAATAATGTATCTTATTTATTATAATTATTTTTTTTTTCATTTGCTATAGGGTACATGTGCTCACAGGGAGAGAAGGAGAGAGAGAGGAAGTGAGAAAGCAAGCTACCAGGTCCAGGTCTTGAACTATGGCTAGCCATGTGGGAGTCCAGTGCCCTAACACCATGGCACCTGCTGGCCCCATAAAATGAATTTTCTTATTACCTACCTTCAGGTCTAAAATTCTATTTGTAAAAATTACTTTCTTAGAGTTTAAAAAAGCCTTCTTTAAGCTATGTATTTTCTGGACTGAGGACAAACATCCTATATGCATGCCTGCTCACATGTTAACCAAGACAGAAACAGTGAGGACAGAATGAATAGACTCTTAGGATCTTTAAGGTGTTAGGGATCTCTGAGATCACTTGGGCTCATCCCTCTCTTTTGTAGATGAAGAAAAAACAAAAGAAAGAAACAAACAAAAAACAACAAATAAATGGAATGAGAGAGGCTCAATAACTTGCCCAAATAATGGCCAGGTTTGAGCTAGATGTCTGGTTTCCAGACTTTCAGCCTAGGGGATTTTCCATTCTGTTTCCCGCAAAGTAAGTGTGTAGGGACTGTGTGGTGGCACTCTGCAAGGCTGACCCGCATGGGAAGGTTCCCAGTTCATATCTGGAGACCTCCCTAAAGACTTGGGTACATTCTTGCCTGTGCTGTGGGCTTGCTGATGCTGGGGGGTGAATTGTGGAGTCAATACTCTGTTGAGAATGCTCTCTCTCTCTTTTTCTCTCTCTTTCTTTCTTTCTCTCCCTCTCTTTCTCTTTCTCTAGCCCAGAGAAGAAATAAACTTAAAAAAAGTTAAGTGTGGGGCCAGCAGGTGGTGTGCTGGACTCCCACATAACCAACCACGGTTCGAGTGCCAGACCTGGTGGCTTGCTTTCTCACTCTCTGTCTCTGTCCCTCTCTCTGTCTCTCTCTGGTCAAATTGAATAATAATAATAAATAAGTAAAATTAAATAAATAATTCCAAAAAAAAAAAAAAAAAAAGCTAGATGTATGAACAGCACATTTAAATTAAATACCTGAAAGAACTTTGCTGTGATTTTTCTCTCTGGGTCTGGAGTCTGCATTTGATTAGTGTTAAAAGCATATTTATATAAACCAAAATTTAACAGAGTTTATTTAAACAAAAAGGTGGGCGATTTAAATCAGGCAGCCTTTTGATGGCTTTCCACTACAGCTAGCTGCGTGGTTTACAGGGAATACATGTGGGCAGAATGTGAAGAGTGACATGTGTAATGAAGAAAAGGGAGAGTGTCGTAAAAAAAAAAAAAAAAAAAGTAAGTGAGGGAATGAGGTAGAGAGATATTGGCTACAGGTGGAAGGTAGGCTACACAAATAGCGTAAAAAGTAGACTTTCTGTGACCAACTAAAATATAACTAGCATAATTGGCTATAACTTCATACCCACTTCAAAACTGTTAAAAACCAGCCTAATAGATACGATTTTGGCTTATTAAAACAATTCAAATGTAAGAGTACATCAGCCATTTTAAGCCAAAACAGTTTACTTTCACATTAGTAAGTGCACTTTTAGCCATGTTGGTGGTGGTGGTGGTGGTGGTGGTGAAGGTGGCTGGTGGACACTGGAGGGGGCAGACACATGATGGTCCCTGGCCTTGGGCTTCGACTGAGGCCTCACTCTGCCCTCTCCCTCTGTCTCCTCGAAAGGGCAGCTCCTTCTCTTACTCTTCCCACCTCCATTCTTTCTTTTTCGATAAACTAAACATATTTTGTTTTGAATAATCAGCCCATTTAAAAATGTCATTACATGCCATATTTGCAATAGCCTCACATTGTTTAAAGCCTGTTTCTGAGAGGTACAAGATAAAACACTGCTATGTAAGTTTATTAAAGCTTCAGGATTTCTCTTACTTTTTAAAAAAGAATTATTTTGCTTCTTTCCAACTTAGGCCGGGCAGAATGGCTCCCACAAAGAAGGATGGCGAGAAGGGCCCTCCTGCCATCAATGAGGTGGTGACCTGGGAATACACCATCAACATTCACAAGCACATCCATGGTCTGCGCTTTAAGAAACGTGTCCCCTTGGGAACCAGCAGTTAGCGTAATGGCTATGTCGCTGGATTCCCACGTAGTCAACCACGGTTTGCGTCCCGGACCCGGTGGCTTAAAAAACTCACGCCGGGCGTGTGTGCGTGCATGCCCAAGATCCCGAAAGGAGAATGGAGAAGGGATTGTGGCGTGACCATCCACCCTGGGGGGTGATTTCCTGCTTTCTGTCTCTCTCTGTCTGGCGAGCGCATGCGCCCTATAGCGAAAATCTCTCCAAAAAAAGAAAAGAAAGAAATGTGTCCCCCAGGCACTCAAAGAAATCCAGAAACTTGCCATGAAGGAGACGGGGATTCCAGATGTGCGCACTGAAACCAGGATCAACAAGGGTGTCTGGGCCAAAGAAATAAGGAACGTCCCGTATTGTATCTATGTGCAGTTGTTCATAAAACGTAAGGAGGATGAAGATTCACTCAACAAGCTCTATACTCTGGTGACCTGAGTACCTGTTACGACTTTCAAAAATCTGCAGTCAATGTGGATGAGAAATAACTGCTGACTTTCAAATAAAGTTATAAAACCAAAAACAAAAAAAGAATTATTTTATTTAACTTTATTTATTTATTTATTTATTTAAATTTGACCAGAGAGGGACAGATTGAGAGCGAGAGCAAGAGAAAGAGAGAAAGTGAGGAAGCAAGTCGCTAAATCCAGGACTTGAACTGCTGTTGCCCATGTGGGAGTTCAGCACCCCTAACACCACATCATCTGCCAGCTCCAACTTTCTCTTATTTTTAAAATTTAATTTATTTCATGAGAGAGAGGATATGCAAGAGAGCACACGAGAGAGAGAGTATGCAAGAGAGACACAGAGAGAAGGGTTCCCCTGACAGGGTCATATCCTCTTCTAATCCCCCACCTTGTCGAGACCCTAGGCATGTGTGCATATGTTTGAGTTATTTTCAGCTCAACCTGAGGATCTGAGCTGATGTCAGCCATGTGGTTTTCAGCTTTGCTGATCACTATGCTACTGCCTGCACCACTGCCTTTGAGCCCAGAGACTTTACCTTTGTTTCTCCGGAAACTCTAAACTGAAGTATTTAGGTCAAAATTTTCAGCCATATTTCCCTATTTTTAACAAGCATTAAAGGACCTATAAAGAAATACAGGCACCATTTAAAGAAATTCTGACTTATTATAAAAAAGAATTTATTGTAATGCCCATAGTCATCAGTCTCTGATTTAGGATAAAGTGTATTTTTAAATATATTCCCTTAAAAGAGTCACATTTTTCATTGTTTTTTTATGCTTTGCATTTGCAAAGACACCCACGTGGTCTTTCTATTCCAAACATTCCTAAGACCATAAATTCAGGATTGGCTTCTGTGTTCTCTTGCCCTCTGCTGGCTAAATCGAGTCCTTCCTAAGAACAGGTCCATCAGATACTATGTGGGTCACCAGTGTTCTATGTCCTGCTCCTATTTAGGTTCGTTTGGCAAACACCTCCTCAACACTTGGTTATGCCAAAGATAAAAATCTTTAGACCTCTGCTTCCCATTAAGACAACCACGCCCTGATAGTCCAGTGCATGAGATCTCTCCATTCTCAAACATGTTTTGTATTTACCTCCTATACCCCATGATTAGTGACTTGTTATATACTATCATATCCCTGGATTGTCTCTACTACATAATTAAGTAAATTATTGTATCAGTGATTAAACATAAGATGTGTCATTCTGTCTTGGTTATGAATTGCTTAGTGTTTGCCTTGTTTTCTTAGTCTGGCTATCATCTCTCCAGGCTTTCAATCAACCACATCAATTAGATTCAAAAAAGACCTTGGCCATGGAAACTAGGCCCCACTCTTCCCTTAGACCATCATAGGTTGCTGAGGGGTCCTGTGAACCTGGCACTCCCAGACCAGTCCAGCTGCAGTGGTCAAGACAGAGCACACATGTTTAGGTGAGGCCAGGTTTTTCCCAGTGGGCCAAGTGGGGCAGAGTGAGCTGGCGCAGCCTGAGCTTTGGATCCCCCCTCTGCTGCGGGGCTGAACCCCAGCTGACATTATTGAGGTTCTCCCTGCTTTCTCTTCTCTCTCATGGAATTCTTCAAGGCTGGTATTCTGGGGAAGGTTCTGGAGGAACCAGTTTCTTTCTTTTGTATTAGAAAAGAATCCAAAAGACGTATTTACATCTACATTGACGTTTGTATTTTTTTTTTTTTTAAGGAAGTACACAGTACTTTGTGTTTGTTTATTTGTTTATTGATCTGTACTTCTTTCCCAGAAAATAAAGTGTATGAAGAGATTTGAATTTGGGTGTCTGACCTTAGGAAAATAACAAAGACTCCCTTCAGATTTTTGTTTTGTTTTGTTTTTCTCAGTGAGGTAGAAACAAGGCAGTCAGCTGAATGAGGATGAAGAGGAGAGGGAAGGTGGAAGAGTTGTCTGGGGAGCTGGAGACAGAGGACCAGGCAGTGCAATGGCCTTGGAGCACAGAGGCACTGCCCAAGGCTCGGTCATATGTTTACAGGATGGCCAGTCAGTATGGTGGTGGGTTTTTCTCCAGCCATACTCAGCTGCATCCGGTTGTGGTTTTGCTGAATGAGTACAAAGAAATGTGCAACCCCGATATGAGGAAACGCTGAGGGGTCCTGTGAACCTGGCACTCCCAGACCAGTCCAGCTGCAGTGGTCAAGACAGAGCACACATGTTTAGGTGAGGCCAGGTTTTTCCCAGTGGGCCAAGTGGGGCAGAGTGAGCTGGCGCAGCCTGAGCTTTGGATCCCCCCTCTGCTGCGGGGCTGAACCCCAGCTGACATTATTGAGGTTCTCCCTGCTTTCTCTTCTCTCTCATGGAATTCTTCAAGGCTGGTATTCTGGGGAAGGTTCTGGAGGAACCAGTTTCTTTCTTTTGTATTAGAAAAGAATCCAAAAGACGTATTTACATCTACATTGACGTTTGTATTTTTTTTTTTTTTAAGGAAGTACACAGTACTTTGTGTTTGTTTATTTGTTTATTGATCTGTACTTCTTTCCCAGAAAATAAAGTGTATGAAGAGATTTGAATTTGGGTGTCTGACCTTAGGAAAATAACAAAGACTCCCTTCAGATTTTTGTTTTGTTTTGTTTTTCTCAGTGAGGTAGAAACAAGGCAGTCAGCTGAATGAGGATGAAGAGGAGAGGGAAGGTGGAAGAGTTGTCTGGGGAGCTGGAGACAGAGGACCAGGCAGTGCAATGGCCTTGGAGCACAGAGGCACTGCCCAAGGCTCGGTCATATGTTTACAGGATGGCCAGTCAGTATGGTGGTGGGTTTTTCTCCAGCCATACTCAGCTGCATCCGGTTGTGGTTTTGCTGAATGAGTACAAAGAAATGTGCAACCCCGATATGAGGAAACTGTGAAGCACTCCTGTGAAACACCAGAGTAGGAAGATGTGCCATGTTGTTAGACTAACACATACAAGAGTGTAGAGATGCTAGTTCTCCTCGAGTTCAAGATATAAACTTACAGTGATCACATTAACAGGAAGCATTTTTTTTTTTCTGGAATGAGCAAGTTGATTCTAAAGTACAAAAGAAAAATTAATAAAAAAGAATATTCAGAACTCCCCCTAAAAGGTACAAAGGAAAGAAAAAGAAAAGGTGAACTGACTTTTCAGAGAAGAAAAGTCATTTAAAAGAAAACGGCCCTTAAATATCTGAAAAACTACTCAATTCTGCTTATGTTAAAAGTATTAGGTTGTTGGGAAAATCATAATGTATTTTTCTCTGTAAAAATGCATCATTTGTCCTGATGACCCAATAAATTAAGTTACAAAATATTGATGCTCACTGTGGTGACTGGCAAACTCAAAACATTTGCTACTACACTCTTTTGGTGAGACAGGAAAAACAGGTGCTGTCATCATTACTGATAAGAGTAATATGACCTCTAGGAGGAATAATTAATCAATAAAACCACATTTGCATTTACCTGTTAATTTGTCAGATCTAGTTTTAAGAATCTCTGCAAGGCTGGCTTTGTAACCTAGTGATTAAGGGAGCCAGATCCCACATGACCAACCATCATTCAGATCCCAGCTCTGATGTCTTGGAAACACAGGGCAGGTGTGAGTAAAAACATCCCGGAAGGATGGAGAAATGGAGAAGGAATTGTGACAGGACCATGCACCACTGGGAGATGCTTTCTCCCTTTCCCTCTCCTTCTCTCTTTGGCAAGCATATGTGCCATTTGGCAATTAAAAAAAAAACTAATCTCTGCAAAAGTCCAGTTTCATGAAACTGTGGTAATACACTGCTCAAGTAAAGTTAGATTCATATGGAAGATCACATGTTGGATTCCCAGTCAATCTGTGCATGCTAGGCCTGCTCACCCATGATCCTGGCTGGCTGTGAAGTCTGAGGGGGGAGGTGACTGAGAAGAGTGAAGTCCTGTTAGGCATGCCTCTCTGTCTCTCTCATTTTCACAAAAGAAATGAACAAAAACCTAAAAACAAAACAAAACAAAACAAAACTCTACAAACTCAATCTCAATGCATGCAGGAAATTATTCATTGTGACAATTTTATAATAGTAAAAGATTATAAACATCCAAATATCCACCAATAGGGGATTTGTTAAACAAATTGTGATGTCTGATCAAAATAGAGAACAGAGCAATTGTAAAAGAGAAAAAAAGGAAAAGCTCTCTGAAAGCCAAGATTCAGAGCAGAAAATTAGATGGAGAGATAGACAAAAGATATGTATAGTATGAGATGTTTTTGTTTAAGAAAGGATAGAGGATATGAATGTTTATTTTGCTAAAAACAAATTTCCTGGAAAAATAAATAAAAAATTATAAGATAAAATATAAATTAAAACAGGAAAAAAGAGGATTGGGGATAGAGATGAAGGTGACACTTTAAATATATTGAGCAATGTAAATGTTTTATAAATTAGAAAAAAAAGGAATATAATAGAAGCAAACACCAACAAATGAAACGAATGGATTTAAAGACTATCTGATCGAAGGACCGTGTACCTCTTGCTGACTCTCCACTTGTGAGCTTTCCGGTAAAGTTTGCTCTTCATCTCAACCATGAGAGGCTGTGGAATTAGCACCATTGCCTCAATTACACTTAATGCCTATTGTCTATTGTCTAGCTTTTCCCACCAAACAGCTCCACAGAGCAAGGATCTTTGTTCATTTTGTTCACTGATGTATCCATACAGCCCACACAATCTCTGGCACATAGTAGGTGCTCAATAAATATTTGTTCAATGAATGAAACTCCTTATGGGCAAGAAAGCCTGTCTTTGTATGTACTTACTTTAATGCCCCAAAGATAGCACAGGGCTGGTACAGGAATAGCCTGACATGTATTTTTGTCTGGGCCCAGATGTTTTTAGCAGAACTACAACTACATGTCTGTCCTCGCTGACTTCTATTCATGTCTGGCCAAGAGCCCTGGACCCTGCTGCGCTGACTTATCTGCAGCTGGCACGGCCTAGCAGCCAAGACATTGCCTGGGCTCCTGCAGTGTTGAATGTGGCCCCAGCAGCCAAAGATTTACTCCCCTTTCTCTTTCAGTGTGTGCCCAGCTGGGCTGCTCTGTGAATGTTTCCGAGGTGTCTCTCCCCTGCTTTCTAGTCAGCTTACGATGACAGGCAGTACTATTTTGGATTCATGGGGAAATAAATCTCTCTTTTAAAATGGCTGTATACAGATGAAGAAATGTCTTTCAGCAGGTCTGATTTAATGATAAGCTAGAGACCAGACCATCACTAAGAAGAGTATCAACCTCCCCACATCCCTCTCTTAGCATTTTATTGTCTCCATAAAACCCACTAAAGGGCTCCAGTTTAGAGTCCACTTCCTAAAAAAGTTTTGGCCTGGGAGTGAGACAAATGTGAATTTGAATCCTGACTCAAACAGGTTACTAACACTTACCTGGGACTCAGTTTCTACCATTTTAATTTATCTTTCTGAGTTGTTAGTAATACTAACAAATATGTATGTCACAGTGCCAGCTGAAGGAAGCTATTAATACAAATAGGCTTATTATTCCTACTTAAACTCACAGGAAAGAAAAATTGGAAGAAAATATATCAAAATGTGGACAGTCATTGCCCTTGGTGGTGAAATTATTATGCTCTTTTTTTTTTTTTTTAGAGAGAGACTTTTTTTTTGCTATAGGGTGCGTGCGCTAGCCAGAGAGAGAGAGAAACAGAGAGACAGAAAGCGAGAAATCACCCCCCAGAGGGGATGGCGACACCGCAATCACTTCTCTATTTTCCTCTCGGGATCTTGGGCATGCACGCACATGCGCCCAGCGTAGAGTTTTAAGCCACCGGGTCCGGGATGCAAACCACAGTGGACTACATGGGAGTCCAGCGACATAGCCATTATGCTAACTGCTGGTCCCAGATTATTATGCTCTTTACCTTGGCAAGTTACGCTTTCTCAAACTTTTAAAATCTGGTAAAAGGACTCTACAGTGTTTTATAATCAGAAATGTTAATAAAATAATTATATAACTCTGCTTTTTTTTAGAAAGATTTTTGCTATAGGGTGCAAGCACTTGCCAGAGAGACAGAAATCAAAATCACCACCTGGGGGGATGGCCACCTCATAATCCTTTCTCCTTTGGTCCCCTCTCAGGATTTTGGGCATGCATGCACACACACATGTACCCAGAGGGAATTTCAAGCCGCCAGGTATGGAACTCAAACTGCGGCTGGCCACATGGGAGTCCAGTGCCTTAACCACTACGCCACCTACTGGTCTGATAATTTATGTAACTCTTAATAGTTAATTCTCAGATCTCTTCCCATTATTCTGTCCTGTTTCTTCATAACTCTTTGCAAAAATCAAACAAAATAAAAGAAATTATGGGGCTAGCCCATAGCCTAGTGTTTAAGGAAGCTGGATCTCACATGGCTGACATCATTTCAAATCCCAGCACGAGAGGCTTGAAAACATGTCATGCATGGGCACAAGCATGTCTAAAATCCTAACAGGATGGAGAAATGAAGGAGAAGGGCTTGTAGCATGAACATGCCCTATTAAGCGGTGCTGTCTCTCTTTTTTCCCCCCTCAGCAAATTGACACGCTCTGGCAATTAAAAAAGAGTTGTATTGGTTCATTTTGTTTACAACCAGGAGAACTAATATGGACACACAGACCAGGAACCAAACAACAACGACAACAAAAATCAGTTTCTAACAAACTGAAAACAAATTTTGAGGACCTGGAAGTTAGCACAAATATTGAAGCCAGAACTCAAGACCGGGGGAGCAGATGGGAAGCCTTTTAAAATGTTGGTCAAGAAGAATGATCTCAAGATCAGGAAATGGGCTACCTGGTGCCCTCTACAAACCAAAAAGCAGTCCTCATTCTCTGCTGAGAAAGCATCTCTCTCTCTCTCTTTTTTTTTTTTTAGAGAGGTTTTCGCTATAGGGCGCGTGCGCTAGCCAGACAGAGAGAGAGAGACATAGAGACAGAAAACGAGAAATCACCCCCCCAGGTGGGATGGCCACGCCACAATCCCTTCTCCTCCATTCTCCTCTCTGGACCTTGGGCACACACGCACACGCGCCCAGAGTGAGTTTTAAGCCGCCAGGTCCGGGACATGAACCGTGACACGAACCGCGTTCGACTACGTGGGAGTCCAGCAACATAGCCATTACGCTAACTGCTGGTTCCCAGAAAGCATCTCTTTTGAGGTGTTTCTGGAGGGGCATGCATGGCTCAGGGAGAGAATCAGCACTCAGTCACCTACAGCCCTCCTTGGTGACCATTGTGGAGAATGCTGTCCCAGCCAGGCGTGCATGCCACAGTGGATGGCTGGGCTTTACGTCACATGAGGGACAAGGAATGGCCACTGCATAGGACAGTGCCCTCTCAGAGACTCGTACCAAAGAGGGAAGGAAGTGGCAGAGATGGTGGTGGCTGCTCTCTGAACTGCCCAGCCCTTTGCACCTCCTGTCACTTGCAGGGACTGTGGTTAGAATTGCAAGAGGAGCAGTGGGGACAGAGGAGGCATTTGTGACCACTCAGTCCTCATGCATGAGACTTCTAACCACTTTGCATTTCACAAGAGAGAAAATAAGCAAAGAAACGTAGGGCTGGGAGTAGTAGTCTCAAGGCTTCAAAAAGCAGGAGCCCTGATAGTGGTGCAGCAGAAAAAGGCAATGCTCTGTGAACCTGACCCACATGGGAGGGCTCCTGGTTTGCATCTGAGCACATCTCTAAGAATTCCAGGTACAAGTGTCCATCATCCAGAGCTGGCTGAGATTAGGGGTGAATTTCAGTGTTAAGACCCTGCTGGAGGTGCTGTTTATCTCTCTCACTTATGGAATAAATAAATAGACTTTAAAAGGTTAGTATTTTTGCCAATATAGGTTCCCCAGTAAGCGAAGATGCCAAAACGCTTTTTCCTATCTCACTTCTTTGCTCCCAGAGTTGACCAGCACCATTATTCAGGATATCCAGTCTGCTGCAGAGCTCTGCAGCCTAAAAATCAGAACAAACCATTTATCTCACAGGCCTATGGTGGAGAGCAAGGGTCAATTAGTTTCTAAAACTGATATTTATTACAGGGAGAATTTTGAAAAGAAAAGATGGCAAGCTGTCTTTGGAACTCTGGCAGTGCCCTCAGATTGCACAGACAAGATTGGGAAATTAATAAAGTAGGTGCCATCTATCTTCTATAAAATACATCTAATTTTCCCCCTTAGCTTCACTTCCATTCATTTCTACTTTGAGCAGATATTACAAGAAGAAACTTCAAAAAGTTCAGGAAAAATGGAGTTAAAGTGTGCGTTTATTGTGGTAAAAAAAAAAAAGTAGAAATCCATGCATGGCTTTTTCTTTTTTTCTTTTTTTTTTTTAAAAAAAGGTTTTTGAAATCACCTGTTTTAAAATGTTCCCTCTATTTCCTGCCAAGATTCTGACCCATTCAGATTTCTTTTTTCCTTTTTAAAAAAATTTTCTAGAGGGCATGTGTGCTCACCAGAGAGGGAGGAAGAGAGAGAGGGAGAGAAAGAGAGAGAGGGAGAGAGATAAAGCAGGTTCCATGGGGAGTGTTCACACTGCAAGCCCTTCTCCTCCATCTCTTCGTATTTTCAGCATTTTGGGCATGCATACACATGTGTTTCTAAGCCATTGAGTCCAGAATTTGAACCACAACTGTCCATGTGGAATCCAGTTCCTTTAACCATTAGGGTATGGGGTTAGCCCCATTTTTCATAAAATATTTTCATGAACGTTTTGAAGACCCCCCCCCATCCCCACATGATTCCTCCTGTCTCTCACTGAAACTCTTTAAAGAATCTGAGCACTTTTTAGGAAGATAGCACTTTTTCAGCTCAGGGCACCCCTCCTCCCATTCAGAACTGGAAGTTCCCAGGTGTCTGTAAGAGCGCCTGCCCATTTGGCTTCACCTCAGGACTGAGATTAGTAGGCTTTTCCTTCTCTTGTGCCCAGAGAAGGAAAATAACCAGTTGGACCAGTGGGCGAGAGATGGGAGCATAAATAGGGCTGAGACAAAGAGAAGGTCAGCTGTAAGTGGGTCAGGAGACCAGAGTGGACAGAGTAGGCCCTGGAATGCTCCTCTGGGAGGCCTGCCACTGAGGAGTTCAGTCCCACCCCGCCCCCACTCTAACACAGGGGCAGGATGACTCAGCACTTCCTATTATTACGAAGGCCAACCCCAAGAGGCCCTACCAAGGCTGACGCTGTTAAAACCAGACTGTTCTTCTGGCTCCTGGTTCATCCTAGGTCTCTATAGTCAAAGGTTGCTCCGGAAGGGGTAGGTGTAATTCATCCCAAAATTTAACCCTCCTTTATCACTTTTTTAACTTGAGCCAACAGCCCCAACTGGTCAGGCTTTGGACTGATGCCAGCTGCTTCATCTGGTAGTGCTGTCACGTAATAATTAACTTTTATTGGAGATAGTAGGTGTTGGCATCGTCCGAAGAACTTTACATGGTCATCCCGTTTAATTCTCAGAAGCCAACCACAAGGTACGTAGCAGATATTACAAGAAGAAACTTCAAAAAGTTCAGGAAAAATGGAGTTAAAGTGTGCGTTTATTGTGGTAAAAAAAAAAAAAGTAGAAATCCATGCATGGCTTTTTCTTTTTTTCTTTTTTTTTTTTAAAAAAAGGTTTTTGAAATCACCTGTTTTAAAATGTTCCCTCTATTTCCTGCCAAGATTCTGACCCATTCAGATTTCTTTTTTCCTTTTTAAAAAAATTTTCTAGAGGGCATGTGTGCTCACCAGAGAGGGAGGAAGAGAGAGAGGGAGAGAAAGAGAGAGAGGGAGAGAGATAAAGCAGGTTCCATGGGGAGTGTTCACACTGCAAGCCCTTCTCCTCCATCTCTTCGTATTTTCAGCATTTTGGGCATGCATACACATGTGTTTCTAAGCCATTGAGTCCAGAATTTGAACCACAACTGTCCATGTGGAATCCAGTTCCTTTAACCATTAGGGTATGGGGTTAGCCCCATTTTTCATAAAATATTTTCATGAACGTTTTGAAGACCCCCCCCCATCCCCACATGATTCCTCCTGTCTCTCACTGAAACTCTTTAAAGAATCTGAGCACTTTTTAGGAAGATAGCACTTTTTCAGCTCAGGGCACCCCTCCTCCCATTCAGAACTGGAAGTTCCCAGGTGTCTGTAAGAGCGCCTGCCCATTTGGCTTCACCTCAGGACTGAGATTAGTAGGCTTTTCCTTCTCTTGTGCCCAGAGAAGGAAAATAACCAGTTGGACCAGTGGGCGAGAGATGGGAGCATAAATAGGGCTGAGACAAAGAGAAGGTCAGCTGTAAGTGGGTCAGGAGACCAGAGTGGACAGAGTAGGCCCTGGAATGCTCCTCTGGGAGGCCTGCCACTGAGGAGTTCAGTCCCACCCCGCCCCCACTCTAACACAGGGGCAGGATGACTCAGCACTTCCTATTATTACGAAGGCCAACCCCAAGAGGCCCTACCAAGGCTGACGCTGTTAAAACCAGACTGTTCTTCTGGCTCCTGGTTCATCCTAGGTCTCTATAGTCAAAGGTTGCTCCGGAAGGGGTAGGTGTAATTCATCCCAAAATTTAACCCTCCTTTATCACTTTTTTAACTTGAGCCAACAGCCCCAACTGGTCAGGCTTTGGACTGATGCCAGCTGCTTCATCTGGTAGTGCTGTCACGTAATAATTAACTTTTATTGGAGATAGTAGGTGTTGGCATCGTCCGAAGAACTTTACATGGTCATCCCGTTTAATTCTCAGAAGCCAACCACAAGGTACGTATTATCATTTCCATTTGCAGATGGCAACTGAAAGCTTAGAGTTGTTAAATTGCTCCAGGACTAAGACTTAAGTCAAGCCTTTTGACTTAAGAGTCCATGCTTTTAACCTGTACCCACTGCTGCCTGGCAGAAATTAGAAATAGTTTACTGAGATTAAACAAAAACCAGAAGGTGACATATGCAGGAGAACGTGGAGAAAATCAAAAGCAAACTGGGCCCGGAAGGTGATAATGACGGACGCATATGCCCTTGGTAGAAAAGCAAGGTGGCTAAAACCATTGGCCCTTTATGGCCACTTGAGTTCCTACCTAGAAGACTCTTTACTTTCCTAATATTTCTTCAAGGTGGACATGTTTTATTATCTCCATTTAACATGTATGTATTTTGTGAATCTGTCATCTGGATTTGGATTCTTCTAGCCACCAGGGGCAGGTGTGTGTTCAGTGTGACTGGAGAGGTGTCTATCATACCATGTGTCCCATCTCCTTCCCTCCCTGAAATTTCCACCATTATAGTAACTGGGTAAGGCAGCCAGGCAAGGGCATTGTCTTCAGAAGGTTGTCGCTGAAAGGTACATGTTGTCCTCAAATCAAACTTCAGAAAGGCAAGGACTTTGTCATCTTTCTTTCCATACCCTTTGCTGTGGGAATATAGAAGGTGATATTTATTTACGTAATGAACTAAGAACATATTAGAACTAAGATCATATTAATGAATTAAAAACATAAGCAGGAGGCAGGGTGTCTCTCCCTTGAAGACTTTTCTGATACTCTTGTCTAGCTGATTCATTGATATATGCAAATTAAAAATAGAAGGAATGGGTCACAGGTAGTATTTTAGGGGAGTGTGCTGTTGGACAGGATAGGGATGGGAACGTTTGGAACTTGGGGCTCCCTAGTGAGGGAAGTTGGAGAGCTGGTGGGAGTGTACATTTCCTAATCTAACTTAGAGTATCTCTACACTGTCCTCCCATCTTGCCCTCCAACTTCAGGAGGACGGACATGCTTCTGACTTAACCAGGTTAAAATGTTTAGTTGTTGGCCTTCTCCAACATTTTTGATCTTGATCTGAAGGATGATGAACCTGGGATTACAGAGGAGGACACCTAATTGGCTTGATTGGTGTCAAGGAGTGGGTGTCTGTGAAGGCCCTCAGAGAAGGTGAATCTGGTAAAAGGAGATGGGAGGAGGAAGGGTGAAGGGAAAAGGAGGCAATTTAAGTCAAGAAGTCAGCCAAGAACTGAAAACCTAGACGTGAAAGCTCTCAAAGTATTTCCAAAGAACTATAGGCAGTCTGGTGTCACATGTGAAAAGTGTAAAGCAAGGATGCCAAGAGCCAGTGGCCCAAAGAGGTGAAGTCCTTCTGGAGGCTTTGCCGGCCATGCAGGTTGGGGCTTTCTTCTGAAGAGGCGTTAATAAAAATTACTGACTAGAAGCATGAAAACTGCCAGATCTTCCTGTACAGAGAGTATTATAGGTGGCTGAGTGAGAAATAGATTTCTGGGAAGCAAACAAGAGTGGAAACAGGGAACCAGTATGGAGGCTATTTGCAATGAAGTAGTTAAAAGGTGGTGATGGCTAGATCTGAGCTACGGGCATTAAGAATGAAGAAAAAGGCCCACCCGTGGTGGCACAAGTGGTAGGGTGCTGCTGCATGACTCTGGAGCCATATAGGAAGGCCCTGAGTTCAGTTTCCAGGTTGATCAGAACATTAGATTTTGTCTGTGGGCATTCCCATGGTCCTGGCTGGCTGGAAGGCTGAGGATGGGGATCGAAGCATGGCAAGACCTTGTTGAGTTTCTCTAACTCTATCTAAATAAACAAATAAATAAACTTTAAAAGTAGAGAAATAAATTAATCTGAGAAATATTTAGGAACTAAAACGGGTATAACTTGGCAACTGAAGAGGAAATAAAAGGAAGGACTGAAGATGACTCCTGGGGCTTTAGCTTGGGTGGCTGGTTGGAAGAGGGTGACAGTGTTAGTGGCTTTAGCTGTCAGCTATCCATGAAGTGCTCTCTTGTGAAGGTAAAGAGGCTTAACCTTCAGGCTCCTTTCCTTACATGGGCCCATTCAAAGGCTTTGGGAGGAGCCCTAGCAATTCTTCATTCTTAAAACTGTATTGTTTTCCATAAAGAGGGCCCACACCTTCCGTAAACTGATATTAGCTTCAGACACACAAAACCTTAATCCACGCCATGCCTGTCCCTTTTCATTTCATTCTTTGTATCGTCACTAGACTAATCTCTCTAAAAAAAAGTTGACATCATGACATGCCTCTCTCCAAAAGCTACTGTGATCATGTCAACAGCCTTTGTCATGTTGACAAATTTACCTTGGGGTTGCCCTTTACCTCCTCTCTCTAAAAGTCATCTCTTGAAAAATGTTCTCAGTGTCAGAAAAACAACTGTGGCTTGTCTGTCAAAGAGCAGGGAAATTGCTCACAAATGTTTAAAGTCTTTGATCCTTTAAGATCTACCTACCAACAGAGCTGCTTCAGTTGCTATCACTCTGTTGTGTTGAATATTCTTGCTTGCCACCCATCTTCTTGCTTTGTTTTTGAACCAAGTGTGGCTTTTCTCCTTAGAACACTTGTGTAATCTCACACTTGCTCATTCAGTGGTGGCTACTATTGAGGATGTGTCATACCTACAGAGACTGTCTGGCATATGTAATCGTCATGCTTTGTCATGGACATAGGACACACCCAGCTTGTGATGACACTTTAAAATCCTGTTTTTGATAATGTTGAGTCAAAGGCAATTTGCATTCTAGAATGTCTATTTGGAACCATAATCCTTTGACCATTACTCAATAGTTCAAAGGCTGAATTATAAGATGCTGTCATCTGCAGTCACAGAACCCTCCTGGACCATTCTCTCATCTGAAAGGAGAGTTCTTATCATTTGCTACGCTGCTGCCTGGTAAATGGCTTCTGAGGATTTTTCTGCTAGTTATGAAAAATTGAATTTTACTTTTTAAGCTTTTCCCCCATAATGTCTCATCTGCTTTAATAGATTCTCACTCAGACACACTAAAATGAGACTTGCAATATTAATTTATTATCTTAGCAATCTCAATAAACAAGGCAGTCTACCACATTCTGTTCTCTTTAGGGGTAAGGCAGGCCTAGTATCCTTCTATAAAAGAACACACTATTCAACCTCATGGTACAAAAATGCACTTTGGTTAAATTTCCTACTGAGAGTCTTACATTTTCTCTTATAATAAGACAATGCATTATCAGAAATAAAGTTATTATAGAAATAAACCAAAGATAGACTGTTTCTCCTGGCAGACACTTCCGAGTCATAGAGCACTGTGCTCCTGGTCCTTCTCAGCTGCTTCCCTCCACATCTCTGACATGTTGGCAGGTGCACCTCAGAGGCATGGTGAGGTTGACAACACATGCAGAGCCCCAATGACTTCTCCTGACTAAGGGGGCTTGCAACTGCCCACCATCATTCCACAGAGGAAGTTATAAGCCAAGGAAAGTAAAAAATTATAATTCTAAGCGACATAGAGCAGATGCAATCTGGGCAGGTGGGGGGTTGGGAGCCTGATTTTTTTTAAAGGGGAAAATACTGTTTTCCATATTACAATTTTATTTTGTGCTTCGTGGTGCTTTGGGAGGAATTCAGGGATGGGTACATGTTGGTGGTTGGAGTATGGCAGAAAGGAAAACTGGCCAGGAACCTAGGAAATGTGACTTTAAGATGGCAGAGGGTGGTTTGCTGACGATTTGAGTCACAGCTAGGCTCCATGCTACTGCTAGGGGACAAGCAGCAGCCAACACATAAGACAGGAGCAAGTGAGCATTCCTCGGGGAGTTCCAGAGGACGTAGGAAGGAGAACCTGATAAAAGACTAAACTTCATTTTTGTCGCACATGACATGAGCTCTGATCTTTGTTGCCCTTAAAAGATTAGAAAACAGAAAAGTCTTTAACATCTGGCCTACCTAGAATAAACACTGGTGAGCCCGGGGCCAGGAACAGGCTAATTCCCTGTCTCCCACACACATTCACTCCTACTGCTTTCATGCCCTTTGTTTCATTTGGGATTGGCTGAGTAGGAGAGCAGACTAGGAGATGTTTTTATATAAAGGAACTAGGAGGATGTCAAAGACCCACATCACCTGTTTGGAGATTGGTGCTCCCCTCCCCCTGCAGCACCTGGGTACTCATGCAGCCTGGCACCCGAAACAGAGGGTTTTCCCAGCATTCTGTTTCACACGGGTCAGCATTGCATTTTCCAGCTAATGGATACAAATACTTCCCAAAAGTCAGCGGGGGGGAAGAAGGCCCATTCTTCCAAGCTCTTTCAGCTCCATGTTTTACATAATTAATCCTTAAAATGGATGAAATTTCTTTCTTTCCTTTCTCATCCTCCTCCCTCCCCTTCCTTCTTATGACTTTGATCCTAGAGCATTTTCTGCTTGTTATTTTTCAAGCTGTGCTGCTTCTACGACCAGTATCCTGTGTTCTCTGCTGTGACCAGAAACCTGTTTCCATCATTAGTGGCTTCGAGAACACAAACACTGAGTTAAGCTTAGGGCTAGGCCAGGAGCTTACTGCTTAGACTATTTTGCCTAGAAATTATTATATGGAGACATATAACATTGTTTGAACTATATATCACATTATTTATTTTCAATTAATTAAGACAGATTGTTAAGTACTTAAATGTGTGGCAGCAAAATTCAAATTGATAATGCAGGGTAAGAGCCCTGGGCTTTTTCCTCCTCTCGGATAAATGGGATTCCAGTACCACTGCTCTCCTATATGGGAGAACAAGAATGACACATATTGGTTTGACAGTTCTAGCTAGAGTCACCTAGAAGCCCGGTTATGGGTGAGGTGTCATCGTTTATCGTTAGACTCATAGCGTGGTTTCCCCTCCCTCCATCCACTCCTCAGGTCTCTCCTGCCCTCCTTTTCATTATGTTGTAATAATGGGAGGGACATATTCAGAGCATAGGCAATTCCCTTGTCCTGACCTCCAAAATCTGCTTCCCTAATATTTACATTTATTTATACAAAAGGTCATAAGTTTACCTCCCCCTGTCTATCTGGGTGAGGGAAGAGTCACTTATGAAAGTAGTATCTGAAATAAAGAAGGGAAAGACAAGTATCCTGTCTGTTCATCGTGATTGTGTCAAGAGGAGGCTATGGAAGTAAAATGACTTCCTTTTTTTTTTTTTTTTAACTTTATTTTCCAGGGGGGTGCATGTGCTCATCAGAGATAGAAAAAGAGACATAGAGAGAGGGAAGGGAGAAATGACCCCTCAATGGGGCATGGTCATGCTGCAATCCTTTCTCCATTTTTCCAAGCTGGTGGGACTTTGGTTATTTTCATAAACATTTCAGGTTTGTTTTTCAAGCCACAAGGCCTGAGATTCAAACTGTGGTCAGTCATGTAGGATCTAGTTCCCTTTACTATTAAGTTACAGGGCTGGCCTGATCTTCATGTTTTAAAGACTGAAGAATGGAACCAGCAGTTAGCTTAATGGCTATGTCGCTGGACTCCCATGTAGTCGACCATGGTTTGAGTCCTGGACCCGGTGGCTTAAATTCATGCTGGGCTTGTGTGCATGCGTGGCCAAGATCCCGAGAGGAGAATGGAGGAGAAAGGATTGCCGTGTGGCCATCCCCCCTGGGGGTGATTTCTTGCTTTCTGTCTCTGTCTTTCTGGCGATCGCACGTGCCCTATAGCAAAAACTTCTCTAAAAAAAAAAAAAAAAAGGACTGAAGAATGAAGCAGACAAGTCCAACATGTTGGTTAAAAGTTTAATAGGGGGAACCAGCAGATGGCGTGATGGTTGCATTGCTGGACTCCCACATGACTGACTGCGGTGTGGGTCCCAGACCTGTTGGCTTAAAACTCACGCCAGGCACGTGTGCATGCATGTCCATTCTCCTCGGAGGAGAATGGAGGAGAGGGGATTGTGGTGTGGCCATCTCCCTGGGGGGTGATTTCTTGCTTTGTGTCTCTCTCTCCGTGTCTCTGGAGAGCACACATGATCTATAGTAAAATCTCTTTTAAAAAAGAATAAATGTAATAAGGGAATTTACAGACAGATGTGAAGTCTTGAGTAGTTGTATGATGCGTATATCTCTGCATCTTGCACCCCCAAAGTATATGTTTAATAACTGGTATAGGAGAGGGCTGTAAAGGAGAATACCTGCAGGGAGGAATCTGAGGAATGCATAGGGGTGTCAACACTGTGTAACTATGATCAGAGACCTGCCATGCCCTGAATAAAGATAATAGGCATGTTTACTACAGCCTGGCCACATTCCAGCCTAAAGAGTGCCCCCAAGGAGCTTAGAGACGCGCAGTTCAGGTCAATTTGGCAGATTAGCTTCAAGATGGAGTCACTTTGGATCCTCCATAGTGATCTTTTTGGAATCTTGTTTACATGGAAACTCCAGGCCTCTGAGACCTCGATTCTTTTTTTCTTTTTCTTTTTTTTTTTTTTAAGAGGTTTTTCTTTAGGGCATTGAACTCATGGAGGGGGGGCACTGGGGGTGCAGGAGCAGGGGTGTGGGGTGGGGGAGACAGATGCAGTGAGAAGTAAAGTGAGAAATTATTCCTCAGGGGAGATGGCCACGTCGCAATCCCTTCTCCTCCATTCTCCTCTTGAGATCTTGGGCATGCACACACACGTGCCCAGTGAGATTTTCAAGCCACCAGGTCCAGGACTTGAACCATGGTCAGCCATGTGAAGTCCAGCAATATAAACATTATACCATCTGCTGGCCCCTAGACCTCAATTCTCTCTCTTTCTTTCTTTCTTTCTTTTCTCTTTCTTTCTTTTTTTTTTTTTTTACGAATTGTTTATTTAATTTTATTTATTATTTCAAAATTTGCTATAGGGCACATACACTAACCACAGAGAGACAGAAAGGGAAAGCGAGAAAGCAAGCTGCCATGTCCAGGACTTGAACCATGATTAGCCATGTGGGAGTCCAGCACCCTAACCACTGTGCTATCTGCTGGCCTCTAGACGTCAATTTTTAGAAAGCAAGTATTCCCATGTTCTGTCCTTGGCACAGATATACTGTTTGTAAAAAGTTTATCCACTTTGGTTTCCCATATTCTAAGTGCTCAATAAATATTTACTAAACAAGTGATTCTTACTACTTATAATAGGGTTGCGTTGGAGGTATGAGCACAATTTAATACTAGAAGGTATTAGTCATCAGGCCAACCATTAGCCATGTCCTTTTATTGCCTACTCCTGTAATTACATAATAAATAAGTGAGCATAAGTGCCTATAGCACTTTTTTTTTAAGAGAGATTTTTGCTATAGAGCATGAGCAGCCACCAGAGAGGCAGAGAGACAGAAAGCAAGAAATCATCCTCCAGAGAAGATGGTCATGTTGCAATCCTTTCTCCTCCATTCTCCTCTTGGGATCTTGGGCACACATGCACATGCATCCGGCATGAGTTTTAAGCTGCCAGGTCCAGGACTGAAACCACAGTTGACTATGGGAAAGTCCAGCGATGTAACCATTATGTTATCTGCTGGTCCAGTCCATAGCACTTTTTATAACCTATTTTTTGGTATTCATTTGTTTAGACTATCATTGTGACCTACTGTGTTCTAAGCCTTATAACTATAAATGTACCTTCTTCACAATTCTCTCAAAAGTGCTGTAAGGAATTATTTTTATTGTTTTATTCATTCATTAGTTCATGCAACAACTAAGAATCAGGCTCTGTGTTAGATGCTAAAGACACAACTGTGGATAAAGCAGACAAGATCCAACCTTCATAATGTTTAGAAGCTAAGGCTGAAAAGAAACTTATAATTACGAGACATACCAGGTGACCAAACAGGAACTGAATCTATCTGATTCCAAAACCCCTACTGACATTTTCTTTTTTTAAGTTTTTGCTATAGGGCATGTGTACTTGCTAGAAAGAGAGGAAAAAGGAAGGTGAAAAATCACTCCCCAGGGAGGATGGCCATGCCACAATCTCTTCTCCTCCATTCTTCTCTTGGGATTTTGGGCACACACGCACACATATGCACCTGGTGTATTTCCCAAATCTAGGGCTCAAACTGCAGAGTTGGCCATTTGGGACACAGCCACCTTAACCACCAGTCCACTTGGCTGGCCCCAGGCTGACTCTTTTTATTTTTATTTTTAGAATTACTTTATTGGGGCAAGCAGTTAGCGTAATGGCTATGTCGCTGGACTCCCATGTAGTCGACCGCGGTTCGCATCCCAGACCTGGTGGCTTAAAACTCACACTGGGTGCGTGTGCGTGCGTGCCCAAGATCCCGAGAGGAGAATAGAGGAGAAGGGATTGAGGCGTGACCATCCCCCCTAGGGGATTTCTCGCTTTCTGTCTCTCTGTCTCTGTCTGTCTGGCATGTGCACTCACCCTTGTAGCAAAAACGAATTATTTTATTGAACTATTTATTTATTTATTTATTTATTTAAATTTGACCAGAGAGGGACAGAGAGGGAGAAAGTGAGAAAGCAAGCCACCAGGTCCAAGACTGGAACTGTGGTCAGCCATGTAGGAGTCCGGTGCCCTTAACCATCACGCCACTTGCCTACCCTGACCCCAGGCTGACTTTTTTTTTTTTAATTTTTTAAAAATTTATTCATTTTCTACATTAATTCACTATACACCATCACAACACACAAATGAATTTTCCATCCAAAATACACTGTGCATTGGCTCAATCAAGCATATCAACATACATGTTCTCAGTAAATAATTTTCCAATTCTTATGTCCTGCATACCTTACCCCAGGCTGACTCTTAAAAACAGTCAGCTATAAAGAACTAGAACTACTTGGATGCCATTCCTTTCCAATTTGGCTCCCTCCCCCCTCTGTCCCCACCCCAGTTTGTGATAGGGCATGTGCACTTGCCAGACAGAGACAGAGAAAGTATCCACTAGGCCATGCTGCAATCCCTTCTCTTCCGTATTTCTCTCACGAGTTTGAGCATGCCCACACATGCACCTGGCATGTTTTTTGAGGTCTGGGACTCGAACCTCAGAGTTGGCAATGTGCGATCCAATCACCTTAATTACTATGCCACTGGCTTGGTGGCTTGACTTATTATTAAATCTTCGAACCAGTCCCGTTTATTATTATCCTCATTTTAGAAACGAGGAAATAAATGGGACTCTGAAGGGTTATGTGACTTGCCCAGGATCATGAATCCAGTAGACTCCAGGGCCCATGCTGCTGCCATTTGGTCTCACTGCTGCCCAGGATAGCAGAGAAAATAAAGGTCCACAGGTCCTGCCTGTAGGAACTTTCTGGTAAGTAGGTGGGAAAAATAATTATAACTGCAGTACCAAGCAGAATGTAATAGGTCACAGAAAAGGTATAAACAAACTGCTTTGGGCTTGAGGAGGGATTATTTCAGTCTAAGGAGTCCTTGAAGACAGAGGACAAAGGAAAATGCTCTAATGATAGGTCTATAGGGTCTCATCTTTCAAGTAGGAAATGCCCTATTTTGAGAGAAAACACAATAAAAAGATGTTAGAGTTATTTCACTTTAATCTTTTTTTTTCTCAATGAGTATATTCATTACATAAAATGTATTGTGCAGTAGAATAGATATAGGACTGTAAGGCATTTCAATTTTGGAGATATAAAACTGTTAAGACATGAATTTTAGAATCAACTAAATTATTCTTATTTTTTAAAAAAACTCAAGCGTATGTCTTGCTCTTTGTTCAAGGTATCAGTAAGAGTACTGAAGAGTCATAATCTGTTCTCACTTTGCTGGGGTCCCAGTGAGGCTGCTGCGGACAGTGTGTTTTGTGTACCCAGTGTGTTTTGTGTACCGTGCAAAGGTCACCAGCTGAGGGAGGGAGTTGAAATCTAGCTTGCATTCTCTATACCCAACAATGCTCCCCATTCCCACCAAGAGGAAGAGCATCTAAGAGCCTTTTAAGAATCCATATGGGGACCAGCAGATGGCATAGTAGTTATGTTGCTGGACTCCCACATGGGTGACTGCAGTTCAAGTCCTGAACCCAAGTGACTTTAAAATCATGCTCTGTGTGTGTGTGTCTGTGTGTCTGTGTAAGCCCAAGATCCCAGGAGGATAATGGAGGAGAAGGGATTGTGGCATGGCCATCCCCCTGGAACGATTTCTCACATTCCTTCTCTCTGTCTCTGTTTCTCTCTCTGGAAAGCACACATGCCCCTAAGGCAAAAAAAAAATCTAAAAAATTAATCTGTATGAATTAGGAGGAGATTTCCTATGGGCTAAAAGTGACCCTGGGACCCACAGCAAGAATGACAATAATGGTGCTGAATCAGTCATAGTTATAGTTTACTTAATGTGATAACATACTTTTTATATGTCTAGTGTAGGCCCTAAAAAAGAGTAGGAGTATTACATAAGATTAACATCATAATTAAGTAATTATATCACTCAAATTTTTTACTGAAAAAATTTATTGATTCCATGTTATTACACAGAGAGAAATATGGGATAAAATTGAAAACTTCGACTCTCACCTACACAATATTTTTCCATATAAGTCCAGAGGTTTCACAGATCATTTAAATCCTATTTGGAGGGAATTGGAGGACTCAGATTATCCAACTATACTATTATACAAAATGATTTAAAAGAAATAAACACTTAACAAAATGTAAACATATGGTGAAAACGTAACGTTGCCACGTGGCCAGACACTGAAACCAGTTTGGGTCCTACGTGATTGTATATTACCTGGTTACTAAGTAAGACATTTGGGAAGAGTTTAACTATTTTTGAAGTACGCTGTATTTTTAATAACTTTCTGAGAGGTTTCAAATGCCACTTGGCACTCTTAGTTTTGGATGCTGTTGTGCCATGAATATTTCTTATGGTTCACTTTGCAAAATGCCTTCAGTGAGCTGGATTAATGGTGAACATAGTAATACTTTATTGGATGGTGGTAATTTTACTGATGATTTCAAGAAGTGATGGTGGCATACCTCTGCACTACCACACTTCCTCAAAATCAGAACCAACACAGAATTCTTGCCTGCAGTTCCAATGCGTCTGTGAAAGTTTCAGAGTTGTCATAGTGACAATCAAATTATGAGCTATTCCAGGCCTTATTCTCATAGAAAGTGAAGTTTCCCAGGACAATGAGTCATTATGAGAGCACCAACAGCCTCTGAGTGGTTCCCTCATTAGACTAACCAGTGTTCGACAGTAAAACATGGATCTGACAACGTGATTATTATCACTAGCCAGAGGCTGTCTTGGATTTTACAGACTGTATCATGAAACTGTCATGTTAAGCACTTACTTTCCTGACCAAATGTCATCTTGAAGGAATATTATTTCATTGGAGAGTTTGCTGAGAGGATACTGATTTGGAACTTACCAGTCTAAAACTGAGTCAGAGGAAATTTGCTGCAGGTACTATGTGTGTGTGTGCACGCACGCACACGCATGTGCACACATGCACTAGTTCACTTATAAACCTGACCACAACCACATACAAGAGCTCTATAAGCCAGTGTAAATTAAAGTTGATCTTAAAAGCAATGTATTTGGGACCAGCAGTTGGCGTAACGGCTACGTCACTGGACTCTCATGTAGTTGACCGCATTTGAATCCCAGACCCAATGACTTAAAATCCTGTCGGGCGCGTGTGCGTGTATGCCCAAGATCCTGAGAGGAGAATGGAGAAGAGATTGTGACGTGGCTATTCCCCCTGGGAAGGGGATGATTTCTCGCTTTTTGTCTCTCTGTCTCTCTCTGTCTTTCTGGCGAGCACATGTGCCCTATAGCAAAAACCTCTTCAAAAAAAAAAAAAAAAAGATAATATATTTATCTGGCAAGTTTAGGTAACAAATTTTTAATAAGATTTTAATGTGTTATTATTGTGAGCATTCATCCTTCAATGTATCATTAATTTTGAAATGTTTTATACATTTTACTCTATTGATATCTTCTGGAAGGTATCAAATAATGACAACTCATTAAAGTAGATAATTTTTCTTAAAATTTTCTATTTTTAAAAAGTGGAAATGTGTGTTCAAAAAACATGTTCGACAATGAATGAAAGCTGAATGCAGCAAATGCAGAATGTGATCACCAAGGCACATGCTAAGCATTTTGCTTCACCACCCTGAGCAGCCGGATAAAAGTAATTGTAGGGTGGATTTGTTTGTTGGGGATATTTACTAGCAATGATTAAATGGGGGGCACAGTGATGATCTTTAAATATTTACTGACATTTTATTCATTTGGCAAATGTTTGTTGAGTGCCTGGTTTCTGCGTCATGGGGTTGGATGGTTGAGACACAAAGATAAATAGGGCAGACCTCTGTGATCTATGTTCTGTCCCAGGACATCAGTGTTTCATAAAAAAAGGCAAAAGGCAAGAAAAAGGGAAGGATCTGTTCTAGCTATAGAGCGGCCATGAAGCATGGCAATGCAGATACGCTATTTCATTCTGTATTGTATAATACTAGTGAGTCATTTGTTATGTGTTTACTTACATTTCTAAACTTAGTGGCCACCTAAAGACAGGTCAGATAAAACTTTAAAAGGGAAAGGGACTTGATTTGGTTCTTGAATATCAAAAGATGTGTGAGGAAAGGGCCTGGAAAGGCATTTTTTTGAAGGAAATGTCTGTATGTGAAATTAGAAGTGATGTTGCTTAGCTGGAGTGCTGGAGAAGAAACTGAATAGGTACGTAAGCTCCAGATTTCAGAGGTTTTGTAAATCATGCTAGAGGTTTTTTTTTTTTAATTTTTTTTTATTAGAGAATTTTGCTATAAGGTGCATGTGCTCACTGGAGCGACAGATAGACAGAAAGTGAAAAGTAGCACCCCCTCCCGCCCCAGGGAGATGGCCACATTGCAATCCCTTCTCCTTCATTCTCTCCTTGGGATTTTGGGCACACACTCACAAGCACCCTGTGTGAGTTTCAAGCTGCTCGGTCTGGGAATCGAACTGCAGTCAGTCATGTGGGAGTCCAGCAATGTAACCATTACACCATCTGCTGGTCCTGGTTTTGGATTTTATTCTACAGGCAATCAAGAGCCAGTAAAGTGAAGGGTGAGGAGCCGAGCAGTAACATGATCATTCGATTAAAAAAATGTTTATGGAGTGTTAAGTATTTTTTAACCAGTGCTAGGTGCTGCATTATAGATATGAATTAATTCAAGTAACTCAAAGCTAGTGAAGACAAAAATAAACAAATCAATCAGTGAGTTGTACATTTTCTATAATAACAATCACTTACATTTATTATGTGCTATGTGTGCCGGGCATGTGCCAAGTGCTAACATATATTATCTTATTTAATTCTCCCATCAGCCCTGAGATGTACTAGTGGATAGTGCCATTTTATAGAAGAGAAAACTGAAATACAGATATTTGATATCTTGCCTCTGGTAAGTAGTGGAGCCAAAGTTTAAATCCTAATGAACTGACTCTGGAAAAATGTAGCTTTGTATTACTAAGGACCATGCTATGACAGAACTCTCTCCAGAGCACTAAGGACCACACCATAGGACAATCCATTCTGCAGGGTTGGAGGTAGGGCTGGGAAGTTCATGGAGATGGTGATGATTTGCCTTAAGGAAGATCATTCTGACAGCTTAGAGTAGGAAAAGACCTAAGGTCGAAAAGTGAGCAATGAGTGAGAGGTGAGGATTGAAACTAGAGATGAGGTGTGAAATGGTTTAGCATACTGAGTGGGGTTAGGTTTCTGGTCTGGATGTTGAGGTGGGTAGAAGAGCCGTTGACCATGATCCATAATGCCAAAAGAGAACCAGGCAGGAGTCCACTAGAGGTAGAGTGGATACATTTGTTTTTATTTGTTGAATTTGATGAGTCTGTGGGTTTATAAATGAAGAAGTTGGTGATCAGATTTAGGGTTCTGAAGTTTAGGATAAATATCAAAATCAGAGATTGTACTGGATGTCACTTTTGAAGAGTTCCCAACTAATATACTCATTAATTGCTTGTATTTCTCTAAGTATCAAACTATAACTATTGTTTAAATATAAAAAAAATTAAGCCAAATGTAAAATATGAATAATGCCATGAGTAAGAAAATAACAAAGCTGGCAAAATGTACTATCTTGTTTTTTCATAAAAAAGTACTACCCCAGTTTTGCAGCTTATGGGGCTGTGAAAGTGGTATTGAAGGGCTATGTATGCTTCTGGGGAGAAAAATACTGAGGACGAAGAGAAGGTGCATTAAGGTAAAGCAGTAGAATTTAGAAGACAAATGGTAGGAAGAGAACATTCCTGAATATTGCCTTAAGCATATAAAGAGCATACAATTATAAAAATTATTTGCTCATGTTCTATTTTGAGTTCCTTGATCAGTCTGGAGCTTAAAATGCATTTAAGAAATAGAACTAGGAGATAAACTTAACTTTGTTTGAATGGGTTCATGAGTGGAAATAATTTGGGACTAGAAGAAATGCCTTTCATATACACACACAAAGTCTAGGCTAAGGAAATTAAGCAAGCAAATAAATCTTTAAACAAACAAACAAACAAACAAACAAAAACAGTCATGAACCAGCAGGTTCCTAGCAGGTAAGGTGCTAGACTCTCATGTGGCTGACAAGTTTGAGTCCCGGACCTGGCAACTTGAAACTCATGCTGGGCATGTGTGTGAGCTTGCCCAAAATCCCAAGGGGAGAATGGAGAAGGAATTGTGGCATGGTCATCCCTGTGGTGGGTGATTTCTCACTTTCTGTCTCTCTCTTTCTCTCCGGTGAGCACACACACCGTGTAATAATCTCTCAAAAAAAAAAAAAAAGTCATGACCTATAATATGTAGTGTCAAATTAACCCTATGATCCTGTGGGTGGAGTACATTTTATTCCCTCAGTTTATGGAATAGAGAGAAGGTACCATTGCTCACCCATCATGACAACCTTTCCTGAGAAGGAAAATTACCCTTGGGAACCAGCAGTTAGCGTAATGGCTATGTCGCTGGACTCCTATGTAGTTGACCGCAGTTCGCGTCCTGGACCCGGTGGCTTAAAACTCATGCCGGGCGCGTGTGTGTGTGCCCAAGATCCCAAGAGGAGAATGGAGGAGAAGGGATTGCGGCGTGACCATCCCCCCTGGGGGGTGATTTCTCACTTTCTATCTCTATGTCTCTCTCTGTCTGTCTGGTGAGTGCACGCGCCCTATAGCGAAAACCTCTCCAAAAAAAAGAAAACTACCCTTTCTGAACTGTCAATCTTAGCATAATGAAAATTAGTCACCTAGGATACCGTTGACAGAAAATTAATTCCTCCCATTGAAATAGGTATCAGTTTAAAAAAAATTGTGCTAGATATACCGGTGCTTGCCTATTCCTGGCTACTTGGGAGACTGAGGCAGGAGGATTGTGAGTTTGAGGCCAGCATGGGTAACAGTGAGAATATGTCACGAGGGAAAAAAATGCTGAGGCCAATTAACAACAACAACATCAAACAGCCTTATTAAGGACCATTAAGGGAAATGAAAATTCCTAATTAGAAGGGACAGAGATGGAGAAAAAACAAGAGAGCAAAAAAAGGCCTCAAAACAGTCATACAAAACAGTCAATTTTTTAAAAGAGGTTTCAGGGAGTGTGTACTAGCTGGAGAGAGAGAGAGAGACAGTGAGAGGGAAAGTGAGAAATCATTCCCCAGGGGGAATGGCCAGGCCACAGTCACTTCTCTTCCAATCTTCTCCTGGGTTCTTGGGCATGCATGCACATACACCTGGCATGATTTTAAACCACTGGGTCCAGGACGAGAACCTCAGCTGGCTATGTGGAGTCCAACGATATAACTGCCTTGCCATCTGCTGGTCTCCATACACAATATTAGTGGGCATGGAGGAAAGGAAATTCTCCAAGCAGAGTTTTAACAGGATGTCCTTGGACAGAATGCTGCGGAGGTGGCATGAAGTGGGCAGTGGCCCTGTGTTGGTACATTCCATGTACATGTTCAAAACAGCAGACGACAGAAGCGAGGATTTCAAAGACATTTCCTTTCTTGGAACATATGGTATTCTTAAAAGTGGTAGAGGAAGAGACAGGAAATTATTTTTACTCATTTCTGTAGAGTTATAAGAATGTTAGAAATTCTCAAATGAAACCATTATTTTAAGGAGATTTTTAGCTGTAACATTATTGGTTGGGATGCTTTCAGCCTCAAGTCAAGAAATCTCCATTTAAAATGGGCTTAAATATTAAGAGCATTCATTATGTCACATAATAAGTGATCTAGAGGTGGTGGTGATGCTTGTTGGTTAATTTGGTGACTTGAAAACCTTATACAGGTTGTTCAACTCTTCTATTTTATAGTTCCTGGTGTGTCAGCTCTGTTTGCCCTTATGGTCACCAATGACAACAACCAGAGAAAGACAAGACCATCTATTCATTTGTATTTCTCTTGGGAAGGAGAACTCTTTCCTCCAAGTCCCTCAATTGTGACCTCATTGGCTAGAATTGTGTTGTGGATCCAACAGAAACAAATTAGCTTGACTTAACTTCAGCATAAAGAGGTGATTTTAAAAGATCCAGGGACCATATGGCAAGAGTTCAGTTGAGTCTGGTAGTTCTGCTTCTGAGAAGTAGAAGCCCATGAGGAACCAAGCAGTTCCATCTCTTGTCTCTGCTGCTCTCTACAGTTCTGTTTCCTTCTTTGCATCTGTAAACTGGCTTTCTTTTTCATGTTTGTGGTGGGCAGATGACAGCTACATTTTATCCTCTGCTCACAAGACAGTTCAAATTCTCTAAATGTTTCTCAGTTCTAATTCCAAATTCCCAGAATCTTACTTTCAAATGAGGAAATACAGCTTGAATTAAAGAAGTCATACAAAATCACCACACCAGTAAGTGGTCGATAAGGCATTTGAGTCTAGGCCTGCTGGATCTAAAACATGGTGATCTTCCAGCAAAATATGTGGCCGCTAAGCAGATTTTCAGGAGCAATACTTGTTCACTCAGGTTAGTCTTGTTTTTTAAATAAGTTTGATCTGGAGACTTGGTAAATTTATCTTATCCCCTCTGTCAACTCCTGGCCAAAAGATCTTCCTTTGTTTACTCAATGTCTAAAATTCCATCATTAGGAGAGTCATTTCTTTCTTTGGATTTGACATAAGGAATCCGTCATGATCATAAAGTACTTCGAAAGTTACAGACCTTCACACCATGATCTCATTTTATTTTTATGACCATCCAGTGATATCAATAAGGCGGGGATTATTGACTCATTTTTCTCATAAGGAAGTGGAGGTTTAAAGGGGCAAATTGACTTACCCCAGAGAAGATTGAATTCCCTGGAGAGCCTGTGCACTAGTAGCTAAGGGGTAGTTAAGGACCTCCGTGGTCACATCCCTGGCGATGGACAGTGGAAGATGATCAGACAGGAGAAAAATGAGAGTATCACCTCCAAGTGGGCTGAGAGGAAGGATAATCACAGGTCATTGGATGCTGAGTTCTCCTGCTAGTCTGTTCTCATTCATCTCTTGTTCTAGTGCAGTGCTTGGTACATAGTAGACACTTGATGAATGTTGGAGGAATATGAGACTTTTCTAAAAACAACAACCATCAATATTGTAATGAGGGACCCTGAGGAGTTGCATGATTCTTAGCACCAGCAAAGTTTAAGAAAGATGGCTAAATATCTACTCGCTAATATTAATGGCTAACATCCATTTTTCACTATGTGCTGAGTGCTGGGCTAAGTGCTTTACATGTATGGTTTCATTTATTCCAAACTCCAACCATATTAAATAAACTTTTGTTTTTCTCCTCATTGAAACCAAAGCATGATAAAGTTAAGTGTCTTGCTTAAGAATCCACTGTGGCTGGGACCAGCAGTTTTCGTAATGGCTATGTCGCTAGACTCCCGAGTAGTGAACCGCATTTTGAGTCCCAGACCTGGTGGCTTAAACCTCATGCTGGGTGCATGTGCGTGCATGCCTAAGATCTCAAGAGGAGAATGGAGGAGAAGGAATTGTAGCATGTCCATTCCCCCAGGTGGTGATTTCTCGCTTTCTGTCTCTCTCTGTCTTTCTGGTGAGCGCACGCGCCCTATAGCAAAAACCTCTCAAAAAAAAAAAAAAAAGAAAAAGAAAAAAAAAAGAATCCATTGTGGGACCAGCAGATGGCATAATGACTACATCACAGGACTCCCACATAATCAACTGTGGTTCAGGTAGCGGACCTGGCGACTTAAAACTTAAGACTTAAAACTTCGATAGGCATGTGCATGCCCAAGATTCCGATAGGAGAATGGAGGAGAAAGGATTGCAATGTGGCCATCTCCCCTAGGGGGTGATTTCTCCCTCTCTGTCTTTCTCCAGTGAGTACATGTGCCCTATAGCAAAAATCTCTCAAAGAAAAAAAAATAAAAAAGACTCTATCATAAGTAATATAGCCAGGAATTGACTTTTGAAAAACTGAAAGACTGAAAGACTGAGATAGAGTTCTGGATCTTAATTGTGTTGCCAAAGAGTTTCCTAGATGAGGCAGGAGCTTGAAGTAGATCACCTCTTAAGTCTTTTTTAACTTTAAAATTCTCAGGCTGCCTGGACAGAAGATTTGTGCACAGAGAAATCTGGGAAGAAGAACTGGTTGAAGAACACAGGGTAGAAGGATAAAGAACAAGTTTATTTTGATTTATGTTTGTTATGAAGTGTCAGAGGCTGTCCAGATGAAAATGCTCAATGATATTCTTTATCTTTAAAGGAAAAATAATTCATGTATTTCATGCTGGTAGCATGAAATGTTCTTCCAACACAGTATACCATAAACACCATCGTCTGGCTGTGCATATTATGGTACTTATGGCTCATAGTACTCCTTTAATATGGCCTCATATTGTATCATTGATTGACACTGCAAGTTTGTGATATGAGCAAATTCCCTTTTAGGAAGACAGTTGAACACTATTCATATTCATATTGTCTTTTATCAGAAATTTCATTAGATAAAGTGTATTTAATTTCAAAACTGGAAACCACAACGAAATGTTTCTATACAATGAAAAGAGAAAAGGCAAACAAAATAGAACTCAGGCTTCAAAACTCCTAAGTTTGCCATCATATCCTTTCTTAAACAAATAGGGTGTCAAACTTAGCACATCTGCATATCACCGTTCTTGACAATAAAATAAAACTGCAAACATATCAATAAAGCAATGTTGGAGGACCAACATCAGATGGTATAATGATTACATCGCTGGACTCCCACATAGTCGACTGTGGTTTGAGTCCCAGACACAGCAACTTAAAACTCATGATGGGTGCGTATGTGTGCATGCCCAAGATCCTGAGAGGAGAATGGAGGAGAAGGGCTTGAGGTGATGCTGTCTCCCCAGGGGGGTGAGTTTTCATTTTCTGTCTCTCTGTATTTCTCTGGTGAGTGCACGTATTCTATAGCTAAAATCTCTCTTTAAAAAAACCCCCAAAAAACAAAAAAACAAAAAAACCGGCAATATTGGGGCCAGCAGGTGGCATGGTGGTTAAGGTACTGGATTCCCACATGGATGACCAATCCCCCCCTGGATCAGGTGACTCAAAACTCACACTGGGTACATGTATAAGGGTGCACAAAACCCCAGGAGGAGAATGAGGAGAAGGAATTGTAGCATGGCCATCCCCCTTTAGGGGTGATTTCTCACTTTCCCTCTCACAGTCTATCTCTCTCCAGAAGTGCACACACCTTATGACAAAACTTTAAAAAAAAAAAGAAGGCAACGTAACCTAAAATATAACAAGTGAAATCCATTAAAGATATTTTTGATTGAATAATATTCAATCAAAATAAAATTCTGCTAGAGCCTTGGAAATATGAGAAAAAAAATCTAACTCTGCAAGCAATCATCAGGCGGTCAGCAACTGAACATCTTCTGAATATTGACACTAGGGATGAAAAGACACCAAAAAAAAAAAAAAAAAAAAGAGAACAAGGCAAATTTTGCTCATATGGGCTATTTTTAGCAGGACTAGTGATTGACTGTCACTATACATACCCCATGACTCCTGGGAACAAGCAGTTGTGTTCCCATGTGGCCAAGGCCAGCCAGGGGCAACCTTGGAATCAGATGGGCCTGGGTTTTAATCACAGACTTAAAAAATAACAACAGGAAAAAAAAAAACCAAAAAAAAAAAAAAAAAAGAGAACAAGGCAAATTTTGCTCATATGGGCTATTTTTAGCAGGACTAGTGATTGACTGTCACTATACATACCCCATGACTCCTGGGAACAAGCAGTTGTGTTCCCATGTGGCCAAGGCCAGCCAGGGGCAACCTTGGAATCAGATGGGCCTGGGTTTTAATCACAGACTTACTA
Source organism: Tupaia belangeri chinensis (assembly GCF_000334495.1). Taxonomy (NCBI): domain Eukaryota; kingdom Metazoa; phylum Chordata; class Mammalia; order Scandentia; family Tupaiidae; genus Tupaia; species Tupaia belangeri. Next base: position 192,767 of record NW_006159742.1, on the reverse strand, counting down.
TTTACCAATGGCACGACTTTGGAGAAGTTTCAAAACCTCTCTGAGACCATTTCTTCACCCACTCAATAGTAAGACCAATTCTGCAGAGGGTTGTTGAGGAATTACACCAGGTGTGTGAAAAGAAAAGTCTAGAAAAGTGAGTATAGACTTTCAAAAAACATTAGTTTCATCCTTTCTACTACCTTAATTCCTGTGATTCTAAGAAACTGCTCAGATTTAGAGGAGATTCACTTCCTCATTTAGCTAAACACACAAGTATTGTCTGCCTGGGTCACTATGAATAGGTTGTTTTCTGCTGAAGGGAGAGTGAGGCCTGAATTATCTAGTCCACTGACACTCATCAACCAAAGCGTCCTCTTTAGATAGAAAAGCACCCTTGGCCAGGTCTTGTCATGCCACAATCCCCTTTCCCAAATCTTCCCACTCATCAAGATCTTGGGCACGTGTGCCTGGCATGTTTCAGGTCAACTTGGCAGGGAGTTTGAACTCATGGTTAGCTATGTGGCTTCCAGCATTGCAGCTGAGTAGACTACTGAATTCACCACTAAGGTTGGGCCAAACTTTATGCTTTTGAGTTGACAAAGACTGGCATGGATCAAGTGTATGGAGCAAAGAGAAGGGCCAGAGATGAGATAGAAAGGTGCCAAACTTGTGTGAGGCCTGTTTGCTTGAGTGTGGTGAGCTCAGAGATCTAGTAAGAGTCTGATATAGCAGAAAGGGAGAGACTGTTCAGCGAGGAAAGGTGATTTGGGAGAGATGAACAAGAACCAGATTCTGATGAGTCCAACATGAAGGACTAGGAGGGGTTGCTTGTGCTTTATGGTATGCAAACAATTCCAAGGAAGCCATGACTGTATTCATTCATAGAAAATCATTTACGTTTATACCTTCAAGGAAGTTCTGAATGCCAGTCTTAGGTGTGTTAATTGTCCTAGAATCACAGTCCTCAACACACAGACCCCATGAAAGCTTAGACCTCTCACAGGTGTGCCCCCCAATTCTGAAAATGTAATGTTTATTTTTGCACCATTTGAGTGTACTTACTGTGATGGTGAGATGTAGTAGATGGAATATTAAACTGAACAAGTGTATTTTAGAAATATACATCTTCCTATGACTAAGCGGTAAGAGGCAACACATAATGTCAGGTTGGTAACAGACATGTGATATTTATTTATTAGCCCATGGGAGAACTTTGCCTTACAGTGTGGGATAGATATTGCTGGTTGCTTATATCCATTTCCCCTTCATTCTTATTAATAAAACCTCACCTTCATCATCCACTGAAAAATACTTGGTTTCTGAACTCCCTAGCAACTGGGGATCATTATATAACACAATTGCAGCCAACAAGATGTCAGCAGAAGTCCCTGGGGAGGAGTTTTTTCCTTAATAAAACGATAAAGCCTGGTCAGGAGAAAGGCCCAGTGTTCTGTTCTCCCTGTGCCTCCCCTTTCTTCCTGGTATTTGTTGCTATCTCATGACTCAATGTTTGGAATCTTGTCATTTCTTCTTCTTCTTTTTTTAATAGAGAGATTTTTCCTGTGGGGCACGTGTACTTGTCAGAGAGACAGAAAGTGAGAAATCACTGCCTGGGGGAACGGCCAGGCCACACTCCCTTTTCCTCCATTTTCCTCCTGGGATCTTGGGCATGCATGCACATGTGCCCGGTGTGAGTTTTAAGCCACTAGGTCCGGACTCAAATTGTGGTCGACTATGTGGGAGTCCAGCAACATAACTGTTACGTCATCTGCTGGTCCCAAAATCTTGTCATTTCTATAAACACGCAGTGAAGCAATATATTGAGTTGAAGAATGCTGCTCCATGAGGGGTATGGCTAAATCTTTCTGACACTTCAACTGAGCTAAACGTACAGATATAAAACTAGGATAAAGTGAGAAGTATCTCTCAGAATTCACTATATACCATGTATGTAATAATATGTAGTCTCTCCCTTTCCTTTGAGCCAGAAAAATGCAGTCGACTGTTACTTCTTTTATGTTTATTTACCATATACTTATGGGATACAGAGATGGTGAAAACAAGGTTTTTGTTTTGGGAAGGTGACAATGTCATGAGGTAGGCTGCATGTGTTCACAAATAAATGTAAAACAAGTGTGCATATGATGTGGTAAGCCGTGGCTGGGTCTGCCCCAAAAAGGCCTCTATGTGGACATGAATGACGAAAAAAAGCACTTGCTTCAAGTTCACTCGCCCAGTGTGTTTCAGGTTGACATGGGGATCTGAACTCACAGCTGGCCATATGCCATCCAGCACCATTCAGTATGCCACACACTTTGTTGCATGGACTGGCTAAACATTATCCTTTGAATGGGCTGTGTGTGGAACTGAAGTAAGTGCCATTAGGGCATTATGCACAGCATTAAAGAGCTGTGAGGAGGAAGAAACAATTCTGACTGGAGATGTTTTGAAAGTGACAGCATTTGAACTAGCTCTTGAAAGACGGATACAATTTTGTAAGGTGAAGACAGGAGGAAGGGGATTACAAGGACATGAAATAATATGAGTGATGAAATGGAAGTATGTGATCAGAGCTGTATATTGTAAATGAAGGGCAGTCCAGTTTGGCTAAAAAAACAAAGCACAGATGAGGAAGCAGTGAAACATGAGGCTAGAAAGCGAGTCAGGGCCAGGCTAAGAGGGTTGGCACTCATGGGAACCATGTAATGTTTCTGAGCAACTACTAAAGGAGGTAGATTAGTAAAACAGGGGATTCAGCAATAATTCTGGCAGCATTATTGTGCATGAAATATGGATGAAAAGGCAGAAGTGTCCTTAAAATACCCAAGGGTGAGCACAAACCACATGTGATAGGAGAACAGTATACGAATTTAAGAGTTTCATTTTAAAGCTACTTGCTTTGGGACAGGCGCTAAAGAGAGAGGAAAAACATTTATGAATTTGAGTTTTGGAATTTTAACATATGAGAGGATAATATAGTGACCATACAAAGGGAAATTGTTTTAGAGATGTTGGGTTGAGGTGCAAATTGGACATTCAGGTAGAAATGGGCTACACACAGTTGAGAATAAGAAAATGGAGCTCAGGTGAGAGGTGGAGTAGAGGATGAGTCACCTACATTGAGGTGAGTCAGTGAGTTTGGTCTGTCATAAGCACAGTGTATGAATCTAATAACAGGCCCTAAATATATAACAAATGTTGTAACAAGAAAGACACAGATCTAGGAGCACCTTGAAAACAAAAACAAAAACAAAAACAAGACCCATAGTGATTATTGGTATTTATAGCCCAGGCTTGTTTTACCAGCTGTTGTCTCAGAAACGCTTATCCCAAATTAACCTAAGTAGCAGATAAAACTGTCAAAGCAACACATTATTATTGCCAAAGGGTTGTGGGATTGCCAGAGACAGAGAGATGGAAGGAGGGGGAGAGAGAGAGACAGCATTCCCCAATGGAGTGTGGTCACGCCCCAACGCCTTCTCCTTCACTTCTCCATCCTGTGGGAGTTTGAACACAAAAGCATCTAGAACGCTTTTTCAAGCCTCTGGGCCAGCATTCAAACCCCCTGGTTCGGCATGTCGGATCAGGCTCCCAGAACACCAGGCCACTGCGCGGCCCAAAGGGCACATTCTTACATAGAAACCTATGATGCTGTGTTGTCTTACACTCAGTTCCTAGAGAATATGAAAACTACACCAACTATATAACTAAGCAGATGAGAACACATCCTTTTTGGTGGGCAGGGAGGCTCAAAGCGCCGAACTACAGTTTAGTTATAGGTATTGATCGCTAAACGAATTCACCAGCTAAAATAAAACCATGAAATTGTTCCCTAGGAGGGGCACGGTATGGCTGGGCAGAGGCAGAAGGAAGTCGGGAAAAGGTTAAGAACCGAATGCCTCGGAAAAAGAGGAGCAAAGGTGATTGCGTAGCTCCCAGCTGGCAACTGGCTTTCGTCACCAGGCATACCCGCCACATTGCTCATCCGGGCTGATGACCTCAGGCAATGCCAATGCCAGGGCCAGGCCAAGCAGGGAGCGGTCACGAGAAGGGAACCAAGTGGGCTGGAAGGCTGCTTGGGAGGAGCTGGGGAGAGGCTCGTGCTCAGGCCGACTACATTTCCCAGAACTCAGTGCGGCTGCGAAGACTTGCTCCCTGGGCGCAAAGGGAAGACTTGCCGCATGGGATTGGTAGTAAGGGCCCTGCGCCGCTCGCGCCGGACGCTGGTGGGGAGATCTGCAGGGACTGGCTAGTGAGAGTTCGAGTCCCGCCCACACATGGTGACGACAGGCGGCGGGCTTGCTACTTAAGGCGTCGTGGCCTCAACCGCCCCGCCTTAGCTCCCGCGCTAGAGAGAAACATGTATCGTTTCCGATCACAGCTCTTCACGGGGATTTCTGCTGCCGCAACCGCCCACTCTTACCCCCGCCGCTTCTCGCCTCTGTTGTTAGCCGAAGACTCGTCTCTCAGCCGCCCGCCGCACAGACGCACGAGTAAAAAGTGCAGCTCCATCGGCTGATCCTAGCTAAACTCGGAGTTTAGGCGGCACCGGGCGTCCCACGATGCCGAAGAATAAGAAGCGGAACACGCCCCACCGCGGCGGCGGTGGCAGCAGCGGCGGCGGCTCAGGGGCAGCTGCAGCGGC
>NW_006159742.1:147200-188123 GCF_000334495.1 Tupaia belangeri chinensis | reverse complement strand
CCCCGCCACTGGCATTCCGGTTGCCGGCTGGGCTGGCGGATCGCCTGACCTCGGGTGCGGTGGGAGTTGTAGTTTTTCATCTCCTGCAGACCGTTGCGTCTCCTGGGTATGTGGTTGGCCGGCGAACTACGATTCCCAGCGTGCCTTGGGCTTCTTGTCTCGCGCGATTTGGGTTTGGCGTGCGAACCAGACTCTTGGGCTCCGGCCGTGGGGGCAGGGAGGGACGGGTCGGTCTTCGGGTCTGAGTGTATGTCCCAAACAAGGGATGATCGGGAGTCGGGCTGGAGAGGAGCTTTCCGCAGGGGCTGCTGCGAGCCCTCCGTGACGAAGGGTGGGACAGCTCCGAGTTGGGTCAGTGCCGTCGCTGGCCACCTCTGACCCCGGCTCCAACATGGAGTTTTCCGGAATGGCAAACGTCCGGCGGGTTTGGACCAACTCTTGCGTCACACGGCCTCGGCCTTGCGCTGTGGAGCCAGGGTGACGCAGGGGCGCGCGAGCGGCTTCCCATTTCGCTGCCTTGTGAGTCCCTCGTATCCAGCTGGCAGCGTAGAGGCGTCGGGCTACTGCCCCACCCTAGGCTCTGCACCTATCCCAAATGGCACTTGCAGAATCCCGGAGCCCCCAGTACCGTTACTACCTGCCGAGGCGCCACCTGCTGCCTGGGTGGGGGTGGGGGCAGAGACCACGTTCTCCTTTGTGTTACATTCTGTAGGTTCTCTGCAGTGAGCCCCGCGGATAGTCAGGAGTGGTGAGGAGCCGAGATTGCAGTTGGCTAGAAGTTTAGGGTTTTTATGTCTTCACTGCAAGGTGTAAGTTTTTCATGGTTGGGTAGGGGCTAAAGTGAATTTTATAGTTCTCCACGTGTATATTGTACGGTTAATGAAAATGGACTCCATTTGAAAATTCTGCGAGCTACTACACAAATCTTATTTAGTACTTATTAAACTAGGTACAGTCTTCTCGTTTAGTTTTGTTGGGGTTACGAGAGGTTAATGTTGGACTGTTGTTCGCACATCGATGCTAATGCTAGCCAGTAGGTATTTGTCCACACCGTTGCCACTCTCTGACCCTCAGAAGGATATGCGTTTGTTCATAATAAAAGTAAATATGCCAGTTATCTTGATACAGATTATTAGGAACTGGCATTTTAAAAACTTTCCTATAGGATTTATGGTAGCACAGAAACTTGTGATCATGTATTAGACACTTAGTAATTGACAATAGGAATGGATTATTATAAACCACCTTTTATCCTTTAGGTGACTTTATCACTTTCAGTGTTCATGAAACTCATTCTTTATCAAGATGTAAAATATTAATATATGGTTAATTTTCATGGCACCTGGTTAAGTAAGGATTGAGGCCACTTCCTACATCTTTGTGCTTCAACTTTTCTTCATCTGAATTAAACATTCGAATTCTGTCTAGAAGATCCTTTAGACAGGATCTTGGAGAGGCAGTCATGATTATTACATTGTAGTAAATTAAAAAAAAAAATAAATTGCCAGAAGGGATCCTGCACTAGCCAGAGTGGGGAGGGAGAGGGAAAAAGCACCTTGTCAATGAGACATACTCACTCCACAGTCCTTACTCACTCCACAGTCCTTGTTCGTGTATTTCTGGATCCTATTACGGAATTTTGGCACACATACACATGTGCTTTGTGTGTTTTTCAAGCCACTGGGCTGGGGTTTAAGGCCATGTGGGATCTGATTCTCTTAACCACCAGGCTACAGGGCTTGGCCTGATGCTTCCCAATTTTACTCTTTAATTTTAACTTTTGTTGATAATAATTGAGAATCAGAAAGCTAAAGTCATTTTGAAAATGGTAATGATGCCAGTAACAGTCTTCTTGTAACAAACTTTTGCTCTGTTCCAAAGCTTGCTGGCAAGCCTCCTTCCCTCATTCTGCTATTGGTCCTGCATACCTGAGGGTTCTGAATCCGCAGATTCAGTGAACATTAGTAGTTAGCTATTTATAACTAATACAGAGATGACTTCAGTATGTGGGAGAATATGATTATATGCAGCTGTACAACTCTTTATGTAAGGGGGTTGAGCATCTAGATTTTAGTACAGGGAAGGAGGAGCAGAGGGGGTGGTCCTTGAACCAATCCTCCCTCTCTTGCCCCCATCCCCACCCCCACCCCATACTGAGGGATGACTACTTATTGGCCTCTGGTGACTGAAGGGAGAAGGCCTGTCAAATTCTTTTTTTTTTTTTTAAGAATTATTTAATTTTATTCATTGTCTTTTATTTTATTTTATTATTTTATTATTTTTTGATGTTGACCAGAGAGAGACATTGAGAGAGAGGGAAAGTGAGAAAGCAAGCTGCCAGGTCTGGGACTCGAACTGCTGTGAGTCATGTGGTAGTCCAGATGCCTTCACCGCTACGGCCTGCCAGCCCCCAAATTCTATCTTAAGGTTCATTTGTGACCTTTATCAGTCTTACTGCTATTGCCTTTTCAACTATTTTTAGTGTGAAAGATACACTCAAAGCACTAAATACTGTTTTGGCATTTATAAGGAAATAAGAGAGAGTACTTTGTTTAGTTTATAAAGCTATTCCTGTTTTTGGAACCAGCAGTTAGCGTAATGGCTATGTCGCTGGACTCCCACATAGTCGACCACGGTTCGTGTCCCGGACCCGGTGGCTTAAAACTCACGCTGGGCGCGTGTGCGTGCGTGCCCAAGATCCCGAGAGGAGAATGGAGGAGAAGGGATTGTGGCGTGACCATACCCCCTGGGGGGTGATTTCTCGCTTTCTGTCTCTATGTCTCTCTGTCTGTCTGGCGAATGCACGCGCCCTACTGCGAAAACCTCTCCAAGGAAAAAAAAAAGCTATTCCTGTTTTTGAGTGTTTTGGAAGTTTACACTAGAACTTAATAACAATTACCTCTCCAAAGTGGAAAAGAGGGATGGGGGTGAGATTTACTTTTATTGTAACTAACTGGGTTCTGTGCACAGTGGAGTGAATAGATGGAAAATAATCACATACTTTGCTTACTTATAAGTCACTTGCTTTATTGGAAATGTTTAAATAAATTGCTAGAGGGTCCATGCACTTGCTGGAGAGAGAAAGAAGAAAAGTAAAAAAGCACCTCTCTTCCCCATCCCCCTCCATGGGGCAGTCATACCACAGTCCCTGCTTAGTTTCTCCTTTTGGGGTTTTAGGCACATACGAACATGCACCTGGTCTGTTTTTCAAGCTGTGGGGGCGCGGGACTGGTACTGGGCAGTTGGCCACATGGAATCCAGCCACTTTAACTGCCACGCCACCAGCTGGCCTACATTATTGGAATTTTTAATGACATCTAGAAGAAATGGGATACAAATGAAATCTCTACTATATAACCGAAGAGCTAAACCAACTTATCTGTCTTTTCAATTGACTTCCCATTTAAACTCTTCATTTTTTAGTGGAGAGTTCTAGGGAGCAAATAAAATTAAACTCTTGTACAAGTATGCATACCTCTGTCGTAGCACTTAATTTGAAAAGAGTATTTTTCAGATAGAGCAAAAGACTGTTACTAAGCCTACTAGCAGTACACATTTTGTATATATTTTCAGAGTTCTGCACCATTTATGGTATTTAGAATCATAAAGTAGGTGACTTTGACCTAGATCTCAGATATTCACACAAGGTTCTTAAAAAAAAAAATTAAACCCTTTCCCCCTTGAGTCTTAGAAAGAAAGAATTGAAACTGATTAGCCAAAAGAAGGGAAGTGAGGCACATAGGAATACTCTTAGAAATAGGCTAAATACAAAAAATAGAAAAATTTGACTTGTTAATAATTGTCTTGTGAATAAGTTGACTTGTGACTAAATGTCAGTAAAATTAACCAGGTGACACTCAACTATTGCCATGACTTTAAAATCATGAGGACAAGGGCCAGCAGGTGGCATGGTGGTTAAGGCCCTGGATCCCATGGTTCGAGTTCTGAACCTGGTGACTTGAAAAATATGTTGAGCGTGTGTGTGTGTGTGTGTGTGTGTGTGTGTGTGTGTCCAGAATCTTGAAAGGAGGAGGGAGGTGAAAGGACTGAGGCATGGCCATTTCTTCTGGTGGGTGGTCTCTGCATGTGCCCTGTGGCAAAAACCTTTAAAAAAAAAAAAGACCTTCCCATTAAAAACCAGCAACAACAAAAATAACTAGCAGTAATAGGTTTAAACTTAAAAGGTTAAAAAAATTATAGTAAATGACATGAACTTTTTAAGTTTTTACTTATTTATTTTTTTGGAGAAGTTTTTGCTATAGGGCACGTGCACTTGCCAGAAAGAGAGATAGAAAGTGAAAAATCACCCCCCAGGGGGGATGGCCACGCCGCAATCCCTTCTCCTCCATTCTCCTCTCGGGATCTTGGGCAGGCATGCACACATACCCAGCGTGAGTTTACCATGCCACCAGGTCTGGGATGCGAACCGCCGTCGGCTACATGGGAGTTGAGTAACATAGCCATTATGCTAATTGCTGGTCCCCTTACTTTGTTTTGAGAGAGAAAGAGTGGTGGACACCCCCAACAGGGTCCTCACATGGTGCTCTACCCCTAGTCTTTGCATACAGACATGCCCAACTTGCTCAGGGACACTGCAGGGAAGAAGGCTGGACCCTTTTCTGTATGAGTGGTTGTGTTACCACTGCATGACCACCAAGCCCAGTAGGAAGTTTTTGAGCTTAGGAAGCTAGCGACACTTGGTGTATTCTTTGATTTTACTAATGAAGGAAATTGTCTATGAGGTAACTCAGGTGACTCAAGGTCACTTTGAGGACAGAATTTGGGACTTATTTTCACTCAGTGCTCAGTGTCATTCATGGCTGGGCAGTTCTTTTGATAATATGAAATCTTTAAGTGATAGGCATTTATTAAGTTAGTAAGTTGAGAGAAGGATTCTAGTTCTTATAAACTAGATTTCAGCCAGCTGCCATGGTGCAGTGGTAATGCAGTGCTGAAGCCACAGGGCAGGTCTTGCTTGGGTTTGTGTTTCTAAGTCACCATGTTCAAGCTGGTCATGTGCCCCATGATACTGGCTGGTGAAGGCTGGGCATGGGTATTGGCATGACCCTGTTGGAGTCCCTGGTTCTGTTCTACTGTGGGAGAACTAAGTTAAACTTTTTTTTTTAAAGATTTAAATTTTTTATTAGCAGTATTGATGTTTTTAAATGGTTAGATATGATAGAAACTTTCTTGTAAAGCTATCTTATCCAGCATGCTATTATACTGTATTAGCTATCAAAACTTATATGTTAAACCTTTTTTCCTTCTCTCAATTCAGATTATCTTTAGCATTACCTTCCCTTAACTCCTTAATTCTCCTTAACATAAAACAAGCGTAACAAAAAAACGATTTAGTAATGTTCTTGCTAAGCCCAGTCATTTTTTAAAAAAGAATGATTTATTTGTGCATTTATTTTTATAAATTTGACCAGAAAGAGAGAGAGCAAGTAAGAAAGCAAGCCTGGGACTTGAATCATGACTAGTCATGTGGGACTCTATAGCACCTCAACCACCGTGCCACTTGCCGTCCTCAGCCCAGTCATTCTTATTGGAAAATACATTTGTCTTACTCCTTATATCTGTGACATATCTTGTTCTGGATCTGTTTTCACTGTCATGGTTTGAAATGGTTCAGAATTTTTTTTCATCTCTCATATTAGTTTTTTTTTTTTTTTTTTTTTGAGAGATTTTCACTGTAGGGCGCGTGCGCTCGCCAGACAGACAGAGAGAGACATAGAGACAGAAAGCGAGAAATCACCCCCCAGGGGGGATGATCACGCCGCAATCCCTTCTCCTCCATTCTCCTCTCGGGATCTTGGGCACGCACGCACACGTGCCCGGCGTGAGTTTTAAGCCACCGGGTCCAGGACACGAACCGTGGTCGACTACGTGGGAGTCCAGCGACATAGCCATTACGCTAACTGCTGGTTCCCTCATATTAGTTTTTGTATCATTAAGAACTGGTACATCATATTAGATGCTTATTTCTGAAGTTGATATTATAAATATTGGGTTGTCGGTAAAGTCGTGATGCATTTTGTTCATAGAAAAACAGAATAATATGTCATGACTTTCCTGACAACCTAATTGTTGGTGCTCTGAAATACGTATTATATGAATTGACCCATTTTAGGAATAGCAAAGTGTGTTCTTTTACAATATCTAATTTTTAAAAAGAGGTTTGGGTTTTTATTATTGAAATTCTCTTAAGTAAATTTTAAAATTCCCCAATACATATTGTTATGGCAACAACAACAACAACAAAAATCATCTACTTTCCCCCTCTTCTCCTTAACAGGTGGCCAACATCGAAATGTCCAGCCTTTTAGTGATGAGGATGCATCGATTGAAACAATGAGCCATTGCAGTGGTTACAGCGATCCTTCCAGTTTTGCCGAAGACGGTAGGAACTTTAAGCTTTGTGACTTCAGATAAAAAGGAATTCTTATAGCTAATATGTATAGTTACTTATTTCCCATCTCCTTTTTTTCTCCTTAAATGATGATGGTTGGTTTGTATTTTTCCTTAGGACCAGAAGTCCTCGATGAGGAAGGAACACAAGAAGACTTAGAGTACAAGTTGAAGGGATTAATTGACCTTACCCTGGATAAGAGGTAGGAAATACTAGAAACTCTTTATTCCGATTCTTATCAACCATCTTATATATATATAATTTGTACACTTCTCTGATACCACAATATGTTTTTCCTGATGCTTGATTTATTTACTTTGGATGATTTAATGTTTTTTGTTCCTTTGAATGTTTTTTTATATGTGTATTTTATTAGAGTTTTTTTACTTCCTCCATGACCACCCCTAGACTCAGCTAGACTAGAATCAGGAGTGTGTGTGCACATGCCTGGTCTATCAGGAAAGGTCTCTGGGTATGAACCCGGCACTTTCCCAAATGGATTAGCTGCACAAAGCCATCGTGTTTTTCTACTATGCCACTGTCTGACCCCACTTTGGATTTTAGTGTAGATAGTAATCTACTGTTAGAAAGTGCGGGTATCTCACATGTTGCTAGAATTTAAGACTAATTGACTCAGTTTATTGTTCTATCATTAAAGCACAAACAGAGCTATATGTGATTATAAGAGAAATAGTTATGCTGATCTAAAAGTTCATCGTAAACTAGAAATTATAACTGAACTTGGTTTTAAGCTGCTTGTCCCCTAGTTTTCTTATGGATGTTAAAAATGTCAAACTATTGGGTCATTGGAAAAGTCATGCCATATTTTTGCATAGAAAAAATAAGTCATGGGCCAGCAGGTGGTATGGTGGTTAAGGGCACTGGTCTCACACATTGTTGACTGTGGTTCAAGTCCCGGACCTGGCAGCTTGCTTTCTCACTCCCCTCCTCCACATCCCTGACTCTGTCCCTCTGGTCAAATTAAAATAAACAAACAATTAAATAAATAAAGGTATAATAATAAAAATAATTTTAAAAAATTCATGACTTTTCCGGCAGCCTAATAAATTGTTTTCTTCATACTGGCTGTAGAATTGACTTACGTATGAAATATGTAAACATGAATCTTGGCTTTTTTGGTATCAAAAATGTGTTTACTTATGTGTGTAATACAGAACATGTCTGATATATTGAAACTATAAATATGTAGTGATTTAAAGTTGTGGTTATCAAACAAACAAGCAGAAAAAATAGTATGATATAAAGCAGCTTAAAATCTTTGGTGTATAGCCCAGCTCTGGTGGTATGTATTGCTAAGACTCTGTGCTCTGCAGTCTGAGACCACAAGAGAGGCTGGAGTTCAATTCCTAGTCCAGTCTAAAGGCCATCTATTGTGGTATGCACCTGTAATTACAGATACTTGGGGAGGGCAAGGTAGGAAGATTATAAACTTGAGGTTGTTCTAGACAACATAGTGAGACCTTGTCTAAAAGAGATGAGTTTGGTGTTGTGTGCCTATGGTTTCAGCTGGGAAACTGAGGCAGGAGGCTCATGGCATAGTGAGATACTGTCTTAAAATAACCTGTGTAGTTAAAATGTTTTAGATGAAGAATTATATTATTGAAAAATGGTTAGAGCTTGATGACAGAGTAAGAAAAGCTATACACATAGCTTTTAAGCTACATTTTAAAAAGTCACTTATTGATGGTATACAATCCAACTGGATTTCCTATCTGTTATATTTTGGTTTAAATAGTGCGAAGACAAGGCAAGCAGCTCTTGAAGGTATTAAAAATGTGCTGGCTTCAAAAATGCTTTATGAATTTATTCTGGAAAGAAGAATGACTTTAACTGACAGCATTGAACGCTGCCTGAAAAAAGGTAATGCCCTTATTTTTGAATGACAGGACAGAACTAAGAAGAAATTTGCTACCTTCTTTGCAGTAATATTTGTTAATGTCGCTGGAACCCTGGCCCACTCTTCTAATAGTTGAGGAATACACTTGCTTATTGAAATTCAATGAGATTTTTTTTTTTTTAAATTGCTAGAGACCGTGTGTACTCGACAGAGATACAAAGGGAGGGAGAAACCAACTCTCAATGGGGTATAGTCACATCATGTTACAATCCCTTCTCCATTTCTCCATCCTGTTGGGGTTTAGGGCACACATGCACATGTGCTGCCATGTTTTTCTAGCCACGAGGGCTGGGATACAAACCATGGTTGGCCATGTGGGATCTGGATCCTTTAAATGCTGGGCTATGGGGCCAGCCCAGAAATTTTGCTTTTTTCTTTATGTAACAAAAAGGTTGAAACTAGGAAGGTTAAGGGGGATTTTGTCATCTGTTGTTATATTGGGACAGGTGATTGCCATCTTTTTATTATATCGGAAAGGCTTGAAAGCCCATGTCAAAGGCTTGAAAGCTCAAGTCAGTGGGCATATGTGCCTCTTGTGGGAGGAGACAGAGGGAAAGTGAGGAATCACCCCCATGGGGGATGGCCAAGCCTTAGTTCCTTCTCCGCCAGGCACCTCTTGGTATTTGGACATGTATGCACATGTGTGCAGCGTGTTTTTTAAGCTGCCAGGATTTTAACTAGTCAGTTGACCTTGTGGGATCCAGCCACCCCAACTACCATGCCACTGGCTGGTTCCAATAAGTATTTAAAAGTTATCCTACATTTTTCTGAAATTAAAAAAATGTAATTACCTAGCTCATTTTCCCTTACACTTATTTAAAACATTGATTTTACCTGTAAACGACATCGTTTTTAGGATATCTCATAGAATATTTGAATTCTAGAACTTTGTATTAATAGTAGAAATTAATAGTAGAAATGGAATTCATATTGTTTTAATGATAGAATTTTTATACTATCATAATTATCATTTTATTAAAATATTTCTAGCACAGAGTGTAAGAAGCACACATGCTTCTTGAAGTAGAAGAAATTCTAAGTCCTGACTTTTCTCAATTTGGCTAACGGTGAAAACTTTGTAGTGAGGGAAACCCTTGGCCAGATTCACCCCTCTGATTGTACAGAACAAGGAATGGCCTAAGGAAAGGGTGACAGATCTGAGCTTATATAATTTGTTAATGGTAGGGTTGATAGCAGAGCTAAATTTTGAGATACTACAATGTCTTTATTAAAGGTATTTGCCACTGAAAGTATTTCCCACCATGGTAGTAGGTGACCTTTAAAATTTTTATTCCAGTCTGCATATTATGTACATTCTTAATTTGTTAGGTAATTTTAGTATTTGCTCAGAACCTTGGGTGTATACAGTTCTCAAGAGTTCATTTATATTTAATTATATAAGTGTATTTTCTGTGGTCTTAAGGAATCCCTGTTTTAATTCATTATTTGGTTAAAAAAATTTTAGAAGAGAAATCCTGAAGATTTAACTCATGGGTCAAGTACATCTAAAATGCTTAGGAAATGAATTCAAAGGCTACTTGCGCACTGAACATATGAGTACATTCAGGAGCCGAAAGGCAAATATTGACATGAAACACATTATTTTCTTGAACAATTACAGTACTCCCCTAATAATATATATTGATTTCCATTATACAGATGAGGAAGTCTGTTTAGAGACTAAGAATAATTAATTGAAATTCATTTGGATAGAAAGTGGCAAACCTAGGATTTGACTGATGTCTGTTTTAAAAGTTTGAGCTCTTGACCCCAAGTAAGCATTCAGCTTACGTCAGTCTAGAACATTGAGGGTTCTGTAAATGGCAGATGCTATTTCGTTATTAAATACCTTTGGGAAATTGCTGTCTCAGTAAGCGAGTCCACTGAGATGATGTGTCATGGCTGCATCTTGGCTCCTTTTTAGGGAAGAGTGATGAGCAGCGAGCAGCAGCAGCTTTAGCGTCTGTGCTTTGTATTCAGCTGGGCCCTGGAATCGAAAGTGAAGAGATTTTAAAAACTCTTGGACCCATCCTAAAGAAGATAATCTGTGATGGGACAGCCAGTATCCAGGCTAGGCAAACTGTAAGTATAAAGCTTTTTTTGGTTTTGTTTTTAGAGAGGTTTTTGCTATAGGGCGCGTACACTCACCAGACAGACAAAAGACAGAAAGCGAGAAATCACCCCCCAGGGGGGATAGCCACACCGCAGTCCCTTCTCCTCTGTTCCCCTCTTGGGATCTTGGGCGTGCACGTGCACATGCCCGGTGTGAGTTTTAAGCCACCGGATCCGGGATGCAAACCACGGTCGACTACATGGGAGTCCAGTGACACAGCCATTACACAAACTGCTGATCCCAAGTGTAAAGTTTTTAAATCTATAGTTGTATCTAGGCAGGACACCCCAGACAGACTGGTGAATAATCTAGGAAAATAGCATTTTCAATAATTGTTTTTTTATTAGTATTCTAATTGTCTTTTTGTTTTAGCGAAATGAAAACTCTAATGAGCATTCCATATAGAGCAGTTTTCTACATCTTAAAACTGGAGAACATATACTGATATTAAATACTACTTTGTGTTATTCAGGATGATTGTAAAATCATTTTGTTTGGAATCAAAGGGATGGCCTAGCCACTTGATGCTTATTTGGTGATCATTTTATTTTAAGGAATAGGAATGTGTTTTGGGCAGGGAGAGGGCTACCATGACCTCTTAAGTTTTTGATAAAAGACCAAATGCTATCTTTACATGGGTATACTTGAGTAGACATGGGAAACTCTGAAACTGACAAGTAAAATATCAAGTTTTGAAGTTTGAGGAAGCTTTCATTGTCTAATTGTTACTATTTACAACATTTGACTTTAGATTTTTGGGTGTTATGCCCTTTTTTTTCTTTGATGCACTAATAATTGAGTTGAATGATCACATGAACATGTTTTGCTGGGTCACAGAAACATATGAGGTTGTCTAAGTGTGTTGGGAAAGTAATATATGAATCTTAAGCTGGTTTTTTAGCAAGTGATTTTCAGGCCTCTGGACCTGGGACTTGAATAGCTGTTGGCCGTGTGTAGGTCCAGCACCATAACCACCAAACTACCCACTGGCCTCTCTGCCATTTTTCTTGAGAGTCATTAAAAGGAGAGATAAGGCCTTGCTTCTGCTATTTAACAAAGGAGAAGGATTATGGTTTGAAATTTTCCTTTACTGAGAATAGTGCTTAGGCTACTTTTATATTTTAATGATGCTTATTGTTTACCCATACAAAATAATGAAAATAAAATAGTGATAACAGGTAGCTTAACGTCACAAGTGTCCTCATAGTATTGAAACAGAACTGGCTGAAATCTAAGTGTGTGTGTGGTGACTTGAAAGGCTTAAAGTTCTAGTTACTTGGAACAACCTGAGGGAGTTTTAGTTACAAAATATGGATAAAGGGAAATGGAGAATAATAAAATCTCAGAGTACAAATTTAGCTTTTTTTTTTTTTAAGGATTATTTTAATTTAAATTTTTTTAATTCATTCATTCATTTTAATTTGACCAGAGAGAGACAGAGAGGGAGAGTGGGAAAGTGAGAAAGCAAGCCACCAGGTCTGGGATTTGAACTGTTGTCGACCATGTGGGAATATCCAGCACCTTGACCACCATGCCATCTGGCTTCCAAATTTAGCTTTATATGACTAATTTGTTAAAGTAAATGTCTGGAAATTGATAGCTTCCATCAATGTTGATGTTGAAAGCACTTTTTTTCTGTACACAAGTACATGTTGTGTTCTGAGTGTATTTTATTAGGTATTACCTTTGTAATCTGGTAGTGTATGTGCTTGTTTGGTACTTTTTTCCCCCAATGAAAGTGATTATGAGATTCCTAACTTCTTTTCAGCTTACTCCAAAATGAGTGAAGTCTGAATTAATGAGATTCTTCTTTTGGTGGAAAGGTTGTGGACAGTTATTTAAATTTTATGAGATTTATGCTCTTCGAGACAAGTAGATTGCATAATGGTTTCATTGCTGGAATCCCAGTTAGTTGACCGTGGTTCGAGTACTGGACCCGGTGGCTTAAAACTCACACCCTGTGCGTGTGTGTCTAAAATTCCAAGAAGAGAACAGAGTAGAAGGGATTGCAGAGTGGCCATCCCTTCTGGGGGGTGATTCACGCTTTCTTTCTCTCTGTCTCTCCGGTGAGCACACATGCCCTATAGCAAAAATCTCTCTCTTAAAAAAAAAAAAAAAAGATTTATGCTCTTTCATGTGCTTATTTCTTAGAGGGTGATTTAATAAAAATTACTTTAAGAGCTTAAAAATGAATCGTAATCTTAAGGTGTTTTAAGATTTTAATGGAAAGAGTAGTCTTCCATATGTCAAGGGGCCAAGCTTTATCTCTATCTTTGAATTAGAGTTGAAGTTTAAATGATCTACTAGGCTGTTGTACTCATACAGGTAAGAAATCGAGGCCCAGCTGTGGTGGCATAGATAGTAGGGGGTGCTGCTACATGTACTGAAGGACTTGGGAAAGCTCTGTATTTGAGTTCCCCGGCTACCTGAACATGCCAGGTGTACTTGTGATATAGCAGGGATAGATGAGGATCCTGGTGTGAAGACCTTGTTCCTAGACTGTGTCTCTGTCTCAGGAAATAAAGAAAAAAGGATATAATGAGGGACCAGTTAGTTCACTATTTCAAAAGGTTTTTACTCTTATTTATAGAGTAAGCAAAATAGTACCATAATTTAAATTATAGACTACAAAAATGAAATAGATTTAGGAATTATGTTATTCATTTATATACCCTATGCCCTTTGATTTTTATTGATTAATAAAGGAAGAGCCAAGAGAAATAGAATCACTTTAATACAGTCCTGTGAGTTTTTAGCAGTTTGGGCTGAAACCCACTCCCATCGACTCTTGTTCCTGTGCTTATAACCTAATGTAGTTCAATTATTGAGAAGATGTAGAATTAATAAAAAATAAAATTACAACCTACAATGTCAATATTTTCTTTTTGTTCTATTTTTTAGTGTTCAACATGTTTCGGTGTTTGCTGTTTTATTGCCACAGATGACATTACTGTAAGTAGAAAACCTCTGACTCCAGTTTTCTGCAGTTATTTCTAATTTAAGATGGTGACCTTACTTCATATTCTTACACATTAGGAGCTCTACTCAACTCTGGAATGTCTGGAAAATATCTTCAGCAAGTCCTATCTCAAAGACAAAGACACTAATGTTGTTTGCAGCACCCCTAACACAGCACTTCACATCAGCTCGCTTCTGGCGTGGACCTTGTTACTCACCATATGCCCAATCAATGAAGTGAAGAAAAAGCTTGAGATGTATGTATTTCTGGATTCCTATTTCCTAAAAGTAGGAAAATAGTATTTAGTTGATATAATTGCTGCATTCACATAATAATGACTATTTTCTAGGCATTTCCATAAACTTCCAAGCCTGCTCTCTTGTGATGATGTAAATATGAGAATAGCTGCTGGCGAGTCTTTGGCACTTCTGTTTGAATTGGCCAGAGGAATGGAGAGTGTAAGTATCTAACTGGCAGAGGAAAAAACTTGCGTTGAAAGGACCATTATTCCATCGTTACCTTTACAGTTAGGAATTGGATAATAACCTGGAATACGACCAGCCTGAGTTTCTAGTGACGATTGCCCCTCTTTTTTGGTAGTACTGTATAATATATATATATATATATTTTTTTTTAGAGAGAGAGGTTTTCACTGTAGGGTGTGTGTGCTCGCCAGAGAGACAGAAAGCGAGAAATCACCCCCCAGGGGGGATGGTCATGCCACAATCCCTTCTCCTCTATTCTCCTCTCGGGATCCTGGGCATGCACGCGCACGTGCCCGGCGTGAGTTTTAAGCCACCGGGTCCGGGACGCAAACTGTGGTCAATTACGTGGGAGTCCAGCGACATAGCCATTACGCTAACTGCTGGTCCCGATATTTTTGAGAGCATAAACCAGTAGGTGTTGGCAAATGATATTTATGGTCATTATACTTAATTGCTTCTATTTGAGAGACTTAAGTTTAGGGATGCCCTCCTACTCACAGAGTTATGTCTAATATACTCTGACTGGAACTGCTTGGATTTCTCACATACCTGACACATTACGGCACTTGAAGCATGCAGTACTTTACAATCAATATCAGATAAATGAATCAAATAGGAAGCATAGGTTTGGGATGAGAAGAGTTTAGTCACTGTCGTTTTAACTTCTCTAAGCCAAAGATGAAAACAGCGTGACTTTTTAGACTGGGGTATGTGCTCTTCAGTTTCCAACCTGCTCTTCACTCACAGATGTTGGTTACCATTTGAGTTTCTGTCAGTTTGACCAGCTGTCCTAGTTTGCTTGGTACTGTTTCTGATTTAGCACCAAAAGTCTTATGTTCCAGGAAGCCCCTCATCTCAGGCAAACTGGGACATTTTGGTAACTCTAGTTTGCGATTTGTGTTCTAAAGATTGCTGAGAGAAAGGGAAGTCTTGACTCTTACTGCTGGATGGGGGATTTGTTTCTATTTATGTGATTTGGATAAGATGCTGATACTTAGACTTAAGGAGCAACTTTGACTGTCTTTAGGTATGTGTTGTCACAATGACCGTAATACAAAGGATCCAGTAAGGAAACTAAATATATAGGAAGGAGTTACTAAATAGGAACGATTATTGCTAATGTGGAGTTACTTACTAAATGCTTTTTAATTTAAGAAGGACTAGATTTCCTCTCCCTACTTGTTCCTATCATGTAGGAAAAGGCTGCACTGTGCAAATAGGTTTTCATAAGTTATTTCTAAACTTCATATTCATCTTACTGGGTAGTTAGCATTCCTGTTTTACAGAATCAAGTCTGGGAGAGGTTAAGGAATTTGGCCTGATTAAGGAAATAGCCGGGTTCAGACCAGGTTCCTTCACTCTGTGACACACATTCTTTCTACCACACTGAACTTTTTCTGTAATATAAAGAAAAAAACTTAATTTTACAATAAAGCTTTTCTGCTGTTATGAAGAAGTTATCTAAGTGAATAGTTTCACATAGGATTAATACACTTCTGACTTTGCCGTATTTAGTCCTTCACATTCTATTCTAGATCTGTGTTTAAGAAGTGTTTTAAGTTCTTAAAATTCTTGTGTTTGAACTATATGCCTCTAGGCTGTTTACCCTGTCCCCTTTCTGGAAGGATAGTAGATAGAAAAGTAAGTGAATGCTGTCAATAGCTAATGATTCCCCATATGTGAGAAATTGGATGCAAATTTAGCAATGGATTTAATTTTATTGAGCTAGTTAATGGCTCCTTAGCCTCAAGGCACAGAAACCAGATGTCCCAATTTTGAATCTTTTGTTCCTCTACTGACTAGAAATGGTCATTTCTTTTTCTCCTCTTTGAAATGCATCTTAAAAGTGACGCAATAATGTAATTAAATTATACATGTTGAATTTGTTTAAATTTGTGTAAATAAATACTTTGCTACTCATATGTCTTTTGTTTTCTGATGTTGTGAATCATATGGGTTAGCCAGGAGAATGTCTCCAAACATACCTAATTTTACTTAAATTCTTGTCCAAGTGCAAAAATGAACTGCATATCAAAATGGAGTCTAGCGTTTTCTTTTTTTTTTTTAAGTGAATAAGCTTGTTATTGTTCATGGTGGTGGTGTCACAGTGGCTTGGGTATAGGATGTTCGAAAAGTAATTAAGGGTGTTGATGAACCACGTAGGAAGATTTAAAATAGGATTCTTAGAGCAAATGAGTAGCATTGAATTAGTCAGAGCCCTTTGTTAACATAATTTGTGATATTAATATAGTTCATGGTGGTGGTGTCACAGTGGCTTGGGTATAGGATGTTCGAAAAGTAATTAAGGGTGTTGATGAACCACGTAGGAAGATTTAAAATAGGATTCTTAGAGCAAATGAGTAGCATTGAATTAGTCAGAGCCCTTTGTTAACATAATTTGTGATATTAATATAGAAATCTGGTGGTGTAATGAATTATGCCTGGGACTCTTAGAAAAAAACCCTCTCTCATCAGCTGACTTTTAGTTTGGATTTTAAAAAATGAATTGGTTAAATAATAATTATTTGTTCCAAGTTGAGGTTAGAAATTATGAATCCTTTTGAGTGCTCTTGTAGTTTATTGCTCTTGTGTTTGCCACATAACTGAGTAGGTAAGCGTGAGCTGGAGCCACACTGCCTAAGTTCCTCTCTCTCTTCCACCCTAATTAGTTGGGTGCTGTCACGTAACTTCTCTATGCCTCCATGTCCTTGTCTTTAAAATGGAGAAAGTGCTATTATCTCATAGAGTCATGATGTAAGTAGTAACTATTCCTTACGTTGATCGAGCATTGCCCTTCCACTACCAGCAATAGTTTACTAGTGGCCTCTTAGAAATTCTGGGTAACTTAAATAAGATGGAGACTGTTAGGTGGGCAGGATTACAGATCTTAGGAGCCACAAGATCTTCTGGGCCAAGCTCAACTCAGGAAAATAAAACAAAATAGACTTTCACTGTCTTTTTTGCCTTTAATAGGATAATTGATTCTGTGTAAAAGAATCTTCATGTCTTGACAAGAGATAGTCTGTCTTAATTAGTAGGGATTGAAAGAAAGGAATCTTTGTACCAGAATAGAGTCAGATAAAACCATTTGAGAGATAATGTGTAGCTCTTTGCAGTGAATTGGTAAGGGATCAAATTCTGTTTTAATGTTAGACTTCCAAAATTTTATTTTTTAACACTTAGGATAGCTATTGAATGAAGATTATTTTATTTTATTTTGTTTAGAGTTAGTACTACAGTGACTTCTGTATAGAAATATTAGTTTGAGGAATGATATTTTTTTCTCAGAAGTTTTCTGTGGTTTATTTTTTCTATTTCCATTCAACTTTTGAAACTATTCAATTTCTTAATACCGGAAGTTTTCTGTGGTTTATTTTTTCTAATTCCGTTCAACTTTTGAAACTATTCAATTTCTTAATAGCTGTTCTTTGGTATGACATAATTATCTCTGGCTGACCAGTTTTACTTTATATTGTGTTAGACTCGTAATAGTAAGAGCTGTAACTTAATAGGTGTTAGATTGGGTCACATATTTTTAATATTTAATCTTTATAGTACCTGTAGGGTGTGGTTTTATTAACTGTTTCCGTTTTACGCATAGGAACCTAAGATAGATTGCTAATGTGATTGTGCCCAAGGTTGTATAGATCTAAATGGTGGATGCCTGCGAGTTAAGCCTAGATGTTCTGACTGAAAAACCCTGTTTTATATGTGACATTAAACTGCCTCATTCAGGTGTAGTTACTGTATAGATTATTTTTAAATGTAAAAAAAAAAAAAACATCTTCTAAATGTAGAATATTGGCATAATAGTTTATGCTTCAGAATTTATAGGGAAATTTATATTTACTGTCTGATTTAATCTTTACAACCATCATGTAGGAGGGTGAATATTCCAAGATTTTTAAAATTATTTATTTAATTCCATTTGTTGTTATTATTTTTTAATTTGACCAGAAAGAGACAGAGAGAGAGAGAGAGAGAAAGGGAGAGAGAAAAAGCAAGGCACCAGGTCCGGGACTCAAACCATGGTTGGCCATGTGGGAATTCAGCACCCTTAACCACCATGCCACCTGCTGGCCCCTCTAATTTAAGATTTTAGACTCTGTTGTGCACTAGTGATTATGCTAGTTTTTTCTTTGTTTTTGATTTTTTAAAAATTTTTGCCAGAGCGCACATGCACTCATGAAGAGAGAGAGAATGGGAAACAGAAAGTGAGAAAGACCCCAGCAATCCCTTTTCCATTTCTCCATCCTTTGGGGATTTTTAGCATACATGCACACAGGCCTAGTGTGTGTTTTTCAAGCTACGGAGTCTGAAATTGAACTACCTAGTCAGCCAAGTGGGATCTAGCTGCTTTAACCACCATGCCATTGCCTGGTCTAGTACTCTGTGATTTTTAAACTCTAAACCAGATTGAGGTTTTTTTTTTTTCCCTTCATTTTGTTTATTTATTTATTTTTAATTTGACCGGAGAGAGAGAAAGGGAAAGTGAGAAAGTAGGCTGCCTTGTCTGAGACTCAAACCATTGTTGGCCATGTGGGAGTCCAGCACTCAAACTACCATGCCACACCAGCCCCAGCCAGATTGAGTTTTATCCAGCGTTAAAAATCATATGTACAGTAGTTTCTCAGCCTCAGCACTATTGGTATTTTTGGGCTGGATAATTTTTTGTTATTGGGGATGGAGGAGACTGGACTGTCCTGTGCATTGTGGGATGTTTAGCAGTGTCCCTGGCTTCCACCCTCTAGATGCCAATAGCACTGCCTCTCCCAGGCACAACAACCAAAAAGTCTCCAGGTGTAGTCAGATGTTCCCTAAGAGGTGACATCAATTAAGAATCTCTAGCAGTGGTTCCTAGTTCTTAGAACAAAGTACCATAATGTATAGAATTTTCTTAAGTTTTGGTTTATTCTTTTATGTAGATTTAAAAATCCTTCATATTCTTTATTTTTCTTAAAAATAGTATTGAAAGATCAAGTTACCAATGAAATGAGTAGGAAACTACCAGTCCTTGAAATGTATCTATTTCTTTAAAGTAAAACCATTCCCATCTTGTTATGATGGAATCAGATTTTAAATATAGATCAACACACTTTGGTCTGTTTTAATACCTACTTTACATCTTACTAATGGGTATTATCTCTAACTCAGATATAGGAGATAGAATTGGGAAATTTGAAGAATACACTTGTTGGAACAGAATATGTAATCTGACAATAAGAAAAATACTTATGTACTTAAAAGCCAGAATTTTATATTAATTTTAAGCTTATATTCCACTAGTGTCATCTCTTTTATTTTAGATATTAAAAGACATTACATTTGTACTTCTGTGAGATTAAATAATTATACATGTAATTGAAAGAAGACCCAGATAAAAAGAGTTGTTTATTTTAATAGAATAAATTAAATGATAGTTACCCTTTAATGCAACATAATGTTAAGTGGGTATGAATAACTAGAACTAAAGATTGCTCATCTTGGTTTCTTAGTAAGAAACTAGTTTTGGTCAGCGAAAAAACATACTCATCTTTTAGTTTTTAAAAAGTTATTTTTTATTATTATTATTATTTTAAAATTTGCTATAGATCACATAAGCTCCCAGAAAAAGATGAGCGAGAGAAAAAGTGAAAGTGAGAAAGCAAGCTGCCATGTCCTGGATTTGAACTATGGTTGACTCTGTTGGAGTCCAGCATCTTAACCACTGAGCCACCTGCTGGCCTCTAGATCTTTTAGTTTGTAATGTGATTGTAGAAGGTATTCAAGGTGGAGTAGGAGGAGACTGCAGTGTGACCATCCGCTATGTGGGGTGCTTTCATGCTTTCTCTCTCTCTCTCTCTGTGTGTGTGTGGCTCTGGTGATCACATGTAGACTCTAGCAAATAAAAAAAAAGAGAGAATAAAAAAATACCCCAAGTAAAGATACATCCTAAATTTATCTGTGTGTCAGGGAAACTCTCAGTCAATGTAAAGTCATTGCAAATAGCAGTATATTCTGTAACTTACCTCCAGGAATAATTTAATCACTTGAATTGTGTGGCTGCTGTAAATGCTTTATTGCTTATTTGAGATGTGGCTATAAAACAAAAAAAGATGCTTTTAAAAGAAAGCATTACTGGTAGCTTGTGCCTTTGGAATAAGAATTCTTGGAATTGTCAGGAATGTGTGCCTGGGGGTCGGGGAGTGAAATGTAGAAGCTGTATTGGTGTATGTGTATCTGTGTCTCACCGAGCTTCCTTGAAATCCCAGTAATGTGTTATATGCAGTGGGAGCACAATAAGTATTTGTCGAATGTATCTGGCTATACTGGAAGGGGGAATGTTCATTGTTTTGTGGTGGTAAATTATCTGTGGTCAGCATTTCTGGATTAAATTTTTGTGTGATATTATCAGTTTGTTTGTGTCAAAATCTGTAAATAGCCTGAGGATTTGTGTTGCTCTGTGCAACTGGGTATCTTCAAAAGGTGGACTTGTTTTTTGTTAGCTACAGGAGAGGTTGGAAAAGAAAAAAAATAAAAAGTAGCAAATGAACACCATTGTTTTTCTTGACCAGGACTTCTTTTATGAAGATATGGAGTCTTTGACTCAGATGCTTCGGGCTCTGGCTACAGATGGAAA
The DNA here is from genome assembly GCF_000334495.1 of Tupaia belangeri chinensis. Classification (NCBI taxonomy): domain Eukaryota; kingdom Metazoa; phylum Chordata; class Mammalia; order Scandentia; family Tupaiidae; genus Tupaia; species Tupaia belangeri. The sequence continues at coordinate 167,617 of NW_006159742.1, read as the reverse complement.
TAAGCACCGGGCCAAAGTGGACAAGAGAAAGCAGCGGTCGGTGTTCCGAGATGTCCTGAGGGCAGTAGAGGTAGGCCTCTTAATTGCTCTAATAGCTACTCATTTTAAAATTGGATTGTTTCAGGTTAAACTTGACAGGTCATTTTGCTTAATGAAATTCACTTTTCATCGAAATTATTTCCTCTTTTTAAGACTGACTGAGCAGGTTTGGTCCAGCCTCTCTGCAATGTTAGAAGCTATCTGGAAAAAATAGTTAGGAACCCAGTGATCTTAGCTGGTGGGAAGGCTAAGGGGGAGAATGACAGCATGAGACCCTGTAGAGGGTGCCTGTCTGTCTGTCTGTCTTTCTCAGGAGATGGAAATTACCAAAAAACAAAAAAGGTTTTTAACAACATTAATGTTAACATTAAGCAAAGAAAAATTTAATGTGTATAAAAGTACCATTTTTTTAGGTTAAAAAAAAAATTCCTAGCAGTTGGGAATCCAATGTCTAAGGCACTAGACTCCCACATGACTGGCCTTGGTTCAAGTCTTGGCTTGCTTAGTCAACTTCCTTCTCTCTCTTTCTCTCAGTCTGGTCAAATTAAAAATAATAATAGTGATAAAGTCTTATATTTTTAGAGAGGTTTTTGCTATAGGGCGCATGCGCTTGTCAAAGAGAGACAGAGAGACAGAAAGTGAGAAATCACCCCCCTAGGGGGGATGGCCAGACCACAATCCCTTCTCCTCCATTCTCCTCTTGGGATCTTAGACATGCACTTAGACACACCTGGTATGAGTTTAAGTCACTGGGTCCGGGACTGCGCTTGAATACATGGGAGACCAGTGACATAGCCATTATGCCATGTGCTGGTCCCCCTTTTTGGATATTCTTAATGATTCACTGAAGATTTCAGCAGGCAGTTTACTCTCAAGTCCTGCCAGTATTCTGAATGCCTTCTTTTACCCATCTGGAGAACCCTATCCTGTATACGTCCTACCAGGTTCTATTTCCATTCCACTTGGTCACAGTCCCATGGTTCTACCTTAGAAAGGGTTTTTGGCAGAATTGTTTCATGGCAGAAAACTTAACCAAAACTAAGGTATTGCCTCTCATTTTCTTAACAAACCTAGCCTGAGACCTATGGACCCCTCTAGCTGCTGGGCCTCTCTTTCGCTTGGTCTGGGAAGTCTGCTTGGCCTCACTTCTCTAGTTTCTGCTTCCCATCAGTTGCCCCACTGCCTTTTTCTTTCTTTTTTTTTTTTTTTTTTTTTGAGAGGTTTTTGCTATAGGGTGCGTGTGCTCGCCAGACAGAGAGACAGAAAGTGAGAAATCACCCCCCAGGGGGGATGGCCACACCGCAATCCCTTCTCCTCCATTCTCCTCTTGGGATCTTGGGCACGCACGCACACGCGCCCGGCGTGAGTTTTAAGCCACCGGGTCCGGGACACGAACCGCAGTCGACTACGTGGGAATCCAGCGACATAGCCATTATGCTAACTGCTGGTTCCCCCCCCCATTGCCTTTTGATGCCTTTATGGCTTAACTGTTCTGCAGCCTCTTTTTCTCTACCATCCTAGACCAGCGTAAACCACCTGACCATTTTTTGTTTGTTGAGTGCTGTTGAAAATTTAAAATGTTCACAACAATGTTGATTTGCCCATTAATGTGTATTCATACTCAATTGCACCTTCAGGTTTACCAAGCTTGACAAATTCTATGTTCTTACATAAAAGAGTAATTTTAGCCTATCTACTTTCCTAGGTTTGGAAGTATCAGTGTTTTTTGTTTATTGGCTTTTTTTTTTTTTTTTTTTTTAATTTTCTGTAGAGTATGTATGTTTGCCAGCAAGACAGAAATGAGTGTTATGAGAAAGCATTCCCCAAGGAGGACTACCACTCTGCAGTCCCCTTTCCTCCTTTGTCCTCCTGGGACCTTGAGCATGCAGGCACATGCATCTGGCATATTTCTCAAGTCACTGGGTCTGTGACTCAAACTACATAGTCAGCCATGTGGGATCCAGCTACCGCAAACACCACACATACTTGCTGGCCCAGAAGTATCAGTTTTTAAACCAGTGTTGGTATATTTTAATCACTATATGTCTGCTTAGAAATTTTGTTTACATAATGACCTCTTTGGGCTATTTTTGTGCTTGTGATAATTATAGTTCTTCCATTGGCTAGGAACGGGATTTTCCAACAGAAACTGTTAAATTTGGTCCTGAACGCATGTATATTGATTGCTGGGTCAAAAAACACACCTATGACACCTTTAAGGAGGTCCTAGGATCAGGCATGCAGTACCACCTGCAGGTAAGTGAATCTATGTTTATTTTTATATTACTGAGCAGTGTTGAATGAAGATCACTTGGTTGGCTTTTGAAGTTGATTGAGTATCCGAAATGCTTCCAAAATGTTAGAAAATAGTGAATTTATTTTTGAAAGTTAAATGAAATAAATCTGAAATGGTTCTTTCCCCTTTTTTGGTATTGTGTAAATCTGGTAGAACGTTATTGATATCTTTGCATGAGAACAAATAGCCTGACGACTTTCTTGGATGTAAGGCGAGACAGTTTATTCTCTTAATGAGAAACAAAGTAAGTGACCTAAGTTCATGTTTCTAGGTTCCATGTGCCTTTTTTAAAATCAAATTCAGCCTATGTAGTGACAAAGAGCTGTGATAGTTAATATTTACCACCTTTTTTTCTTTCACAAAAGTCAAATGAATTCCTTCGCAATGTATTTGAACTCGGGCCTCCAGTGATGCTTGATGCTGCAACACTCAAAACAATGAAGATTTCTCGTTTTGAAAGGGTAGGTCTTATTTTTGTTTTTAATGAAAAACAAAAGGGAAGCCAAAGCTTTCATTCTACCCGGTAACAGGAAGTTCGTTGTGTCCACCTGTGCATAGAGTTTCAGTTTTTCAATTAATCAAGAAGAGCTATGCTAAGGGTATAGGAAGTTGACTGCTTTTGGAGTGTGGGTTTTAATCAGTATTTCTTCCCCTTAACCCTACTGTCTGAACATAGAAATGATTTTCACTTTTTGCTTCCTATTTTTTGTTTTATATATAAGAATTAAAGTATTTGAACCAGGTAATATGGCCTATTTATTGAAGTACCAGACTCATTTTACAGTGAGGGAAGTGCTCAGAGAGTGTTTGTAACATTAAATTGTAATTAGTATCGTTTTCCCTTGGGACCAGTAGGTGGGGTGGTGGTTAAGGTGCTGGATTCTCTTATGACCAACTGTGGTTTGAGTCCTACACCTGGTGACTTGAAAAGTCATGCTTGGTGCATGTGTGTCCAAAATCCTGAGAGGAGAATGAAGGAGGATGGCAGCATGTCCATCCCTCCTTGGGGGTAATTTCTCACTTTAGCTTACTGTCTCTCTCGGGCAGGCATATATTTCCTATGGCAAAATCCTTTTAAAAAAATCATTTTCACTTAACATTTCCATAGCTCTTAATTATGTTTTTGACTTTTTCATTGAAGTGAAAGTCCCACAACACAAAGTGTGCAATTCAGTGGCATTTATTACATACATAACTGATGTGCAGCCATCACACCTATCTAGTTCTGAAAATTTTATCACCTCGAAAGAAAACCCTCCACCCATCAGCAATTGCACTCTACTTGCTATTTCCCTCCAGACACTGGCAACCACTAAACTGTCTCTGCGGCTTTACCCGTTCTTGGTATCTCATATACATTGAATTACACATGACCTTTTTTGTGTCTGGCTTTTCATTTAGCATAATGTTGGCAAGGTCCATTCATGTTGTAGTGTCTTATCAGAACTCCATTCCTTTTTGTGGCTAGATAATATTCCATTGTATGGATGGGCCATGTTTTATTTACCATTTGTCAATGCCATTGTAAATAATGCTCTTGCTCTTGTGAACATTCACATGCGAGTTTTTGAGTATTTTCAATTTTGTGTATAAACCCAGGTTATACAGCAATCCTTTTTAACTTCCTGAGGAACTGCCGAACTGTTTTCCATAGCTGCTTGTATCATTTTACATTCCCACCAGCAATACATAGGGTTCCACTTTGTCTACATTGCCTCCAACACTTGTTCATTTTTTAATTACAGACATCCTAGTGGTGGTGGGAAGTGCTTACTAATTAGGCTTTTATAGGCCCTTTATGTGTAATCAGTGTTATGGCTACATAATTGATTATTGGATATTTTAAAACTTTATAATAAATATTAATAAAGAAGCAGTAAATATTACAAATTTTACATACTTTTTTCTTCTGAATAATTTATTCAAAGAAATCCCATGCATAGTAATACATCGTCAGTTATGACTTTTGATATGTGTTGCCAAATTACCTCCAGAGTTTTTTCATCATTTTAATTGTTCCCAAGAATGTAGCTGTTGCGCTCTGGTTTGTCAGCATTGGATTTTATAATTTTAAAGATGAGTTGTTATTAGAATGGCAACGCACTGCTTTTTTTTTTCTTGTTAGTTTACTAACTGGAAGGACTTTGTTTTCCCCATATGGTCATGATTTGTTTTTTTCCTAGATCAGATTAAATGTTGATGCCCCTTTTTACTTTTCAAATTTCCTTGGTATTTTACATATTTGATTAATTTTTAATATGAGATAGCCATTAAGTATTTAGTATGTCAGTTTTGTCTTTCATTCTTCATGTATGTTTTACAAAGTTGATAATATATTTTCATTTTCATTTCAGCATTTGTATAACTCTGCAGCCTTCAAAGCGCGAACAAAAGCACGAAGCAAATGTCGAGATAAGAGAGCAGATGTTGGAGAATTCTTCTGATTTTCATCACTTGAAGACTATTTTCTAACTGGTTTTTTTTTTTTTTTTTTGCAATTTCTAATGTATTTAAACTAGAGACAGTTTTTAATCTTGAGTCAATTTAGATAACTTTTGTAGTAAGGGTTATATTATAATTTAATGTACAGTATTGCAAATGGTGAGTTCTGATTATTGAATATTCTTTGTAAATACAATCAATAAACATAAATAAAGTGCTTCTAATGTTTGGTCATAATTTATTTATGAAGAGAGCAAAAATATGGTACTTCTCACTTGATTTCATTATGAGAAAAATTAATAGCCAAGGTTTAATTTTTATACTAGTTGTTAAAGTACTGATTGATCATAATGATATATACATGTAAGATATTTAAATTAGTTTCTTAGGCAAGAATTCTGGATACACTTTTGGGAGCTAGCTCTTCTGGAAAAGCTACTATATTTTAAATTTTAAGTGGGATGTAGCTGTTTTAATTTTGTCACTGGAATCAACAAAAGACATTTTACGAGATCTTAGCCTGTGAGGGCCTGTAGTTTAGCTACTGGGAATGCATGATGAATTAGGAAATGCCTGAAAGGTTGCTAGCCTTAAACTGTGAGAGCAGCAACACTGGTTTTATAACTGCCATGTGACCTCTGCTTTTTACTTTGAAACACTGCTCGTTCACATTGCAGGTGCTTCTTTTCTAAGAGAAAAACATTTTTGGCTTTGACGTAAGAGTTCAGAATTACCAAGCCAGGTAAAGAGAGAATAAAACAGCTGTATTTGGAACATTAAGAGAGATGGAAAAAAATGTTAGAGCCCAATATATATATATATTGGGCTTCATGTTACTGACTTTCAAAAATATTCCTGTTTAGCTGCCCCTGTAAGGTATTTTTAAATTTTATAAAAGAAAAATGACCAAAAGTACATATATTTGCTGAAGGGGGGAAGTGGAGTGAGATAGGACTCCCCATAAATAGTGGTCATGCCGCAACCCTGTCTCCATTTCTCCCTCCTTTGGAGGATTTTGGGTACCCATGCACATACCCCTGATGTATTCCTCAAGCTGCTGGGTCGTATATTATAGGATGCAGCCATCCTAATCACCATGCCACCAGCTAGGGACCCCCCCCCCAAAAAAAAAAAAACAAAAAAAAAAACAAAGCATTGTCATAAATGCATTAAAATTGAGACATTAAGGAGCTGGTAGATGGCATGGTGGTTAAGGTTGCTGGACTCCCACATGGCTGGCTGTGGTTCGAGTCCTGGACCCAGTGGCTTGCTTTTTCACTTTCCCTTTCTCTCTCACTGGTCAAATTTTAAAAATGATAAAAATAATTATTAAAAAGAATATTGGTCAAAAAATTGAGATATTAAACTTTAGGTTAAAATTATATAGTGTATTTTTCTCAAGTAGTGTTCTTTCCCCACATCCCCAACAACTCCTGTGCACTTTTCCCCACCCAGGTGGAAATCTGATCGGCTGTGGAGCCAGTAATGCTAAGTTCCCATACCTCAGACAGCAACGGAAAATGAGTCTAGAACTTGGGTTTGCGTGTCATCACTTCTTTATATTTCCATCCAGTTAGAACTGTGGAAAAGAGATTGCCGATAGTGATTGTTAACATTCAGTTTCATATATGCATTTAGATTGTTTAATAAAAATGAGTTGTCATTGAAGTGTTATATACTAATAAAGTTTAATAGTACTTCGAGGCATAGAATGAAGAAAGCCTCCTCTCCACCCTTTCCGGATTCTCATCCATCCCAGGGTGTATTCAGCTTTTAGTTTTCTCTAGCACTTTGAAGCTTTTAAGTAATATGCTTATACAACTGTGCTTTTGCCTATTATTCATAGACATTTGTTAACTTCCTATTACTGACAAGCAAGGATTTGTCTTTTCCATCCTTCTCATTTTTTTTGTTGTTTGTTTTGGCTAAGTCAGCATTGTTTGCATTACTGTGGTCATATTTATATTTTCACTCCTGAATTAAACACTTTGATTATGTTCTTAATTCTTACCATTTTGTCCTGGAGTTATAGTTTTTTTGTTTTTTTTTTTTTGAGAGGTTTTTGCTATAGGGCACATGTGCTCACCAGAGAGAGAGACAGAGAGACAGAAAGCGAGAAATCCCCCCCCAGGAGGGATGGCCACACCGCAATCCCTTCTCCATTCTGTCAGGATCTTGGGCACGCATGCACACGGACCCAGTGTGAGTTTAAGCCACCAGGTCCGGGACTCGAACCGTGGTCGACTACATGGGAGTCCAGTGACATAGCCATTACGCTAACTGCTGGTCCCCTGGAGTTATCTATTTTGACATACATACTTTGCTAATTCTTCCCAAACATTCCCAAATATATTTGTAGAATTCTTGACTCTGCATGTTCTTTGATCTAGACTAGTTTTCTAGACTGCTTTCCTGAGACATCAATTTTTTTGTCACTTTTGAATTGGATACCACATTTTCTGGACCCCTTACCTTCATTATATTGGGTCATCATAAAAAGACACATTTTTGCATAGAAAAACATAAAAATGTATTGTGACTTTTATGACAATCCAATAGTTTACTTTCTTCAGTATCTTGGAAATGGGTACCAGAGAGATCAATTAATTTTAGACTTTATATATCTGGAAGCTATTGGGGTGTTAGAAAGTCATGATGTTTTTTTTTTTTTTTTTTGATAAGCAAAAATGTGTCATGACTTTTCTGACAACCCAATTGTTTTTAAGGTGTATGAAATTCTAGGTAGGGAATTAAGTTCAGAAGTAAACATTTTTTTGAAAAAATATTGTTTTTAATTTGCTATAGGACACATATGCTCACCAGACACACGTACACAGAATCTGAGAAAGCAAGCCATCAGGTCTGGGTCGCGAACTGCAGTTGACCATGTAGGAATCCAGTGCTTTCACCACCATGCCACCTGCCAGTCCTAGAATTAAACATTTTAATTGGCAATTGTATTTAAATTCAGAATTTTTAAAGCACTATTCTAGCAAAATATTGATATAGCTGATGTAATTTTTGTTTGGTTTTCTTTTTGCTCTTAGGATCTCTTTGTCCCTAGTGTTCTAAAATTGGACGATCTTGTACTTCGATGTGCATAGCAATCTGGAAGATATTTTAAAATTCTTGATTTCTTTCCTCCTCCTCCATTTTCTTTGTTCTGGAACTCCACAAGACATTGGAGCTCCTAAATTGAACCTTGGGCCCAATTATTTTTCTTTCGGGAAGATTTTCTAAACACGAATTTTCCTGTTGCATTTTATTTTTGGCAAGTTACCTGCTTGCATTTAATTCCATGCTTCGCTCTTGCTTCTAAATACAGGCCTGCTTCCGTTCTGCAGGTTCAGTCAACTTGCTCATTAGTGACAGTCCCTCTAACCCAGGTGCCACCCATTTCCTAACAGTCCTGCTCAGCCAGGTACCGCTCATCTCTTTCCCATGTTTAATGAATGCATTTGTTGAACTCATCCAGTATTAATTAATCCTATTTTCATTCTTGTGGTTTTATAATTCTGTATTCATAGTCTGCCTTTTTACTGGGATTTGGGGAGGAAGAGGAGACAATGTTAATTTGCATATTGAGTTTATACATTGATGACTTATTAATAGAATTGGTGGATAATTACTAGACAAAGATTACTAGGGACTCAGTGTGAAAGAATGGCCAAATGGGCCAGTCCCATATTGCAGTGGTTAAGTGTCCTGCATCAGGTGTTTGATTCCACGTTGCTGGCTGTGGTTCGAATCCTAGCTCCTGGTGGTTTAAAAAACACCCTGCACATATGTGTGCATGCTTCTTCAAATCCTGACAGGATGGGAAAATGGAGAAGGGATTGTGGCATGGCCATGGCCCATTGTGAGGTTGTGTTCTCCCTCTCTGTCTCCCTAGTGAGTGCATATACCATCTGGCAATTAAAAGAAAAAAAATTAAAAAGAATACTTGAGTTTTCTTGAAAGTAGTAAGATGCTGTGTGATAGACCAGTTCATTGGTTCATTCTTGGTTAATCTTGCTAGTTTAAAGGAATGTGTTAGTTTCTGTCAGATTTCTTTGTTTTGAGGCTCGTACATCTTGAAACAACATCTATATGTTTGATGGCATTTGCTGAATTTCTTACAAGTTGGATGTAGATATCCTGACAAAATACATGAAAGAAAGAGCGAGAGATACTTGAGCTGTTCCCAGATTAAACAATTCATGTGACATTTATTTTCTTCTTGGGACCCAAAACCCTTCCTAATGTGGCCTTTCAGATACCTAATAGGTGGAATGACAGAGAGTCCAGAAGTTTAACTGGTCCAAAGGGTGTCCCTTCCCCCCTCACTAGTGTAAAGAACAGTTGAATTTAGACTTTGATGTGAGGTTTGAGTTCAAATCTTGTCTCTGCCACTTACAATCCATATCCTTCAACAGTTCAATTCTTCTACATCCTGGGTAGGGGTTAATACTTCATAGGGTTATAAGGTTAATACTTCATAGGGTTATAAGGTTTCAGAAGAGAGGAAAAACAAAGTACTAAAAAAATGAGGCAGTTATGTGTGTATGTATATATATATATATACATACACACATTTCCTTTTTTTTTTTGGAAAGGTTTTTCCTATAGGGCGTGTGCACTCACCAGAAGGAGGCAGAGAGACAGAAAGCGAGAAATCACCCCCCATGGGGGATGGCCACGCCACAATCCCTTTTCCTCCATTCTCCTCTCAGGATCTTGGGCACACATGTACACGTGCCCCGCGTGAGTTTACGCCACTGGGTCTGGGACTTGAACCGCGGTCGGCTACTTGGGAGTCCAGTGACATAGCCATTACGCTAACTGCTGGTCCCAGGCAGTTATATTTTTCAAAGGATAGAGACTTAAGGTAAGTAGTTGGGAGATTTAAAAAATTAAACATTTTTAAAAAGAATTATTTAATTTAATTTATTTATTATTATTATTACTAATTTAAATTTGCTGTAGGGCATGTGCATTCACCAGAGAGAGAGAGAGAGAGAGAGAGAGAGAAAGGGAGACAGAGAGAGAAAGTAAGAAAGCAAACAGCTAGGACCAGGACTTGAACTGTGGTCTGCCATGTGTGAGTGCAGTGCCCTAACCACCACATTACTTGCTGGCCTGGGAATTTTGTTTTTACAACTGGACACAACAATATAACAGCTAACATGAGAATCTTCATTTTTAGGAGAATTGGCCATAGCTCTATAATGCTGAGAAAGCAAGTACTGATTTTATAATCCTCCGTGAATTGACCCTTAGGTATACATAAGGGTCTTATGTTTAGGAGGCTCTAAGAAATTACATTCTTTTCTCTCTGAAGCAGAGTGAGGTCTGTATGAACTGTAGGTGTGATGGAAATCCTGTAGAGTACATATATTGACTGATCTCAAAAACGTTTCAAGGATGACTAATGTCCATCTAATGGCAATAGAAGGTAGGAATGGAAAGGATTGCATGTCAGTTTATGATCTAACCCTCCGTGTCTGGCTGGGGTAGTTAGTCCCTGAGATCTGGGATCTAGGGTTTGTGGGATGACAGATCTCATCATTGTAGCATCTTTTATGTACACCAGAGGGCAGAACCTCCTTGGCATGTGTGCTAAGGAAACACAGAAGCAAAAAGCCGAAGTTCCCGAAAACGCAGATGTGCAAAAGTACACAGAACAGAATCTAAGAAAAGGAAAGGAGGTTGATGAGACAAAGCATTTCCCTCACCTGCAATGGGTCTGTATGTAGCCGTGTAACCTCCCACTCACAATAGCTTTTTGTAGGGACTGGAAGAACCTGTTCTGTCCCAACTACATTCTGTCCCTGTTTGTTGCAGTTCTCTGGCTGGTCTGAAGTCCTTGAAAGTTCGTTGTCACAGTGGCAACTTCCGCCTGCTTGGGGATATTTATATATGGGAGCAGCACACCATCGCAGGCGTGTGGGGACTGGGGTGTCGGCTTACATGGTCGCTTCAGCCATATAAGGACAATCACTTCAGTCTGTGAAGAGCTTTATCACTTACCAGCTGAATCAGGCCATAGCAGTTTTTCTTTTTAAAAAATATACTTTCAGTATTATATTTATTAAAAACTGTAGACATTATGAAAAAAGTCAGTATTTGGAATTGTATACTGCTTGGCTAACTTAACACTAAATATAGACCAACAGTTTTATTGCCAGGATTTATGGATCTCATAGGAGCACCCGTACACTGAAGCAAGGCAGAGACAACTACAGAATTTGTAGAAAGCTTTGTCGTAGTTGCTCCTGAATAATTAGCTTTTTTTTTTTTTTTCCTATCCCCCCTGGTAACCTAGCAGTCAAAGCTCACATTTTTGTAAGTAATCTGCATGCTATTACTCTACTGAGTTTTGGTTCTTGAGTCTGGGACATTTTGGTTGCATGTGTTCTGTGCTTTTAACTTTTGATAGAAATGATTTAGGCTTGATTTTTAAAATTACTTCCTGAATGTGAAGAGGCATTAACTCTGAAATGGAATTAAAGAACAAATTACCTTGACTCACTCAATAAAGCTTTTTATTAGCTTTGAATTAAGCCCTATTAGAACAATTCTGATTGTGCAGCAAGCAATACTGGTATGAGTTATTTCTGTGGTTTGAAACCAAGCACCTGTGGGGAAAAAAATTTAAGTGCAAAGCAATTTTTCACAGACCACCATCTTTATTTGTAAGAATATTTATTTGTAGATGATCCATGAATGCTTTAATGACAAAAAGAATCAACTGTTAGTATTCTAAGCCAGGGGAAATGAAATCACTCCGTTCAGCTTAGGGCATTAGAAAGGGTTCTGTGAAAGGGGTGCTGCTTTGGCTTACCTTGGTAAATAAGCAAATTTGCGTTGGAAAGGTCGAGTTTGCGTGAGGCAGAATTGCTGGTAATACACTGGATTCACCAGCCTTGTTGGCTGTTCCCAGATGCCCTCATTTGGTGATGCCAAAGATAGCAACCCGGGGTGTCAGACAGCTGTGGGTCCTGGTTTTAGGGCCATGTGATCTTGTATCCATTTACCAGCAGAGTCATTTGCAAGTCCATTTGCAGGCTCTGGGTAGCCATGAGCTATACCCAACACAGTTTTCTCTGCTAGTTCTTTATGTTCCATTTGCATGCGGCAGTTCATTTAAGAATATATTGAAATAGGATATGTTTACATTGTGGCTTCACCCTAAAGAAATGTTCTTTCAGAGCACTTCATAGCTCACTCTGGGTTGTTGTCTTAGTTCTTTTGGAGTCACCTCCTCCAAATAGATAACAAGGCCATTAATTTGGAGATTTTTTTTTATTAGTTATGCTGTTACTCTTAAGTTCATTTTTGGGCCTGTTTTCCTAGCAATTCCTCTGCTTTATAAACATTGATGAAGCCTCAGTATGTGATTTAAGCAATAGTAGTTACATTCCTGAAGGGGAAGCTAAGGCTCAAGGATATTAAGTTAGAGTTCCAAAAATGAATCATGTGTCTGTCCCCAAGCCTAAAATAGAAGCTGTGTTTGGGACAATGATCTTTTAATGTGACACATACAACTTCTATTCCTGGTCAAATATTAGTGTTTGGGAGAACAAGGTGTAAAGAGATGACAGAATATAAAGCACTTCTAGAATTGTTTAGAAATCTGTGACCAGGCATCAGTCTACCCTTTGGGGCTTTGGTTTTGTCTGCAAAAGAATAAGGTTTGAGTGATCTCTAAAGGCCCTTTTATTCTATCTGCTGCTGCTTTTTCCCTCATCTCATCAAATCATTCCCTTAGGAATGTTCCATGAACTATATATGGAACTCAGTAATATCCGTATCTAATGTGCTACAAGAGTATCTTAATCTAAAATACTCAGGGAATTGTGTGTTCTTGTTCATTTAAATTTCAGGAGAACTGAAACACATATTTTAGTTTTAACTCTGAAAAAAAATTTAATTAGTCCATGACTTTTCATGTTCACTGTTTTTTTTTGGAGAGATTTTTGCTATAGGGCGCATGCACTCACCAGACAGAGAGAGACATTAGAGACAGAAAGCGAGAAATCACCCCCCAGGGGGGATGGTCACGCCGTAATGCCTTCTCCTCCATTCTCTTCTTAGGATCTTGGCACACACGCACACGCGCCCGGCGTGAGTTTTAAGCCACCGGGTCCGGGATGTGAACCGCGGTCGACTACGTGGGAGTCCAGCGACATAGCCATTATATTAACTGCTGGTTCCCCATGTTCACTGTTCTTAAGTAGGGTTCTGGAAACACATTTTCACAAATGCCAGTAGGTTGCATGACTGGGAAATGACGAGCTTTTAATGTGTTAGAGTGCAGTTTAAGCTGTTTAGTAAGTGGCTGATACACTTTTCAGATCTTCTGTAAGCATATACATTTTCCCCCTTGACTTTGGTGTCTTGTAACTCTAGTTGTGGAACTGAGGATTAAAGGAAACGTGTACAAATGGTAGCAGGAAATACATGATGCATCATCGCCTCTAAGCAGGCACTGTATTCGTTGCATTTCTTTACACCAGAGCCCAGATAGACGACAGCACGTGAGAATTTCGACCTCCCTCTTATTTCTACGCGTGTACTTGTTATCAACGGCTTCAAACATTTCAAAAATAGTGAGATTTAGATCCTGAGTAAATACAGTAGGCGTTCTATTAAGCTAAACTATTTTAGCCTAAAATGGCCACTATACTCCCACACGTGGATTCCTATGGATAAGCCAGAATTGCAGGTTTTAGGCTGTTTTTCTGAGCTGGTTACGAAGTTACAGCCAGTCACACTAGCCACACTTCAGTCGGGCACAAAAGCTCACCTTTCAGACGATTCGTGCAGCCTACCATTCAGCTTTAACCCATCCAATGATTTCTCTACCTCACTCCCTCACTTTTGTTTTTGTATGTCACTTTCCCTTTCTGCAAACTTACATAAATCCCACGACCACACAGCTCCTCAGAAGTCATTTTCTGGGAGACTGCCTGATTCAAATTGCCCATCCTTTGTTTAAATAAACTGTTAAATTTTGGTTTGTCTAAAATTTTTGTTTATTTATTCATTTATTTACACAACTTAAACATCTACTTAACCTGTGCATTTGAAGAAGCGGATTGGCCCCTCTTAGGGAGTTTTTAGCATGTGGAGAAGCCAAAGAAGATGCGAGCAAATATTTGCAATAAAAGGCTACCAATGTTCTGATGGGTCCAGACAGGGAGCAGGGTGGTTCTTCTTCAGGGCGGTGATGCTTGAACTGAGTTTTGAAGGAGGACAGGCAGGGGCCAGTAGATGGTGTAGTGGTAAAGGTGTTGGATTCCCACATGGTTCAAGTCCTGGACCTAGTGGCTTGACAGTCACAATCAGGCACGTGTGCGTCAGTGCCCAATATCCTAGGTGGGGAATAAAGGAGAGGAGAAGGGATTGTGGCATGGCCTTCCTCCCCGGCAGGTGATTTCTCACTTTCTGTCTCTCTCCAACTCTTTCTGTGTCTCTTGCGAGCATAAGCACCTATACCCAAAAGCTCTCCCCCTACCCCCAAAAAAGAAGGGAGTGGTGTGGAAAAGAAAGGCTGTACAAGGGAAGATCCAGTGAACTCTAAAGAAAGTCCCAGTTCCAACTCTTTGATAAGCTAAGTGTGTGATCTTGTGCATTCACTTCCCTGAGCTTCAGTGTCCTCATACGTGGAAAGGATGAGAGTTAGACTAGAGCATGTCCAACATCTTTCCCCAATCAAAATTTTTATAGTGGGGTCTGCAAATGGCATGGTGGCTAAGTCACTGGACTCCTACGTGGTTGACTGTGGTTCGTATCCTGGACACAGTGGCTTGAAACTTAGGCTGGGTGCATGTGTATACATACCCCAAATCCTGAGGGAATGGAGGAGAAGGGATTGCGGCATGGTCAATCCCCCCTGGGGAGTGATTTCTCACTTCCTGTCTTGTTGTCTCTCTCTGTCTCTTTGGTGATCTGGTGAGCACATGTGTCCTATAGCAAAAATCTCTAAAAAAAATTCCTTTAGCACTATTAAGATCATTTTATAGGGACCAGCAGTTAGCGTAATGGCTATGTTGCTGGACTCCCATGTAGTCGACCACGGTTCGAGTCCCGGACCTGGTGGCTTAAACTCACGCCGGGCGCATGTGCGTGTGTGCCCAAGATCTCAAGAGGAGAATGGAGGAGAAGGGATTGCAGCATGACCGTCCCCCCCTGGGGGGTGATTTCTCGCTTTCTGTCTCTCTGTTTCTCTCTGTCTGTCTGGCAAGCACACATGCCCTATAGCAAAAACCTCTCCAAAAAAAAAGATCATTTTATAAACAGGGTAGACTCAAAAGAGAAAACTTTCATAGAAATTGTGCTGTGCTTTTCCAAAGCCTTCTTTTCACACGATTAGATGGCCACAAATCCTGTCATGCTATAGACACAGGCTTAATAGAAACCTGTTAAATCTAGTCCAGCTTTTTAGTATTGCTCAGAGTTGTGCTGTCATCAGATAATATTACCTTAAATGTAAACCTTAATTTTAAGAATATTTATTACATGAGTGACCTTAGTCTAATGGAAACCCAAATGTAGAGACCTCGGAGGTCCTGGAGTCTACTGGGATTCCTGTCCATAGTACCTAAATTTGTTAAGATTTTGTTCTGAGGACTCAGGCCAGCATCTAATACTAACGGATACATTTGAGAGGAAGGACTCATATTGAGGAAGAACATAAAAACTAGATTTTTGTATTAAAGCCTTCTGCAGTGGAGCCAACAGGTGGCATGGTGGTTAAGGTAGCTGGACTCCCACACGGCCAGCCATGATTTGAGTCCCAGACTTGACGGCTTGATAACCATGCCAGGTGGGTATGTGTACATTTGTACCCCAAATCCCAGGAAGAGCAAGGAGGAAATGGAAATGCAGTGCAAACATCCTCCCTGGGGAGTGGTTTCACTTTGCCTCTCTCTCTCTCTCTCTCTCTCTCTCTCTGTCTCTGTCTCTGTCTGGCAAGTATACATGCCCTATGATGAAAAAAAAAAGCTTCATGCAATTATGTTTTAGAGCAATATGCTCTTCTTTCCGAACTAGCTTTTGTCTCTCTACATAGTTGTACCTAGTCTTTTTGTACAAAGGATTTGAGGCATCTTGCCAGAATATGAACAATATAATAAAAGAAGAAAATTTAAAAATTGATTACAAAATTATAAAAATGAAAGGCTCAGGGAAAATATAGACAGAATTGAGAAATACAAGAAGGAGAAAAAAAAAAACTTATGCAGATAAGCAGGCTATAAGTAGCTGTAACAGTTCTCTCTTTTTTTCTTTTTTAAGGTTTTGCCTTTAGGGCACATGCACTCACTGAAAAGATACAGAGAGAAAATGAGAAAGAAAGTGAGAAATCATCCTCCGGAAGGGACAGCCACACCATAATCCCTTCCCCTTCATCCTCCTCCTGGTATTTGGGGCACACATGCACACTTGCCTGGTGTAAGTTTCAAGCTGCCAGGTCTGGGACTTGAACTGCAGTTGGCCATGTCCAACATCTTATCCACAATGCCACCTGCTGGCCCTAGTGGCTGTACAATTCTTAAACCCGAGCTACATAATTGGACTCTGAGCTTCCTGGAAAGCAGAGCAAAAAGAATAATTACAAAAGTGTCCACAACAGACATGCTTTCTTTTGGATAAGCAAAGCTTTCTACACTTTTAGGTGAAAATAGGATTTGTGGGTGGTTCTTTCTATGCTTGTCTAGCTTCCTGCTGGCTGTAGTTCTTAAGTGGAGCTCCCTAACCCAACCTCTCATTTTTAATGTCACTGTTTTCTTCCAGGGACAATGAATCACTCTTCCTGGGACTCAAGCTCTCGTGGCATTCACGAAGATGGAAAGCTCTATGTTGTTGATTCCATAAATGACTTAAACAGACTCACCCTCTGTCCTGCAGGATCACAGCATCTGTTTCGTAAGTGTGCCCATGAGGACTTGGTAAACCTTTCTAGCTTTTAGGCTACTAAACAGAGCAAATGCTAGTGTGGACATGTGGGTGTAGATGAGGGTGGTGGGGTACAGGGTTGGCAATAGGAATAGCTTGGCACTGAAAATGCTGTTTATTTTTAGGTAGTTTTTGCTTTTGGTCTCTGAATACTTGACAGTATTATTGGCTTTCTTAGCTCCTAAGCAAGATTTGAACTCCTGTCATCAAAAATTCTATGATCCTGTGGAGTTTCTGTCCCTGGAAAGGAGTGGAGCCTGTAGTGCTGGATCCTTGAAGTCTTGCTCATCCCTCTTGACTCTTACTGTGCCTCCCCGTGACCACAGCCAGGTCACTAACGGTACCCACTTTCTCATAGGAATCTTGTTTCATGGCCATTGCTGAGAAAATGCTCAACATAAGTCACTCTGCTTTTTAAAAAAAAAAAAAGCAAAAAACTTTTAATTCTTTGAGCAAAAAAGTCAACCTCATTTTTTACTTAAAAATGATAAATTTCAGGACCAGCAGTTGGCGTAATGGCTATGTCGCTGGACTCCCATGTAGTTGACTGCAGCTTGGGTCCCAGACCCAGTGGCTTAAACTCACACTGTGCGTGCGTGCCCAAGATCCCGAGAGGAGAAGGGATTGTGGTGTGGCCATGCTCCCAGGGGTTGACTTTTCTGACTTTTCACTCTCTGTCTCTCTTTCTCTCTCTGTCTTTCTGGCAAGTGCACATGCCCTATAGCAAAAACCTCTCAAAAAAAAAAAAAAAAGTTAAAAAAAAATGATAAATTCCTGGGTCAGCAAGTTGTGTGGCGGTTGAGGCACTGTACTCCCACATGGCTGACCGTGGTCGTAGTCCCAGACTCAATGGCCTGGGAATCACTCTAGGGATGTGTGTGTGTGTGTGCCCAGAACCTTGAGAGAATGGAGGAGGGGACTGCGGTATGGCCATCCTTCCAGGGGTTGATTTCTCACTTTCCCTCTCCCTGTCTCTGTCTCTCTCCAGTGTGCACTCATGCCCAGTGGCAAAAACCTAATAAATAAATAACATAAAATATAAAATAAATCTATAAATTGTCCAATTAAAGGTTAGGGAAAAAGGGGAGAGGAAACAAAGACAAAGATCTGGTAAATACTCAATGTGTATCTCACTCCTTAAATATTATGAGGTCTATCGGATTGTTCATATAGAACTTTCCTCCAATCACTGTAACTTTTAACTTCTTTATTCCCTCTCCAAAGAAAAATCCCTGCCCGGCTACTTCACTGCTAATACCATCTTCAACTTAAACACTGACATCTAAACTCCAGTGTTAACTGCCTACTTGTCATTTGCTTTACATGCACGCTAAGCTCATAGCTCCAGTTTTACATCTACCATTTTCCTTCTAAATCCTTTCTGAGTTCTTGCTTTTTTCTTCAGATTAACGGGTTAACATTTTCCCCTGCTTTATTGCAATCAGTCTCAATGGAAGTAGGTGTTTGGGTGTCGCCAATCCTGTTGCTTTGATTAGGAAGTAAAAGCTGTTGGGGGGTGTGGGGGTTGACATCAGATGTACTTACAAGACCTGGAACAGAAGCCACCCAACTATCCATCATCAAGTAGCACAATGTGTGGGGCCAATTTAATATAGGAGAGCCTACAAACAGTAACTCAATGACCTCCTTTTCGTGGGTTTCTGTATTTCTTATTAAGTTTAATCTGAGTGTTACTAAGTAACTAGACTTTACAAAATGGTGACTACATGCAGACAACTCATAGTTTCGATGAATCAAGCTGTTGTATAGGTCTGGTTACAATTTTAGTTCAACTGCAAACCATATAGAAGAATCTTGCTGCTGAGAACATGTTCATCCTGAGATCAGCTTAAGAAGCCAAAATACATAAGGGGGACTTTTATTTAAGTGGATATAGGGATACTTGATTATTATTATAATAAAAGTAGTTTCATGGGCCAAATCCCTGAGTACTCATTCAGTCTTCCAGCCAAGGTTGGTATCTACGCCCAGCTCTATTTTACTTTCAGGTTATTTGGGGGAAGAGGGAATAAGGCCTCCAATCACTCTAACTTTTAACTTCTTTATTCCCTCTCCAAGGAAAAATCCATGTCAGGCTACTTCACTGCTAACGCCATCTTCAAAGAACTTTCCAAACAGGTCTAAGAAGATGACTTAACTCTGCTTAGTTTTTGAATATCCACATAATAGTTGGTAAACAACTCACCAATTGCTCCTGATCAAAGACATTCCTAAGACATACATCACTTTCCAGGGTTGTCAGAGAGAAAAACGGGTATATCCATTACTCATGTCTCTTAACAGTGGGGTACTTGTTCAGTTCTGCTGACAAGTTGTCTGGTGAGGAGTTTTCTCATTGTTGTGTTTTGTTTCATAATAGCTCTAGAGGAGAAAATCCCAAACCTTGGTACAAACGCAGGAAATGGAAGCCGGAGTCTGTTTTTTGTGGGGCTGCTAATTGTGCTGATTGTCAGCCTGGCACTGGTTTCCTTCGTGATATTTCTAATAAGTAAGTACCACCAACTGGCTTTTCATTGCTCGCTGGTTGTTTAACTTTGCTCCTGGTCTGAGCCAGTGCTTTCTGGAATCAATGCTTACACTAAGACAGGGAGAATTAACTGCTTAACTGAACTTCATTGCTTAGGGACAAGGACCCCAGGCACGAGCCCACTGTGGAAGCCTCCAGAGCCAGAAGTTCACAAACACACATGTTAGATGTTTCTGGAACACTTTTAATTTCTCAGTTTGAGTCCCTTGCTGCTGAATGGTAGGCAATTTAATCCTACTTAATTTTACAGTTTCTTAATCCAATACAAAGATTTTTCCATTAATCCAGGTCTATAACATAGATTCACCTGTAGGTTTCAAACTTCCTCTTGGGTTTTCTAACTTGCACATCATCCTAGAAAGCAATTAGAAGCAACCAATGGCTTGTGCAAGGCCCCGGAGGCAGTGCTGGGTGTGATGAGGGTGGCTTCCTTCCTGTTTGACACTGATCAGGCTGGCGTCCTGCTCCTGATATAACCAGTCAGTCTGCTCTTGGGCTGGGCCATGCATGCCATGCCCTTAAGTGATGACTCAGGCTTTGTCACATCCGCCCCTCAATGGAGAGGTCCTCTGAGCTGTCAGTGCCACCCTTCTCTCCACCTGCTGTCCTCTTTCTCTGCATGCTGCCCCCTCCCACTGAGCTCACCAGTTTGCTCTCTCTGCTGACCCCAGCATACTGGCACCTGGGGTTTTTTGGATTTTCTCCCAGACCACTAAAGATAGAAGGAGCTTGAGTGCAAGGGATCATCTTTGATGCTGCTTTGCCTGGATCCACCATCTTGTCATTTCATGTGTCCTTCTATGCCTTACGGCCTTCAAAAATTCTTAACAAGAAGTGGAACCCTTGTCTTTGGATTGTCTCTCATGTAATTTTATTTAGGATTCAGAAGAGCCAGTGGTGGTAATGATGATGAGAGGGCAGGGTGGGCAGAGTACACAACCCTGGCATTGCTAACTCCTTTCTCCCGCAGAGATTCCTTCTTCCTTCTAGCTTGAAGGTCTTTAGTCGGAGGGTTAGCACTGAGGGAAGGGTGGTCTTGAATTGCTTCTCTTCACCCAGTTGATGCCCTTTGGCACTTACAAGCGACCATGTGAACTGTACTTGTAATAACTGTGACCTTGCATCTGGCTATCAACTGGGGCAAGTTGGCTG
>NW_006159742.1:139148-146903 GCF_000334495.1 Tupaia belangeri chinensis | reverse complement strand
CCAGGAAGAGCACTATTCTGAAATTAAATGAATTAAATTAATGCTGTCACACCCACCTGGGAAATGACTGAGTTCAACGATCAGAGATTTTAGGTATGTCTCTAGACATGTGAAGAAGCTGAAGGAAAGTCTCTCTTCTAAGATGCTGCCTAGTCAGATGAAGGGGGAGGATAATAACCAATGCTAAGTATTGGCTGTTTATCCCAGGCACTGTGTGAAGCACTGAGTGTCTATTTGCTCACAGTCTCATAACAGCTCTATAGCACAGGAGCCATTGTTATTTTGACTTTACCGATGCTGAAACTGAGGCTTAGAGAGATGAATGAATATGCCCAAGGTCACATAGCTAATAAGTGTCAAATCAGGGCTCAAAGACACTCTGCCTGACATCAAAGACCATTCACTTTATCATCGTCATTACAGTACTCTTACATAAACAGGATTTATTTGATATTTGCCTCAAGTATTTTATATTGAGGTCAAAGTCATATTAAGTAACAGAAAGATATGAGTAAAGAGGAATGTTTTGTTATTGGACAATTATTCTGTGCCAGACACATTACCTTCATTATCTTAAATCCCTTCTCCACCCCTCAAGGTGGTATCTAATATCTTTTAATTTGCCAATGAAAGACAAAGGCCCAGAGAGTTTACTTCTCTGCATTTGCCTGGCTTATCCAAGGCAGAACTGAAATCCAAGTCTGGCCTGTCAGGCTGCAGAGCTCACATGTGCTGTACTGCACCTGTGGAAGTATTGAAGTCTCCAAACTGTTTTCAGACAAACGTAACCCAGAGCTAGCACAGGTATCTGTAAGTGAACTTGACCTTGCTCATCTTTAACAGGGAAATCTATTTGATCTCGGTGGGACTCAGTGCAAACTTGTATTCTTTTAATTGTAGTGCAAGAATTTATCTTCTTTATAACTCCAGAATTTTTTATACACATGAGAAATAAGACTGTTTTATAGTGATTACATTTTTGCAACTATCTACCTATTTATTCACTTATTGCCAGAGGGCATGTGTGCTCACCAGAGAGAAAGAGAGTGAAATCACACCCACTGGCGTGTGGTTATATTACAATCCTCTTTCTTCCATTCTTCCTTCCAATCAGGATTTTGGGCATGCACACATATGCACCCTGTGCGTTTTTTCAAGCTGCCGGGACCAGGATTCAAATCACAGTTGACCATGTTGGAATCTGACTCCTTCATGCAGAGTTTAACCATGGTACTATGGTGCTGCCCCTTGGGCCCTATTTCATCCAACATGATTTTTCAGACATGAGGGAGAAGTCACTGCTGGGCAACCAATTGTCCAAGACTGGGAGACAAACCTCTAATATCTAGTTTACCTTCCCAAGGCAGTTGATCAGCTAAGCCCAGCAGCAGGTTACCAACACCATTATTAGCTCCTGAAAGATACCGCTGAAATAAACTTGCCTGAAATGGAAGTGGTAAGGAGCTCAAATATAAAGTACTGATTTTGCACTGCATTTCTTGGAAATCTTAACTCTGATGAACAGACCTCAAAATGCTCCATTCTCGGAGACCAGCAGTTAGCGTAATGGCTATGTCGCTGGATTCCCACATAGTCGACCGCGGTTTGCGTCCTGGACCCGGTGGCTTAAAACTCACACCGGGCACGTGTGCGTGCGTGCGTGCCCAAGATCCCAAGAGGAGAATGGAGGAGAAGGGATTGAGGCGTAGCCATCCCCCCTGGGGGGTGATTTCTCACTTTCTGTCTCTCTGTCTCTCTCTGTCTGTCTGGAGAGCGCACGCACCCTATAGTGAAAAAACTTATCAAAAAAAAAAAAAAAAAAAGGTCCATTCTCCGGTTTACTGTATTTGTCAGGGGTTCTGTTTATTTGGAAAATATTGTGCCTCTATTCTTCTCAGGTGTGGTCTGAGTGGAATGACTACACATTCATTATGGGCTGATCATTCAGGATCAGGAGGCTTATGTCAGAATCGGCTGGAACCCAAAGAACATCATTTCCCCAATGAGGAGTGAAAAACCTTTCCTGGGAATGGATCTCTAAATTAGACAACAGAGCAATCACTTCGGGGGAGATAGTCAAACACACTGGCAATTCCCTTTGGTTGCTCACAGTGGTGTCTTTCTCAGCTCGCATATGTGGAGTGCTGCCAGAGGTAGTCTAGGTTGGCACCAAAAGGTTGTGCAATAACTCACTTAATAGGCAACTTCAGGGGACCAGCAGTTGGCATAATGGCTCTGTCACTGGACTCCCATGTAGTTGACTGTGGTTCGAGTCCTAGACCTGGTGGCTTAAATTCATACTAGGCACATGTGCGTGCATGCCCAAGATCCTGAGGGGAGAATGGAGGAGAAGGGATTGTGGTGTGGCCATCCCCCCCGCCCCCCGGGAGTGATTTCTCACTTTCTGTCTCTCTGTTTCTCTCTGTCTTTCTGGCAAGCGCACGCACCCTATAGCAAAAACCTCTCCAAAGGAAAAAAAGAAAAAGGAAAAAAATAATAGGCGCTTCTGGGCTAGCAGAGCAGCGAGCTCACCAAGTCTTACAGCTCTTGCCTGAGCACCATTGCAGGGTTTTGGAGTCCCAGTGGAACATTCTGGAAACCACAGTAACACAGTTTGTTTTCCATTTTAAAGTTCAAACTGGAAACAAGATGGATGATGTGTCAAGAAGACTGACAGCTGAAGGAAAGGACATAGATGATCTTAAGAAAATCAACAATATGATCGTCAAGCGACTCAACCAGCTGGACTCTGAATAAAACTGAGGAGCTGATTTTCCAAGAGCTACGGCTAACACCAGGAGATTTTCACTTTACTGGGAGTGTACAGAATTAGGAATTGAGGAAGTGGATTTCTGCAGATGATCTGATCAGCGAACCCGACCCTAGGGCCCAATTTCTGCAGCAGGGATGGGGGTAATTCCAAGGCAAACGGATTTGAGAATAGCAGCTGGAAGGGGAGACCTTGTCTCAGCCTCATTTCACTGTGGGGTGCTTCAGCTTTAGTGGGACTGAGAGTGACTATCAGAAGGAGAATCAACAGAAAGCAAGATAATTCATATACATATGCCGGGTTTTCAAAAAGCCCATGAAAATGCAAATTATGAAAAAATATGCATGGATCTTTTTGGGGCACTAAAATAAACTCATACTTTAATTCCATTTCCCCACAATCTTTTTGAAGTCTCCCTGTACAAATTCTGTTACAAAAAGAGCTTTGTCATTAGAACAAGTTCAATGTGCCCATGAAGTTCAGGATGTTTTATGTACCTTTACACTTTCCTATGAAAGTCTAACTAAC
Organism: Tupaia belangeri chinensis; assembly: GCF_000334495.1. Classification (NCBI taxonomy): domain Eukaryota; kingdom Metazoa; phylum Chordata; class Mammalia; order Scandentia; family Tupaiidae; genus Tupaia; species Tupaia belangeri. The sequence continues at coordinate 143,605 of NW_006159742.1, read as the reverse complement.
GAGTTCATTGAACTTCATGTTAAAGGGAACCGGCTCTTTTTTAATCAAAGAGATTCTGCTCAGATGACTAGACTTTGACTCTATTTCCCCATGGCAATGGGATGGGCTTCAGATCTAGCTGCTGTCCAGGTTTTGTTGGTAAAGCCATGAGTAATAATTATGCATATGATGGGAATAGGGGTCCGAAGAGAAAACCTAATTAAGTAACTCAGCTAATGCTAAGCTTCTACTCTAAAAATCACCCTCTTCTAGAGGAGCTTATAGTGGAGTGCAGAACAAAGGAGATTATATATAATTATATGAGATTTGTTTACTTTGTTTCTCAGAAACAAAACAAAACAAAATACCCTTCTGTACCCTGTTGATTAATTTGGAAGAAACCTGGTAGATTTGTGGCCTTTGCTAAAGTGTCTGTGTATTTGGCATCTGCCCTGGTTTAGCACAACAAGTAAGGCACACAGTAAATGATTTAAGATGCAATATGAAATAAATAAGTTTAACAAGCACAGGAGTCTTAGAACATTTTTTAATTTGCATAAATTGTGCAAGTCAATTTAAGAACGTATTATGATTCGTTATTTTGAGTTTCAAAAACATTTGGGTTTACCCAAAAATTAAACACATATATCCACATATTTGATAATAATAAATAGTTAATGAAACGAACACAAGACTTGTACTTACCTATGCTTGCCTAAAACAATAGTTGCACTGAATTTTAAAAAAATATTTTATTTATTATTATTATTTTAATTTACTGTAGAGTATGTGTGCTCACCAGAGAGAGAGAGAGAAAGGAGCAAGCAAGCCATCAGGTCCGGACTCAAATGATGGTTGACCACGTGGGAGTCCAGAACCTAACCACACCACCTGCTGGCCATGTGTACTGTGCATTCATTTTCTTAACATTGGTAGATACCATGCAGAACATTTATAAAATCTGAAATTTCTGTCTATTGGAAAATTTTTATTGACCTGTTCATAGGATATAGCAAATAAACATTTATTATCAGAATTTGTTATAAACTTATTTCGGAAACTACTGAGGAGCTGAAGCATCAACTCTTTAAAAAAAACAAAACAAAACAAAAAACAAACCACATTTCTGGGGCCAGCACATAGAATGGTGGTAAACGCACTGAATCCCACATGACTGGCTGCATGGTTCAAATCCCAGACTTGGTGTCTTGAAAAACACAGTGGACATGTGTGCGTCCATGCCTAAAATCCTGAGAGGAGAATGGAGAAGGGATTGAAGTGTGGCCCTCCTGCCAGGAGAGTGATTTCTTACTTTTCTTATCTCTGTCTCTCTTAGGAGAGTACACTCACCCTCTGACAAATGTCTAAAAATCAAAAACCAAAAATCCTACTTATTTCTTTCATTTTATTCTTTTTATTTTTTTTAAAAGTTTTTGTTTGTTTGTTCATTTGTTTGTTTTTGGCCACAGGGCATGTATCCTTGCCAGAGAGACACATAGAGAGAGGGTAAGTGAGAAATCCGCCCCTAGGGCAGATGGCGATGCAGCCATCCCTTTCCTCCCTTTCCTCCATTCTCCTCTTAGGATTTTGGGCATGCACGCACATGCACCTGGTGTGCTTTTCAAGTTGCTGGGTCTAGGATTTGAACCACTGAGTTGGTTATGTGGGATTTAGTGCCTTAACCACCATGCCACCTACTGGCCTCTACTTGTTTCTTTTTAACAAAGATGTATTTCTTACATGAATGAAAAAGAGAGAGAGAGAGAGAGAGAGAGAGAGAGAGAGAGAGAGAGAGAAAGAACCCCCACAGAATCTTGACACCCTGATCCATCTGCACCTCAGCCAGCCGTAGATCATGGGCATACTTGTGCCTGGTGTACTGAGGAAGATCTCTGGACACGAACCTGGAGCTATCCCATAAGGTTAAGCTTCATAGCCTCTGCGTTTTACCAGTTTGCCAATGTTGATCCCTATCTGTGTTTATTGTGCCTCTCCCTCCCCCAAATCTGTGGTCTTCATCCCAAGATATTTATGATCTTACAACATAAAGCAGGGCCTGACTAATCATTTTATTCATCTTTTTGATCTGCACTGTCCTGCCTATATTGCTCCTACTGAGTCATGATGGCCCTCTGACCCTCACAGACTGGAATAAAGCAGCCACCACAGTTTTTGATTATTTACAATAAAAGTAAACAAGTTTCAGTGAACGGGTTTAAACATTGAGGCTGACTTCATGTAGTCTTACAGCAAAGACAGTGGCGTTTGGGGACCAGCAGGTGGTATGGTGGTAATGGCACTGGACTCCCACATGACCAACCATGGTTTGAGTCCTGGACCTGGTGGCTTGCTTTCTCACTTTCTCTCTCTGATGAGTGCACACACCTTGTAGCAGATTAAAAATAATAATGATAAATAAAATTAAATAAAATAATTCTCAAAAAATCCCCCACACAGCAGTGTTTAACATGGGCTTGGGAATCCAAACTCCTAGTCTTCATCCTAGAGTCACCACTTCTTTTCAGTTGGGAGAAAGTAACATCTTTGATTATTTATTTATTTATTTATTTATTGAGGTTTTTACTATGGGGCACCTGTGCTTACCAGAGAGAGACAGACACAGTGAGAGGGAAAGTGAGAAATCACCCCACAGGAGGGATGGCCACATCACAATCTCTTCTTCATTCTCCCCTCAGAATCTTAGCTAGGCATGCACACATGCCCAGTGTGATTTTTTAAAAATTAAATTAAATTAATTTTTTTATTCATTCATTTTTTATTTTATTTTACTTTATTTATTTTTAATTTGACCAGAGGGAAACACACACACACAGAGGTGAGAAAGCAAGCCACCAGGTCCGGGACTCAAACCGTGGTTGGCCATGTGGGAGTGTCCAGCACCTTAACCACTACACCACCTGCTGGTCCCTTAAATTTTTAATATTACATTTAATCACATATATCTTTACAGTGCATAACATTTCTTTTTTGAGCACAATTACCATGCATATCAGTCAAGACAAAGACATTAGTATACACAGCATCAGCAGCAAATAGCTTTTCATTTTTTTTGTCAGTTAAGCGTACGTTTTTTCCTATTTCTTCCCCTATTCTCCTCCCTTCCTCTATTACCCACCTTTGTATTACCCCTATCCTTACTATCTCTAGTATCTACTGTTGCTGTCCCTGTTACTAGAGTTCCAAACTTTCAGTTTCTGCCAGAGAGTACAGATAATCAGTATATATTAAGTGGGGACATACAAAGTCTGTCTTTCTGTCTTTCATAGTCTGACTTGCTTCACTTAGCATTAAGTCTTCCACATTCATCCACGTTGTATCAGATATCTAGGTTTTATCATTATTATTATTTATGACTGAACAGTATTCCATAGAGTGCATATGCCACATTATTTTCAATCCAGTCATCTATCTTTGGACATTTGGGTTGATTCCATGCTCTAGCAATTGTAAATAATGCTGCAATAAACATGAATGTGCAAGTGTTTTTCCAACCGAGGGTTTTTCTGTCTTTTGGGTAAATACCTAAGAGTGGAGTTACTAGATCGTATGGTAGTTCTATTTGTAGGTTTCTAAGGCATCTCCATAGGGTTCTTCAAAGTGGTTGTACTAATTTACATTCCCAACAAGAGTGTGGGAGAGTTCCCTTTTCACCACAGCCACGCCAGCACTTATGATTATATATTTCCTTAATTTTAGTCATTCTGACTGGGGTTAAGTGGTATCTCATTGTGGTTTTGATTTGCATTTCCTTTAAGACAAGAGATGTTGACCATGTTATCATATGCTTTTGGGCTGTTCATATGTCTTTTTTGGAGAATTGTCTGTTCAGCTCATTTTCCCATCTTTCAATTAAATTGATTTTTTTTAATTGAGCATAAGCTGCTCGAGTTCCATGCATATTCTGGTTATCTGAGGTATAATTTGCAAATATATTCTTCCACTCTGAGGGTTGTCTTCTCACTCTACTTATTGTTTCTTTGGTTATGCAGAAACATCTCAGCTTAATATGTCCCATTTTTCTATCTTTGAGACTATTGCCTGTGCTTTGGAGATTTTTTTTGAAGAAGTCTTTGCCTACTCCAAGGTCTTCAAGAGTTTTTCCTGTGTTTTCCACCAGTAGTTTTATTGTCTGAGGTTTTATGTTTAGGTCCTCAATTCATTTGAGTTAATTTTTGTTAGTGGCGAGAGATAAGGATCTAGTTTCATTCTTCTGCAGGTGGATATCCAGTTCTCCCAGCTGAAGAGATTGGCTGAAGAGATGTTCTTTTTCCCACTGGATTGTCTTCAAGGATCAACTGGCTGTATGTTTTGGGGCTTATTTGGGGGTTCTCAGTTCTGTTCCATTGGTCTACCTGTCTGTTTTTGTGCCAATACCATGCTGTTTCACTTATCAAGGCTTTGTATTATATTTTCCTCCTGCAACTTTTTTTTTTTTTTTTAAATATTATATTACCTAA
>NW_006159742.1:125743-138243 GCF_000334495.1 Tupaia belangeri chinensis | reverse complement strand
CCACCAAGGCTTTGTATTATATTTTGAGGTTAGGAAGTGAGATGCTTCCTACTTTATTCCCCTTGCACAGTATTGCTTTGGCAATACAGGGACTTTTATGCTTCCAGACAAATTTTATGATTTTTCCCCCCATTTTTGTGAAGAATATCTCTGGTAGTTTGATAGTGATAGGGATTGCATTCAATTTGTAGATTAATTTGGGAAGGATTGCCATCTTAATTATATTGATTCTCCCAATCCAGGAGCATGGGATATTTTTCCACTTTTCTGTATTATTTTAAATTTTTAGTGTTTCATAGTTTTTCTTATAGATATCTTTGATATCTTTTGTAAGGTTTATTCCTAGATATTCTTATTTGGTTTGTGGTTATTGTAAATGGGATTTCTTTTTTCAATTCTGTCTCAATTTGTCCATTGCTGGCGTGTAAAAATGCTATAGATTTTTGTATATTGATCTTATATACTGTCACTTTACTATACTTTTTCATCACTTCCAGGAGTTTTCTCATAGATTATTTTGGATTTTCTTTGTATAATATCATATCATCTGCAAATAGAGGTAATTTCACTTCTTTTCCTATTTGGATGCCTTTTATTTGACTTTCTTGTCTAATCGGGCTGGCTAGAACTTTCAGTACTATGTTAAAAAGGAGTGGAGAAAATGGGCAGCCTTCTTTTCTTCCAGTGTTTATCTGAAAGGCTTTCAGTTTTTCCCCATTTACTGTGATGTTAGCTATAGGTCTTTCATAGATGATTTTTCTTGTGTTAAGGAATATCTCTTCTATGCCAATTTGCTGAGAGTCTTAATTATGAAGGGATGTTGTATTTTATCAAATGCTTTTTCTGCATTGATCGATATGATCATACGGTTTTTATCTTTCCTTTTGTTAATGTGATGTATTACATTTATTGTTTTGAATATGTTGAACCATCCTTGCACCCCTGGAATAAAGCCTACTCAATCAAGGTGTATAATTTTTTCAATATGTTCTTGAATATGATTTGCTGGTATCTTATTGAGAATTTTTGCATCTGTATTCATCCGGGATATTGACCTGAAGTGTTTATTTTATTTATTTATTTATTTATTTATTTATTTATTCATTCATTCATTCATTCATTCATTCATTCATTTTGTCATGTCCTTGTTTGGTTTGGGATAAAGATGAGAGAGGCTTCTTAGAATGAATTTGGGAGGGTTCCTTCCTTTTGAATTTTTAGAAATAGTTTAAGGAGAATTAGAATTAGTTCTTCTTTAAACATTTTGTAGAATTCATAAGTAAAGACATTGGGACCTGGGCTCTTCCTTGTTGGGAGACAGTCTATTACTGATTCAATCTCATTGTTTGTCATGGTTCTATTCAGACTTTCTATTTCTTCCTGGTTCAGTCTTGGTAAGTTATACATGTCCAGAAATTTGTCCATCTCATCTGGATTTTGTTTGTTGGCATATAGTCGCTTATAGTACTTTCGGATGGTATTTTGTATTTCTGTTATATCCATTGTAATAATACCTGTTTCCTTGCTGATTTGATTTATCTGGCTCCTTTCTCCATTCATCTTCATTAATCTAACTACTGGTGTGTCAATTTTGTTTATCTTCTCAGAGAACCAGCTTTTGGTTTTGTTTATTTTCTGTGTAGTTCTTTTATTCTCTATTTTATTTATTTCTGCTCGAATCTTTATTATTTCTTTTCTCCTTGAATGTTGTTGTTGTTGTTGTCGTCGTCTTTCCCGTTTCCTGAGTTGTGTCATGCTGTTTATTTGCCACCTTTCTGCTTTTTTCTTGTGGACACTAACTTCCCTCTTATAACTCTTCCCTCTTCCCTCTAATGGGCTATGAGCTTCCCTCTTATAACTGTTTTTGCATTGTACCATAGGTAATAAATAAATACTTGTTTGTCATTATCATTGATTTCTATGAACGTTTTGATTTCAGTCTTAATTTCTTCTATAGCCATAAAGTCATTTAGGTAGGTTTTTTAGTTTCCATGTGTTTGTGAATTTTCAAGGACTCTTTCTGTAGTTGATTTCAAGTTTGATTCCATTGTGGTCAGAAAAGATGCTAGGTATAGTTTCTATACCTTTAAATTTGTAAAGGCTTGTTTTGTTCCCTATCAAGTGGTCAATCTTCAAAAATGTTCCATGTTGGGGTAAGAAAAATGTGTATTTTGTGGTAGTTGGGCAAAATACTCTATAGCTGTCTGTCAAGTTCATTTCATGTATGGTGTCATTTAGATCTTGTATCTCTGTTTATTTTTTGTTTAGATGATCTGTCCAGAGGAGTCAGTGGGGTGTTGAGATCTCCTACAATTATTGTGTTGCAATCTATCTCTCCCTTGAAAATTAACAGTCTCTGATGCATTTAGGTGTTCCAATGTTGGGCGCATAGATATTTACAAACGTTGTATCTTCTTGGTGAACAAGTCCTTTTAGTACTTTATAATGTCCTACTTTGTTCCTTCTTACATCTTTCATCTTAAAGTCTACTTTGTCTGATATCAGTATCACTATTCCAGTCTTTTTTTTGTTTCCATTTGCATGGAATATCTTTTTAGAGTCCTTCACTTTCAGTCTATGTATGTCTTTATCAGTGAGGTGTGTATCTTATAAGCAGCATATAGATGGCTTCTGCTTTTGTATCCATTCAGCCAATCTGTGTCTTTTAATGGGAGAATTTAATCTGTTAACATTCATTGATTATTGATATTTGCAGATTTATCCTGCCATTTTTTAACAATTTTCTCAGCTTTTTTTTTTTGTTCTCTTATTTCTCTTTGTCTCTCTTTAGTTATCCTGATAAAACATTCCCCTCAGTACTTCCTGTAGAGTGGTCTATTAATTATGAATTCTTTCTGTTTTTATTTATCTGAGAATACTTTTATTTGCTTTCCCCAAGAATGTCTTTTTTTTTTTCTTTTTTTGGAGAGGTTTTTGCTATAGGGTGTGTGCGCTCGCCAGAAAGACAGAGAGAGACAGAGAGATGGAAAGCGAGAAATCATCCCCCAGGGGGCATGGTCACACTGCAATCCCTTCTCCTCCATTCTCCTCTCAGGATCTTGGGCACGCACGCACACGCGCCTGTCATGAGTTTTAAGCCACCGGGTCCGGGTCGCAAACCGCGGTCGACTACGTGGGAGTCCAGCGACATAGCCATTATGCTAACTGCTCATCCCTCCAAGATTATCTTTGAAGGACAATCTTGCTGGATATAGTATTCTTGGTTGAAATAGTTTTCTTTTAATATTTTGAACACATTTTTCATTCCTTTCTTGCTTACATTGCTTCAGCTGAGAGGTCTGATGTTAGCCTAGGGGAACAGTCTTTATAAGTAGCCTGATATTTTTCCCTTGTCATTTTTAGAATATTGTTTTTGTCTTTATTTTTTTACCAATGTGGCTATGATGTGCCAGGGGTAGGATCTTTTTGTGTTGATTCTATTTGGGGTTCCTTTTTATTTCTTGGGTCTGAATTTCTTCATGTTCCTCTATATTTGGAAATTTTCTGATAGTGTTTTATGAAAGAGGTTTTCCATGCCTTTAGCAGATTCTTCACCTTCTGGAATACCCATTGTACAAATATTTGGGCATTTCATGGTGTCTAGAATTTCCCACATGTTGTCCTCAGGTTTGTTTGTTTGTTTGTTTTCCTTCTTTTTGGTGATTTGGTCTATGCTGGAGACTTTGTCTTCAAATTCAGAAATTCCTTCTTCTACATTGTCCAATCTGCTGTTAATTCTTTCTACAGAGATTTTAATTTCTTGTCTTCTTTTCTTCATTTCCAGAAGTTCTGTTTGATTGTCTTTTAGAGTGTTTATTTCCTTATAAAATTCCTCTTTCATTTCCTAAAATGATTTCCTCATTTTCTGGAACTGATTGTCTGTTTTCTTTTGCATCTCATTAAGTTTTTTTCACTACGAATATTCAGAATTCTTTTTCTGACATTACTGTGTATCTGTCCGCTGTTGGTGAGGGAATTCTATTCTCACCTGGTGAAGACCTACCACCTTGTTTTATTATGTTTCTTCAAGATCTGTGTTGGTTTCTAGTCATCTAATGCAGTATTCAGTTTTTCAATTTGTTGGAGTAGATTCTGTAGTACTGGTGGAGGCAATTTCACCGTTAGATCCCAGATGTGTTCCTATCAGAGGGCTAAGTCTCCCAGGTCAGAGCAGTTATAGGTAGCTTCAGGTTCTTGGCTCCTCTACCAAATGTTCAATTCTCGATGTGGTGGTATATGATATAATTTGAAGATGATCCAGTTGTATGCTGCTTTGCATAGTCATGGGTTGTATAGCAAAAGTTCCAAAGTGTCTCCCAGGCCCCAACCACAGACTCACTCTCAAGAGCTGCCCAGATTGGGCTCAAGACTCCTGGCAGGTGGGCTGGCAGGGTGCTGGGATGGTGGGCGATAGAGTCCAAAAGTCCCAAAGTGGCTCTCAGGCTCCAAGCTTGTACTCACCATAAAGGTCTGCACCTACAGCATGATTTCTTTTTTTTTTGGAGAGATTTTCACTGTAGGGCGCGTGCGCTCGCCAGACAGAGAGAGACATAGAGACAGAAAGCGAGAAATCACCCCCCAGGGAGGATGGTCACGCCGCAATCCCTTCTCCTCCATTCTCCTCTTGGGATCTTGGGCCCGCACGCACACGCTCCTGGCGTGAGCTTTAAGCCACCGGGTCCGGGACACGAACCACGGTCGACTACGTGGGAGTCCAGCGACATAGCCATTACGCTAACTGCTGGTTCCCCCTACAGCATGATTTTTTTAAGCCACCAAGTCCAGGACTTGAGCTGTGGTTGGCCATGTGGGTGTCCAGTGACATAACTACCACGTCATCTGCTGGTCCCCCTCTTTGATTTTTTTCAATTAGCACAATTGGAAGATTATAAAATCCATTTTATTACTGTGAAACTTAAAAGGAGTGATAAATATAAAGGGCTTAAAATAGTACCCAAAACAAAGTAACCACTTGATAAATGCTAGTTGTCACTATATTATTATTATTATTATCATTATTATTAAGTTTTTGGGGGGAGAAGTTTTTGCTACAGGACGCGTGTACTCACCAGAGAGACAGAGAGACAGAAAGCGAGAAATCACCCCCCCAGGGGGGATGGCCATGCCGCAATCCCTTCTCCTCCATTCTCCTCTTGGGATCTTGGGCACACATGCACAAGTGCCTGGCATGAGTTTAAGCCACCAGGTCCAGGACTTGAACTGTGGTCGACTACATGGGAGTTCAGTGACATAACAATTACACTAACTGCTGGTCCCAGTTGTTACTGTATTTTTATTATTGTTAAAAGTAGTAGGTGTGGCATGGTAGAAATAACTTGTAACATTTAAACCTCTACATGCGGGGACATAGGGCCAACATTGTGTAAGGTCATAGCACCCTGAACTTGTCTGACCAAGAGTGGTGGAGTGAAAAATCTTTCAGCAAAAAAAAACCTCCTAAGTTATGTTACAAGAAGTGATCAATGCAAGCAGGAGAGTTTGCCGCTTTCTAGTGATCTAATCCAAAGAACATAAGGATCCATGTTTGCCTACCTGAGATGGAGCCAGGAACCTGCTGTCTGCCTTGGACTGATGACCACAGGGGCGGTAGAAGGAGGGAGCAGAATGCTGAGGTAAAGCACACAAAGCAGTAGAGGTACAGAAGGGAGAGATCAGCAGTTAGTGTAATGGCTATGTTACTGACCTCCCATGTAGTTAACCGCGGTTCGAGTCCCAGACCCGGTGACTTAAACTCACGCCAGGTGCGTGTGCGTGCATGCCCAAGATCCTGAGGGGAGAATGGAGGAGAAGGGATTGCGGTGTGGCCATCCCCCCTGGGGGCTGGTTTCTCACTTTTTGTCTCTCTGTCTCTCTGTCTTTCTGGCAAGCACACACGCCCCATAGCAAAAACCTCTAAAAAAAAAAAAAAAAAAAAGGGACTGCTGGGGGCCTCCAGGGGGCAGGGGGGTTAGCATGGTGGTTAGGAGCGCTGGACTGCCACGTGGCTGACTGTGGTTTGAGTCCTGGACCTGGTGGCTTGCTTTCTCACCTTCCCTCTCTCTTTCTCTGTCTCCATCTCTCTCTGATCAAATTGGAAAATAATAATGATAATAAATAAAGTTAAATAAAATAATTCTTGAAACATAATAATAAGGAAGGGATTACTGAATGGAGACATGCCCTGAGAGGAAAAGAGAAGTGGTTTGTGTTGTGCTTTGGACTCTGATAATAAGAGAGATGTGTCTTTTCCTATAATGGGGCTTTGTCTGCACACCCTCCTGAAGTTGCCAGCCATATAGGGAGGATCGCACATCATCTGATATGTGTCCAATGCCATGCACTTCCTATTCTGCCATGAGGATCCTGGAATAGACTTTTTACAAGATCTCTCATGGCTCTGCCTTGGCAACTGCCTGTAGGCCAGCTTGGTCCAGTGCTGCCCACCACTCTGCTGTGACACTTGGAGGCCATGGATCTGCCTTCAGCTGGGAGGTGCCATCTTCCTGGGGTGGCCATTGAGCTGTAACTTAGGGGCATAGGATACTTACTCCTCTGGAATTGACCAGGGTCTTCTGACCAGGACTCTATCAATAGGCACTATCTCTGAAGCAAGGCTCTTGAACAAGAATGATGCAAACCAGGTTTAAAAACAATATAAAATTTTTGCTTTGTTCTTGTTCACCGCAGTGACGTAAAGGAGAGAATTTTGGTATGTATATCATTTGGACTAACTGAGGTATCTTGGAATACATTGCACAAACCGTCATGTTATGATCAATTTTTATTGCTTAGAGAGATAATTTTAATAGAAACAAGCTCTCTTTGAGTCAGGGTGTAAAAATAATATTATTCTAGCTTAGAGTAATGACCCCATTTACATTCAGTAGAGAGGGACGAGAAAAAGTCATAGATGATCAGAAAGACCGGGAGTCTATCCCCTTTGTGAATGAGTTTGCCCAGAAGAAGCTGAGGAGAAAGAGCCTGAGGACTGTGAGCTCTTTCCACAGTCAGAAAGTGTATTTTTTTAAAAAAAGTGAACATGTTCTTATTATCTTGAACCTGTGTGATCACTTATTCTTATTTGTCAAAGATAAAGGCTTCTCGGTAATTTTTTTGTCATGGAAAATATTACTGAAATGTAATTCTGCTTTTTATGAAGATGAAACTAGTTTTTTACAAAATGATGAAAAGATAATTCAGAACAAACTTAATTACACTTAACAAGTGGGTATTAAGCACACATGCTATGCCCAACGGTGTGCACTGTGCTGGACATTACAGAGTATCCAATGGGGAGTAGAGGTAGTCTCTTCTTCACAGGGGCTTCTGATCTGGTCGTGTAAATAAGAATGTATGTGAAACCAGGTATGACCTGTAACTGTGAATCGGAGATAGCAGTTCCCCAGTGTGCCCTTCAAAGTATTACCTGAAGGCTAAACACTGTTCCTCCAACTCATTCTTGAAACCTGTCCTCAGAAATTTTGACTGGGCATGCATGGAGAATTCATATATGTGTGTATATGTGTATAAATTACTTAATTTTATTTATTATTATCATTTAATTTGCTATAGAGCATATACATTCACCAGAGAGAGACGGAGAGAGAGAAGGAAAATGAGAAAGCAAGCTGGCCAGTTCAGGACTTGAACCAGGGTTGTCCATGTGGGAGTCCAGTGCCCCAACCACCATGCCAGCAGGTTCCAAGGACTTCTAAAAAAGCTGCAATGATAATTCTGGAGCTTAGTTTGGGTGGCTGGGCAGATAAGTAATTTGTACACTTGGGTTTGGTCTTTGGTTCTATGTGTAAGTGTGGCGTTAAACTTGTTCCTTAACTTCCCAGACTTTCAGGATTTTCTTCTGTAATGGGAAATTGTTGATGCTGACAAGTTGATATAAAGTCCTTTATCCTCCAGACCAGCAGTTGGCGTAATGGCTATGTCTCTGGACTCTTCTGTAGTTGACTGTGGTTTGAGTCCCAGACCCAGTGACTTTAAACTCATGCTGGGCATGTGTGTGTGTGTGCCTAAGATCCTGAGAGGAAAGTAGGGAAGGGGTTGTGGTGTGGCCATCCCCCCTGGGAGGTGATTTCTTGCTTTTTGTCTCTCTATCTTTACGGTGAGCGCATGCACCCTATAGCAAAAACCTCTCCAAAAAAAAAAAACAAAGGCCTTTATCCTCATGTCGTCTACACATCACTGAAATATTCAAGGAATTTAAATTGTATATCAAAGTGGGGCCATTTGACCATTTGTAGATATTATTTTTAATCTCTAGGCAACATTCATAATCTCTTGTTCAAGAATTCACAAAAGTCCTCAAGAGAACATGCCACTCCATTTTCTCTCTCACTTATCTCACTTTTCATTTCCATCCCATCCCCTTACCTCTCTTTCTACCTCGTCCTGGTCACCTCAACTGCCCTTGGCTTAACTTCTGTATAAGGGACTATCCAATTTTTCTGAAGAGCTGTAGAGGGCAATTCTCACAGGGCTGTTCTGAGCACTTGAAAACCTTGATGGGTGTGAACCTGAGAAGAGGCCAGACAAGAGGATCACTCTGTGTTCTGCTTCTGGAGAGGCTGAGAAGGTGCGGCGAAGAGGCCGTGTTGCTTGGACCCTGCTGTAGTTAGTATCAGTCCTGCCTGAGCCCTACCCGTGCCACTATGTCAGGATCCATCAAGCTGTCTTTCTGAGTGCCAACCTCTTGTCTTGAATATCTTCACCCGAAGACATTTTATAGAGCTGCTGACAAGAGAAGATTGACATCCCCTGGGGATTGAGGATAATGTCTAGAAATGGTCTGGCATCTCTTCTTTGATATAACAATTATAAGTGACTTAGAAACGACTCTACTATTCAGGGTGGGGGGATGAAAATAGAACCAATCAGTATTAAAATAGTCAATAATCAATTGAAATGAATGACAGTCATGGAGCATGAGCCGAGGCAAATGAGTAATTCAATCCTTAGCCCTTGACGAGCAAAACAGAGTTGAAGTGACTCAACTATTATTCAGTGTAGTGTAACTCAGAATGGCAAGAAAAGAAAAAAAAAAGCTGTCTTAAATTTAGTTGAGTTTTTTTGTCTTTGGAAAAGAGTCTGTTTAGACAAAACTTGTGTTACCTCTGAATTTCCCTTACCGCCTGAGAAATCAAACCTACACTATAAGAAGTCACATAACTGGCCAGAAGAAAATTCAAAGAAACTTACTTTTGTTTCATTTGTTTTTCTTTTTTCCTTCAAGGTTGATATGTAGGGATTTTTTTTTTTTTGTAGATATTTGGTTTTTGGCCAGCAATGTGGGCAGCAGGATGTGAAGGTGAATGAGGGCAGAGAAAGCAACCCTGGCATGAAATACAGAGCCCACATGTAAGGCTGTAGCACTTGACGTCTTCCCGAATGAAGGAAAACATGAAATATTTCATGTCTTCTTAGGAAGATGAAGAATGAATGGGCTGTGAGACTCTTAGAACTGAATTTAGGGAAAGGAACTCATGATTCTAATTTTTCTTTATATCATAGCTTTCTTTGAAACACGATTCATCATTCATGCATGAATCCTTAAAGAAATGGATTGTAAACGCTCATTCCATCAGGAATGGTTTTCTGAATATGGGGTACCACTGCCATTGGACATTTATTGTCTGATGAACAAATGGAGCAGAACAAACAATCGAAAAAACAGTTAATTTAATTATGGCTTTTTAAATGCGAAAATTATTCTTTTTTCATGTCCCAAACTATTTTAAATATTCCTAGAAATGGACTAAATATGAATTGTATTTTGCCCCTCCCCCAAGTTCTAGTTAACTACTTTAATATTGATGAGATGGGGTCAATTTCTGAATTACTATAAATTCATTTAGAGGCTCCAAAACAATTTCATATAGGCTCAGAAAAAAAGGAAATCAAAACAAACAGTGATGGAAAAGACATTAGGCAGCTCTTGATGTATAATTTAGGACTTTTTAAAAAGTGATTTATTTCATTTTATTAATTGTTATTAAAATAATTATTTTATTTAACTTTATTTTTTAATCTGATCAGAGAGGGGCAGAGTGTGTGGTGTATGTGTGTGAGAGAGAGAGAGAGAGAGAAAAAGAGAAAGTGAGAAAGCAAGCCACCAGGTTCAGGATTTGAACAACGACCTGTGGGAGTCCAGTGCCCTTAACCACCACACCACCTGCTGGCCCGTATTTTTATTATTATTTTTAAAGTTGTTTCAGGGAACGTGCACTGAGTAGAGATAACTAAAGAGAGAGAGAGAGAAAGTGAGAAAGCAAGCTGTCTTAACTACCATGCCACCTGGTGACAATCTAGGATCTTTTTAAAAAATGTCTTAATTCAGTCTATATGATAGAAAACTCAGGTTGTTGCCCTGTTACTTGTAGATATCACAAAGGAATCTTTCATTTCTTCCCCCATCAACTTGAGGCAATGGACTCTTCCTTTGAGCCTAGAACTTAATTTGAGTCTCTTGGATTTTGCCTTGTAATTGTGTACTTGTGTTGTACCCTTAGTATGACTTTCTTATCTAGGCATCCCCAGGGGATGGTACATTCTCCATAATGTGAATTTGTTTAATTGAATTAAGCTAGGAAGTTTCCAGGCTGCTTGCATTGCCTCTGATTTGCAATTAGAGCGAAGTGGTGCTCACCAACAGGAGAGGAGGGACACCTGGTGATAGTTGGTTATTTCTGGGGAAAGAAGATCAATTTGAAAGAAAAGAGGGCAGGGAACCAGCAGTTAGCGTAATGGCTATGTCGCTGGACTCCCACGTAGTCGACTGTGGTTCGTGTCCCGGACCCGGTGGCTTAAAACTCACGCCGGGCGCGTGTGCGTGCGTGCCCAAGATCCCGAGAGGAGAATGGAGGAGAAGGGACTGCGGCGTGACCATCCCCCTGGGGGGCGATTTCTTGCTTTCTGTCTCTATGTCTCTCTCTGTCTGGCGAGCGCACGCGCCCTACAGTGAACATCTCTCCAAAACAAAAAAGAAAAGAGGAGATATTTGGGGGAGGGAACCAGCAGTTAGCATAATGGCTATGTCGCTGGACTCCCACGTGGTCGATCGTGATTTGCGTCCAGGACCCGGTGGCTTAAAACTCATGCCGGGCGCGTGTGTGTGCGTGCCCAAGATCCCTAGAGGAGAATGGAGGAGAAGGGATTGCGATGTGACCATCCCCCCTGGGGGGTTATTTCTCGCTTTCTGTCTCTATGTCTCTCTCCGTCTGTCTGGTGAGCGCACGTGCCCTATCGCAAAAACCTCTCCATGAAATAAAAAAAAAGATATTTGAGGGACACTGGAGAAAGAGTCAATGTTTGCATCAGACACAAGACAGCTGAAAGTTGCATCTGGGGAAAATGGTCACCAGGCTAGAAACTACATAGACAATGGTGTGGTGACCATAGACTTTGAGTCTGAAGGAGTTGCCTTTGAATATGGCTCCATTGCTCACAAGTTGGGTGACGTTGGCTACATTTACTTACCTTTCCTGAACCATGGTCACCTCATCTATGAAATGGAAATAATGCCTATCTTGCAGGGTAGCTATGAAGATTGAAAAAATGACCCCTTGCACTTGGTAAGCATTCTACTAATGAGAGATGCTAGTTTATTATTACTATTATTTGCAAAAAAGAAGAAGGAGAGTAGGGTTTGAGATGGAGGTTTTTTGCTGGCTCTATTGAGGGACTGACAGTTTCTTTTCTTTTTTTTTTTTTTGGAGAGATTTTCACTGTAGGGCGTGTGCGCTCGCCAGACAGACAGAGAGAGACATAGAGACAGAAAGCGAGAAATCACCCCCCGGGGGGATGGTCACGCCGCAATCCCTTCTCCTCCATTCTCCTCTCGGGATCTTGGGCACGCACGCACATGCGCCCGGCGTGAGTTTTAAGCCACCGGGTCCGGGACGTGAACCGCAGTCGACTACGTGGGAGTCCAGCGACATAGCCATTACGCTAACTGCTGGTTCCCAGGACTGACAGTTTCTTGAATTCTAGGCATTTCCTTGGAAGAGTGCTCTCTAATCTTACTTTTTGGAAGGTCTGCATAAGGTAACCTTATTTTTAAGCCTCTGCTGGTAAGTCTCTTCTTGTGAAGCAGTAAGAATTTATTAAGCTCAGGTATCTTTACACCACATAGACATGTTTCCCTAAAGTTTACCCATAATTAGGTGAGAAGATTACCACATAATAGCAAAGCAAGAAATAAGCCATGATTAAGTGCCCAATTTTGTGATCCAGCAAATAAGAGCAGGAAGGGTTCAGGGGACAAAGGATATCCTCCTTGAGAAAACAATAGGCTTGGGACTAGCAGTTAGTGTAATGGCTTTGTCGCTGGACTCCCTTGTAGTCGACTGCGGTTCTAGTCCCGGACCCAGTGGCTTAAACTCACACCAGGCGTGTGTGTGTGCATGCCCATGATCCCGAGAGGAGAATGGAGGAGAAGGGATTGCGGCATGGCCATCCCCCCTGGGGGGTGATTTCTCGCTTTCTATCTC
>NW_006159742.1:98254-125715 GCF_000334495.1 Tupaia belangeri chinensis | reverse complement strand
ACGCACCCTTTAGCAAAAACCCCTCCAAAAAAAAAAAAAAAAGAAAAGAAAAGAAAATAGGCTGACCAGTGCCCCAGGAAATCCGAGTCCCAGGCAGACTGGTATGGTTGGTCACTGTCTTTTCTTTTCAGGGAGTATCTTGAAGCCATCAGGAGGGTTTCACTGGATCTGCATTTCCTCTCCACAAATCTGCCTGTAACCTCAGCTCAACTTTCAGTTTTTTTCCCCCCAAGACAAAGATCTGGATAAATTGCTTAAAATCCAACTTCTGCCCTTGACTTTAACTTCCTATTCCTACCTGGGGACCATGTCCTATCTTGTCTCTTTCCCCCTTTTCACTAGCTCCCTTTTTATTTCTGTTGATTCCCATTTAAGTCTCTCTAATCTTAATACAATTTCCTCCCATTACTTTCTCTCGCCACTGTCGTTTTCTTACTCTTTGTTGTATGGACGTCACCAAACGGTAGCCTACACACACTCACTGTTTCTTTTCTTTTCTTTCTTTTTTTTTAAGAGGTTTTGCCTTAGAGCACATGCACTTGCCAGAAAAAGAGAGACAGAGACAGAGATAGTGAGAGGGAAAGTGAGAAATCACCCATAGGGAGGATGGCCACACCGCAATCCCTTCTCCTGCATTCTCCTCCCAGGATCTTGGGCATGCACACACATGCCTGGTGTGATTTTGAAGCCATTCGGTCCAGTATTCAAACTGTGGTTGGCCATGTGTGAGTCCAGCAATGTTACTGCTACATCTGCTGGTCCCAACTCACTGTTTCTTATTGCAGTCTCCCCTGCAACCTGACATTCTGTCTGCCCCATCAATGAAAACTGTCCTTGTTAAGGTTATAACTAATGACCTCATCCAGAGATTATTCCTTAAACTTTTCTTAAAGGATGTTTTTGTTGCTTTTCTTGTTACTGATCATTGCCTTCAAGAAACTCTTCATCTCGTTGACCTCCAGGCCAGTGTTCTCCTGGTTTGCCTTCTATTTGCCTAGTGTTTCTATTGCCCCACTTGCTCTGCTTGCCTTTTGTATATTGCTATTCTCCAGGGCCTTGTCCAATGCTCTCTCATGTCTACACTATTTCTGCATTAGTTCACTGTATGGACTCAAATATCATTTATATAAAGAGATGATCTCCATATCTTTTTCTTCAATCATACCTTTGAACTGTGTTTCAGATATAGTACTAATTGCCTCTTCAATATTGGGGTTCAGATAAATTCAACAGGTCCAATGCAAAATGAACCACCGTTTGTCACTAAAATTACTCCTCTTCCTTTATCCCCTGGCTTCTTTGGGGTACCTCCCCAAAACCCAAGCCAGAAACCTGGGGATCACCTTTGACTTCTCCCTTTTCCTTATCTGCCATATCCAACTAGTCATCAAGGACTTTTGACATTACCTTCTAAAACATTTCTCAAATTTGTTCCCACCATCTGTGCCCTACTTAAGGCCATTACTGTATTTTATCCAAATGGTCACAATGGCCTTCCAACTGGTCTCTCAGACTCCAGGTCTGACTCTTTCAAGTATTCATTTGCAGGTCATTAGAATAATCTTCAAAATGTAAATTGATTCCCTCCCTAATAAAATCTCTTTAATAGTTCCCAAATCCTGCCTCATAGGTTCTTATGACATGCTATTTCAATGCTGTGCCTTTGTTCATAATGTCCCTTCTGTTAGGGAAATTCTTTGTAATCTTTTCTTTCAATATCTGTTCTTCAGAAATCCGGATTTCTCAAACATATCTTCTAAAGCATTACTGGTTTTTACCTTCTGAAGGAATCTTACCCTAATATCTTTAGGCACCAGACAGGCTCTGGAGTCAGGTGAGCTGGATTAGAATCTTAGCTATTTCTTGAAAGCTGAGTGGCTGTGGGAAGGAAATTTAACCTTTTCTCTCTAAATATGAGGATGACAACATTAACCTCATGGTGTGTTTGAAGGAAGGTAACATGTTTGTAAAGCTCTTAGCATAGCTTTTGGCTCATAGTCAGCCTTCCCCTGTAATCATAATGAGAGTGACCATGTCCCTGTTCTTCATCTCTGCAGCCCTAGTGCCTACCAGTATCTGACATGGAGCAGGACTTTTTAATAAATGAATCAAGAAAGAGTAGGTATTAGAGATGTATTCTTATACATGTGTATTTCCTATAGTTTCCTGCTTATTAATATTGTTTGAGGATAAGAAATCTGTGGTTATCCTTTAAGGTCTATTCTTTTACTTGCTAATATTTATCTATATATTTATATCTATATCTATATATTTTTACCCATTCAAGGTGCTTTGTGAATTCTGCATGAAAGGACATGATTTAACCTGAAAAGATCAGAGCTATCTGTTGACCAAAGACTTACCACGTTGTGACCTTTGTGAAGAGTAATCCATTGCTTAGCAGACACTGAGATGCAGCTCATGCTGTCAAGGCCTGTCCTCCTTAACCTTGTGGCTGCTGTCCTGGGCAGGATGACTAGAGGAAGCTCTGTCAGCAGGTAAGATAGAAAGGGCATTATGTAAGGGAAGTAGGTGAATGGATTATCCTTGTTCTTGCTTTACTCTCTCCAGATTTTTCTGTTGTTTGAGAATTGGACGGGGAATAAAACCCCAACATTTTGCCAGTAGTGGTGAAATCATCTACAGTTTGAGTTCTTTGAGGGATAAGCAATATAATTTGTGAGACCTGGTGCAAAATGAAAATGCAGGCCTTTTGTTTATAAATTATTAAGAATTTCTAAAGGGCAGTAGCAAAGCATTAAACCAAGTACAAGGTCCTGTGTGACTATATAGATTGACCACCATGAAACTGCACTGGTTAAGAGACTATAATTATATTGACAGGTAAGGAAGCCTGTGTGTTCTTGGCATTTTCTGCAGTGTTCAGTTCAATTCCTGACTCATGAAGTTTAGAAAAAGAAACACTAAGCCAGCAAGTCTTCTCCTGTTCATAAAGCTCAGCTGTCCTCCCTGTAATTTACACTGCCTTGTTTGGCTTGGCTTTGCCCAAGACCCCAAAATCATGATGTCTCCGGATTCAATTGTTTTGTCCTTCTGCTCTCATCTCTCAAATTCCAGGAATTTGAATGTGCACTGTTTTTATGAGCAAACTTTATCCTTTCTTCTTTGCCTTTCTTGTCTCCTAACCAGATTTCCCCCTTTTAACTTGTTTAGATTGTGTTTAAAAATCTGGCCTGGGACTGGCTGGTGGTACAGTGTTCACACATAACCCTCTGTGTGGCTGGCCCACACAGGAAGCTTCCAGGCTCTCTGAGTGCACTGCATGTGCCCATAATCCAGACAGGCTGAAGCTGTGGGTAGATGGTGGCATGGAGATACTGTGCTGTCTCTGTGTCTTGCTCTCTGCTTCTCTTGCTCATGGAAGAAATGAATAAACTTAAAACAAAATAAAAAAAAAAACTTTCTTCTAGGTCATTTTTGTTTTCTTTGGATTCTTTCCAAATTTTGCTTGTAACCTCAGCATGTAAGAAGCGTAAAATGAAGTGTGGCATTCTAGAAGCCAAGGATGTGAAGGCAGTGCTAGGCTGCCTAAATTTTTGAGTGGCTTACTAATCCCCCAACAATTAGTGGCTCAAAATTATAGCCACTCTTTTTTTTTTTTTTTTAATAATTGGTTCCTCTCACACATTTTTTGCCACTTCCTCTTTTTAAGCCTTTTCTCATATCCATTTAGCATCCGTTTCCTAGGTATAGTTTTATTTCCAATGACTTCAGCATTCACTTAAAAAAGAAATTGCTAGGGAACCAGCAGTTAGCGTAATGGCTATGTCGCTGGACTCCCACGTAGTCGACCGTGGTTTGTGTCCCGGACCCAGTGGCTTAAAACTCACGCCGGGCGTGTGTGCATGCGTGCCCAAGATCCCGAGAGGAGAATGGAGGAGAAGGGATTGCGGCGTGACCACCCCCTTGGGGGGTGATTTCTTGCTTTCTGTCTCTATGTCTCTCTCTGTCTGTCTGGCGAGTGCACGTGCCCTATAGTGAAAATCTCTCCAAAAAAAAAAAAAAAGAAATTGCTAGAAGGTGTGGAGTGCCCCCGCCCATCGCCCTCAGTGCCTATTTCAAAATGGCGCTCAATGGAAGCCCGCTGAGCGCTCAAAGCAGTAAACAACTTTAAGGAAGTAGGGCAGTGGGGAGCGTGGAGAGCACGGGAACACCGCATGCAACCAATCCTCTTTCGAGGACTGGCTTCCGTGCACGTGGACAATGATCTGATTGGCTAGGGGCCCTTTATAAGGCCCCGGGGAAAGGGAAAGGGAGAGCTCCTGTATTCAGAACCTGGGGAAATAAAGTGCTGAAGAGAAGACCATCTCCGGAGTCGTCTGTTGCGCGACAAGAGGTTTTATGAGTTTGCCAGAAAGAGAGATAGAGATAGAAAGAGGTAAAAACAACTGTTAATGAATGGTGGTTGTCCGTAATCCCTTCTCTATGTCCCTATTCTGTTGGGGTTTGGGACACACATGCACATGCTGAGTGTATTTATCAAGCCACCAGGTTAGGATTCGAAGAATGATTGGCCATATGTGATCTGGCTCCTTTAACCACTAGACTACAATGCTGGTCCCATATTCATATTCTGAAGTACTGGGCATTATGGTTCTAGCACATAGATTTGGGGAGGGGGACAGAATACAGTCTGTAACACCTCCCAGTCTTTTCTTAATGACAGTTGTTTCACTCAGTTGTTCAAAATATAGGAGTCTTTTTTGAGTTCTCCCTTCCCTAGGCACTGCTCATTAACAAATCCAGTTGCCTACCATCAAAAATATATCCCAACTATGACCTTTCATATAATCTATCTCGAGGTCCTGGTTCAGGAGATGACTCTCTTTTCTGGAGACTTTACCAGCCCCTCAACTGCCCTTGGTCAGATTCTTGCCCTCTGCCTCATCCTTTTTCAGTGCTCCTCACAGCAGTCAGAATGATCTAGTAAAAGTAGAGAACAAGGGGCCAGCAGATGGCATGGTGGTTAAGGCACTGGACTCCTATATGGTTGAGTGTGGTTTGAGTCCCAGACTCGGTAGCTTGCTTTCTCACTTTCCCTCTCTCTCTGTGGTGAGACACATGCCCTATAGCTAACATAAAGAAATGAATAAAGAGTGAAAATTTAAAGACTAGATAATATTAGTTTCTTGCTTAATGTCCTCTACATTTTGTCCATTGCACTTGTGGTTAGATGGAAATTCTGTATTTCGGCTTTTTAGCAACCACATATCCCTCTCTTTTGAAGGACGATAAGCTCTCTGAATGTGTCAGAACACAGGGTCTTTTTGATTTTTGTCATGCATTAGTTTACCTGGAACTCTAAAGGGTATTTTTACCAGGAAAGGGGAACACTGACATAATGGATAAACTTGTGATGAGAATGAGTGAATTGCACGGGTCTAGGAGGAGTTCACTGAATTGAAATAGTTGATGTGACCATTGAACCGACTGATCTTTCTGTGCTGTAAGTAGCAAATAAACACAACTGTCTCTGTGACTCAACCTTTCTTAGATTTTCTTAAATATTCTGGATATACCATTATAATGTTGATCTGTGTAATTTAATTTGATGTTGACTCTACACAAATAAACTCATTTTACCAATATAAACTAGCCAGGTTGGATTATAATAGGAAATATTTATTAAACATTTGCTATAAGCACTGAATTTTCAGAACCATTTCCTTATGTAGGTATACTGATTATATTAGTTTTATTTTTTTGTTTGTAGTATTTGATGGTGTTCCTGTGTGCTCTATGCCTCTTCTGCCTAGGTAAAATGCTCCGCCAACAAAGGCGTGATCGAGCGCTTATAGCACAAGCATTTGCCGCTATTGAAATAGGACAGTCGCCAGAGATCTGGCTCGCAGCTTTGGGCAAACCTTAATGGCAGGATGACAGCATTGTTACTGCACTCGGGGCCCCTGAAAGGGACGCCCTGAGGAGGGCATGACCAGCTGCATATGGGTTGGTACCGCTATTTCCCATCCCCAACAAATCGGTGCCGGACAGGTGGGTAGTCGGCTCAATGTCCCAGAACATGGAGCAAATTGCCTTACATGGTCCTAACAATATCTGGGGGCTGTGTCCTCTACCCTCTCCTGCTTTAAAGACAAAAACGGGGGAACTGTGGAGCGCCCCCGCCCATCACCCCCCGTGCCTATTTCAAAATGGCGCTCAATGGAAGCCCGCTGAGAGCTCAAAGCAGTAAACAACTTTAAGGAAGTAGGGCAGTGGGGAGCGTGGAGAGCATGGGAATACCGCATGCAACCAATCCTCTTTCGAGGACTGGCTTCCGCGCACGTGGACAATGATCTGATTGGCTAGAGGCCCTTTATAAGGCCCCGGGGAAAGGGAAAGGGGGAAGAACTTCTGTAACATAGCCTGGGGAAATAAAGTGAGTGCTGAAGAGAAGACCATCTCCGGAGTCGTCAGTTGCACGACAAGAAGGTTCACGTGTTCACCAGAAAAAGAGATAGACAGAGAGAAAATGCATACCTCAGTGGGATGTAGTCACTTTCTCCTTCATTTTTCTGTTTCTGTCACACCCAGCATGTTTTTTAAAGAAAGACTTTTGTTATAGGTATGAGGGCTTGACAGAGAAAGAGAGAGACAAAAAGCAAGACATAACCCCCTGGGAGGGATGGCCATGCCGCAATTCCTTCTCCTCTATTCTCCTCTCAGGATCTTGGGCAGGCACACACATGTGCCCGGCATGAGTTTAAGCCACCGGGTCCAGGACTCGAACCGCGGTCGACTACGTGGGAGTCCAGCGACATAGCCATTACGCTAACTGCTGGTCCCCCTGCCCAGCATGTTTTTTAAAGAAAGACTTTTGTTATAGGTATGAGGGCTTGACAGAGAAAGAGAGAGACAAAAAGCAAGACATAACCCCCTGGGAGGGATGGCCATGCCATAATCCCTTCTCCTCCAGTCTTCTCTCAGGATTTTGGGACACATGCTTATATGCCCGGTGTAAGTTTCTCTCTCTCTCTCTCTCTTTTTTTTTTTTTTTGGAGAGGTTTTCACTATAGGGCGTGTGCGCTCGCCAGAAAGACAGAGAGAGAGAGACAGAAAGTGAGAAATCACCCCCCAGGGGGGATGGCCACGCTGCAATCCCTTCTCCTCCATTCTCCTCTTGGGATTTTGGGCATGCACGCACACGTGCCTGGCGTGAGTTTTAAGCCACCTGGTACGGGATGCAAACCACAGTCGACTACGTGGGAGTCCAGCGACATAGCCATTATGCTAACTGCTGGTCCCAGCCTGGCGTAAGTTTCAAGCCACCAGGTCTGGGACTCGAACCATGGCTGGCCATGACAGAGTCCAGTGACATAACCATTATGCCACCTGCTGACCCCCATTCAGCCTGTTTTTAAGCCACCTGGGCGGGGACTTGAACCATGGTCAACCACGTGGGATGTGGCTCCCTGAACATGGAGCTGACCCAGCATTCACTTTTTGTTGAATCTTGATTGATTTTGTGTCTACTTTCTTGTGTTCTTTAGCTCTATAATAACTTGCTCTTTTCTCTTAATTTTTGTCCTAAGATAAGGAAGTCTTTCCATATTAGGCCAGATCAAAGATTTATTGAGCATAAGATTCTACCTTTAGCACTCAGGGTATTTTGTGGGTGAATATGGTGGTTTCCCATAGCTCACCCAATGAAATTAAAAACGTACGATAGATCTATAGCCTATGATATTACCAAAATTCCTTGATAGCTACTTATTTGTATCAATATATTTTATTCTATATTTGACTTTCCAACTTCCTCTTCTTCTCTTCCTTTTCTTTTCTCTATTGCCTTAGTAAGATCCTTAGTCCATAATTTCTGAAGCAGGTTTTGGGGCTTTCAAGATTATTGCCTATGACAGGGCAGTCCAAATAAATAAAACATTGGAAAATCCATATCTGTAAATAAACATAGAATTATTATCTATTCTTTGTATAAAAAAAGGAATGTAACCTCAAAATCTACTAAAAGGATGAGACCCTGCTTTACAAATTTAAGGGAAGAGAAAAACAAGAATCTTTTTTTAATTTTAATGATTGTCATAGACAGATGTGAATGTAAATTTATCAATACATGAAGGAGATTAAAATAGTTCCTGATATTGTCCACTTGGACCTAGATCTTGCTGTTATCAACACTATATGAATCCAAAAATGAAAAAAAAAGAGAAAGGTCCTAAGAATGAAAATAGATCTTTGCAGTTTATAGTGACTATTATCTATTTAGAAATAGTAACATTATTAAAGTCTTTGAGGCTAAAATTTACACTATTTTTCATTGATTAAAGGTATTTTAATAACTCATTCCCTTTAACATTTAAAACGTGATCTACACATGCAGCTAATAGCTAAAAGATAATGTAGTCTAAATTCTGAAATGGATTTAGGTAGAGTGGAGAGTTCTTCCACTAGGTGGTAGGAGTTTGCCATGGTCATAAGCCTCAAATGTTGGGAGGAGGAAAAGTAACTTAATTAAGGAGAGGTGAATTAAGCTAGAAAGTGACTGTAATAATAACACAACATATTGATTGAATAGGTTTTTCTTTTTCTTGGTATAAACATAGAAAATTACTCTTGGCATATTCTTGAATTAGGTCTGAAATAAAACAATTCAAGGATTTTTGATTTTC
Source organism: Tupaia belangeri chinensis (assembly GCF_000334495.1). Taxonomy (NCBI): domain Eukaryota; kingdom Metazoa; phylum Chordata; class Mammalia; order Scandentia; family Tupaiidae; genus Tupaia; species Tupaia belangeri. The sequence continues at coordinate 117,067 of NW_006159742.1, read as the reverse complement.
AGAAAGAAACTGGGCATTAAAAGAACACTCTTAGAAGGCCGACCCCATTGCCTAGTGGTTGCAAGAGCCAGATCCCATGTGGGTGACTGCAGTTCAAATCCTGGCCTTACTGACTTGAGAAACATACTGGGTGCATGTACATACATGTGTATCCCCCAACCCTAACCAGATGGAGAAATGAAGGAGAAAGAATTGTGGTATGATCATGCCCTATTGAGGGGTACTTTCTCTCTCTCACTCTATGGTGTGTGTATGTGCCCTTTGGCAATTAAAAAAGAAAAATTCTTAGAGTCTTAGTTTATATTTTATACCTGTTGACTTTTACTTTTTTTTTTTTTAAAGTAGTAAAGTTTTTACTTTCTTTACTTTGTAAAGAACAGTCTCAAACCTCTGTGGGATCCTAGTCCTCTCTGATAACAAGTCTCGTATAGCAAGTATATCATGTCTGCATATGTTCAAATCGGTTATTTTGTTAACAACTTTCTTTTCATGTCAGTGCTTTTGAGACAGCAAACTCAGGGATCTGAAGAGAGAAAAACCTTAAAAGATAACAATCTTTACTATCAAAATAGTTTTTTTTTTTTTTACCTAATATCTAGTTTCTATCTGAGGAAATTTTATTTCAACATTAAGTCTCCTTTGTTGATTTATGTATATGTTGTTGTTGAAAGCAATGAACTATTTTATATATCATAAAACATATTTCTAATCCATAATCTTTAGTTCTATTCAGGCATTAAGATTCAACAATATTCCTTGTTAGGTTTTTACTTAGTTTCTCTAGATACCTTTGTTCCTTCACTAAATTTTAATTTTTTTCTTATCTAGTAAATGAATCTTTTTGATCTTTTTATCATTCCCCTGTGTGACACCCTGGCCCTTTCCCCTACATCTTTTCAACACTGTAAAGGCCTCTGTTGGAAACGGGACTCAGCTCTGGGCTCAATAGATTTGGGTCAGGCTCTATGATTAATAATTAATTTCAGGCCTTGGATAAAGGTCAGTCAGACATTGTTCCTCTGTCTGAGTCCCTTTGTGGTCTAAACTCACAGTGTAATTTGCCATCTACAGCTACAGCTCTGACCTTCTAACCTTTCTGCTATTGGGGTGTTTCTTCTGATGCAGAACTTGTTTTTATTCATGAGAAATTCACATGTTGAAAGCTGGTTTTGTAGTGGAGTTGGGCTCAGGCTCTTGTTAGCTCTCACACTAACCTAAGAAGCTTTCCTGTGTGAGGATGAGACTTCTGCCTCATGGAACGCATGTTGTAACTTTCTTCTCGTAGAGGTCATGCTCTCAGGGAGTGCTCCTGTGGTACTCTCTCAGTGCAGGTTTGTTGGACAATTATTACTTTTTGCCTGTTTTACACCAGACACTATGCAGAGTGTGCTGAAGACATAGAGATATGTAAGATAAATGTAGTCTTGCCTTCACAGACTTAACATCTAATGTATCGTAGAGAGGAGAGAGCTGGCAATGACAATTCAGTGTGGAAAGTTAGGATGGGAAAGATAGAGGATTCCATGGGATTCAGAGAATGGGAGTCTAATCCAGGCCCAGGTGGTCTGGGAAGGCATATCAGTTAGTAGTGCAGGCAAGAAATTGCCTTAAAACAGTAGCAAAACGGACCAGCAGTTAGCATAATGGCAATGTGGCTGGACTCCCACGTAGTCGACCGCAGTTCAAGTCCCGGACCTGGTGGCTTAAACTCATGCCGGGCATGTGTGTGTGCGTGCCCAAGATCCCGAGAAGAGAATGGAGGAGAAGGGATTGCAGCATGGCCATCCCCCCGGGGGGTGATGTCTCGCTTTCCGCGTTAACTTCCTCAGGCAATGATGTGTGACAATACTCATGGAGTATTACTAATCAGGGAAGGTCCCCTAAACCTTGGTGTTTAGAGTTTTTACTGGAGCTAGATCATGTAAACATGGTTGACTACCTGCATGGTTGACCTTTATTTTCTAACCTCTCTGGAAATTGAACTGATATCTTATGGCCCTGAGTCCCTAACATAAATTGCATTTTTAGATTTTCTGGTGTGGCCCAAGGCCCCTAAGTAAATAAAGACGCTCTGACCAGGTAATACAAGGATCTAGAGGTCACATTCCAAGGTTCAAAGGCAAAAGCCAGAGCTCTCCTTGGGTAAGGTTAATTCTTTACCACACAGTGGGTCTAGGGGTAGAGTTAATGAAGGAAAAGTAAAACATAACTTGGTGATTTGAAGCCTGACTAATTGACAGAATGAAGATGCTATTGTCAGAACCAAAGCCAAGAAGTGGATCTGAGCTGGAAGGGGAGGAGGAGGGAGAGAGGCGGATGTTCATTAGTTATGTTTTTGAGCTTGAACTGATGGTGCAACATCCAAGAATGTTAGCTGACCTTGGAGTGACAGTGGTGGCAAAACTGCATCAGTGGCAGAGGTGATGTGGCAGTCGCAGAGGTGGGAAGGGAAGCTGGTTTCAAAACAGGCTTTGAAGTATAGGGTGGAGTGTCCAGAGCAGCAGGAACCACCACTTACCTTGCCTGAGAAGTCCCAGATTAGGAAAACAGCCTCTGAACAGCCCTCCTCTCACTTCTAGGCAGTTTTGGGGGGAAGTGCTCTTCATAGGTGACAAAGGAGCCATTCGTCACCCTGTAAGAAAGTTTTAGCTACTACATCAATGTGAATTATTTTATAATCTATAAAATCAATAACATCATCGAAGTTTATTTCACTCAGGGTATTTTTGCCTGCATTTCAATTTACAATCTCTTCCATCTCTGTGGTTCATGGCATATAATTCAGTCTCTATCTGTACCTACCGAATATAGATCTCAGACTAGCTTCTCTCAGTAACTTCCAAATGTTCATTTCCTAGCAGACCCATAAAACTGTCTGTTTGTAATATCCCTTACTTAACTCTAGTCACAAATTGCCTTTAATTTTTCTTTGTAAAGACGCTTTGGGGATTAACACAGCTAAGATGCCTCTCTTGGGCAGACTTCTACTATCTGTGTTTCCCCTATCAAGCAACATTTCTCAGGACCCCAGGCCTCTCTTTTAAATAGTCACTGAATTGCCATTGCTTTTGCCCAGAGCCTTCCTGATGATGGCAGCAAAGCTGTAAATTAAGTAAGAGCCAAAACTAGGGATATAAACGGGACTCTGCAAGCCCCAAGCAGATGTTTCAAGAGTTGGGAAGACAAACATGCACAAGCTGTCAGCGAGGTGGCATGATGGGCTGAGGATGAGACAGGGGACCGTCTGTGTACCTTTTCCTGGTGGGGTCTGCGGGAAACAATACATGGAGTCTTTCATTCTTCTGGGATGGTAAATCGTTTCTGTTGCTGAATGTCTGCTTTCCTTGTAGGCATGAGCTGGCTAAGTGCCTCCCAGCATGTGGAAAGGAGATGCCCCAAATCTCCTGTTTCTTGAAACTTCCCATAGCCCTAGCAGAGTTTGAAGTGAAGTGGGGGAGGGGGAAGCTGAAGGTGGGAGGGTCCTGGAAAATCAAGCAGTGGCATATGATGGGTGGTGAGGAACTGTTCTGTAAAGTTTGGCCAGTGGCTTGGCTATGTCCCCTCCCAGGATTGACACTAGACAATCTGTCTCTCATGCATTCTCTCTAGTCAACTGGCCACTGTTAATATCCACTCTGTGCTCTGCCTAGTGCCACCACCTCCCCTCAACTCTTCTCTTAGAATTGCCTGAATGGTGGGGGCCAGGTGGTGGCAAGGCTGACCCTCTTGGGAGGGCTCCAGGTTTGCATCCAGAGACCTCCCTGTGTGTGCTGGGCATGTGTGTTCATGATCCAAGACTGGCTGAGACTAGAGGTGGGTTGTAGTGTGAGGGCCTTATTAGCTGTGTTGTCTCTCTTTCTCTTTAGTTTTCTCACTCATGGGAAAAAACGAATGAATAAACTTTAGTCTGATTATTTTTTTAGAGAGATTTTTGCTATAGGGCACGTGTGCTCACTGATGAGACAGAGAGAGACAAAAAAGAGAGAAAGCAAGAAATTATCTCCCTGGGAGGATGGCCATGCTGCAATCCCTTCATCTTTATTCTTCTCTCGGGATCTTGGGCATGCATGCACATGCACCCAGCATGAGTGTTAAGCTACTGGGTCCAGGACTCGAGCTGCAGATGACTACGTGAGAGTCCAGTGGTGTAACCATTATACCATCTGCTGGCCCCAAATGAATAAACTTTTAAAAATTACCTGGGAGCAAGCAGGTGGCATGATGGTTAAAGTTCTGGACTTCCACATGGCCAATGATGGTTTGAGTCTGGACCTGGTGGCTTGCTTTATCGCTTTCTTTCTGTTTCTTTCTGGTGAGTACACCTACCCTATAGCAAATTAAAAATAATAACAATAATAAATAAAATTAAATAATTCTTTTTTAAAAATTCACCTGAATGCAAATTGAATTCATAGGTCTCAATCTAACACAGTCAAATTGCTGTGTATCTGCGTTGCAAGGGACCTGTATTAGAACAGAGCTGCAGCTATATCTGGCCTGAAAAAGTGACAACCCTCTCCCTCATGCATCTGTTTATGCCTATAGTAGTTGCATGACAAGATTCCTCTATTGGGTAGTGTGCTTGAGCCTTTGTAATTGTTTTTGAGAGAAACTGACAGTTGCATTCTTAGTGAGTTAACTGAACGATGGAGTGGCTTAGTGTGTGAATATAAGACAAACAAGCCCCTGCTCTAAGGAAAGGGGTGAGGGAAATTTTTGTCTGACATGGAAGAACCAACCTCTCCCTTAGAGTATAAAATCTGAGGTAGGGACCAGCAGGTGGTGCTGTGGTTAAGGCACTGGACTCCCACATGGCTGACCGCAGTTCAAGTCTGGGACCTGGCAGCTTGCTTTCTGACTTTCTTCCTCCCTGTCTCTCTCTGATGAGTGCATGTGCCCTATAGCAGATTTAAAAAATAATAATTATAAATAAAATTAAACAAATAATTCTTTAAAGAAATCTGGTGAAAAGATAAGCTGATTTGCATAAGAGGTAGTGGGATGAACTCCCTCCTCGTTTCTTTCTAAGATTTAGTTTTGTGTTAGAAAAAAAAAATCAGGAATTTGAATGAGCCTTTAATCAAGGCCCAGTGTATATCATTTTGGGGCTTGGCAAGCTTAACCACTAAGTGTAAGAGGCCATTCTTGTCCTGTATCCTCCATGTAAATAGTCTGAGTTGCTGGGACACCATGAAGATCAGAGTCAGGAGGACGGTGCAGAGGCAATGCAGGGGACATGAGGAGATAGAGCAGCAGAGGCTGGTGTCTAGGACGACTCCTACTGATTTGTGCGAGCTAACGTGTGGAGATTCCTCCTGAGGAGTGGTGGTTGAGGATAATTTTGGAGATGAAACTCCTGCCCAATTGGGATATAGCCTGTAGTCAGGAACTATGCAATAGAGTCAACAAACACTGGTCTTAAGTATTAAAAGAACATCATTTGTAAACAGAAGTGGGGGCTACCTGGGGTCATTCAGCAAACTTTTCTAAGAGTAACCCTGCTCTCACCTTCATAAAGGAAGGGCTGAGCCATCTTCTTGGCTTATCTCCTCAATATTTCAGGTTGTTCCATTGCTTTCAGAATCTACACAGATTGGGACCAGCAGTTAGCGTGATGGCTATGTCGCTGGACTCCCATGTAGTTGACCGTGGTTTGCGTCCTGGACCTGGTGGCTTAAACTCATGCCGGGCATGTGTGCATGCATGCCTAGGATCCCGGGAGGAGAATGGAGGAGAAGGGATTGTGGTGTGGCCATTACCCCTGGGGCGTGTGTGTGTGTGATTTCTTGCTTTCTATCTCTCTGTGTCTCTCTGTCTTTCTGGGGAGCGCATGTGCTTTCTGGGGAGCGCATGTGCCCTATAGCAAAAACCTCTCCAAAAAAAAAAAAAAAAGAATCTACATAGATTCAGCCACTTTCTTGGTTTCATGGTGTCTTATCTTGGACTGGCATAATAAACGACTATAGACTGCATGGCTTAAACAATAGAGATTTATTTTTCTGTAGTATGGAGTTCAGAAGTCCATGATCAAGGTTCCAGCACAGTCAGTTTCTGAGGCAAGACCTCTTCCTGGCTTGTAGATAGATACTTTCTTATGTTTTCTTTACGTGGTGAGGAGAGACAGAGCAAGCTCTATGGTTTCTCTTTATAAGGGCACTGATCCCATCAGAAGAGCCCCACCTTCACTACCTCATCTAAACCTTGGCACTTCTCAAAGGCCCCCATCTTCAAATACTATCATTTTGGGGGTTGAGTCTTCAAAATATGAATTTTGGGAGGACACAATTTAGGCCATGGTATGTGGGTTGCTCAGACATCCCCTACGTTTCTCTTGGTCCTCCTAAGAAGGGGAACGCTACACTTATTCTTATAAAGGCAGTGCCACCTTCCCAAAGAGATTGCCCACTCTTTCTCTGAGACTTTTTAAATTAACAGTCATTGTCCATCTTCCTTAAATTGACTCTTCAAAGTCAGTTATTCAGTCTCCTCCTTATGGCATGCACTTGGTTTTCCTGCATCCTTTCTTTTTTCTTCTTTTTGAGAGGTTTTTGCTATAGGGCACGTGTGCTCACCAGAAATACAGAGACAGAGAGACAGAAAGCAAGAAATCACCCCCCAGGGGGAATGGTCACGCTGAAATCCTTTCTCCTCCACTCTCCTCTCGGGATCTTGGGCACGCATGCACACGTGCCCGGCATGAGTTTAAATCACTGGGTCCAGGACTCGAACCGCAGTAGACTACATGGGAGTCTAGCGACATAGCCATTACATTAACTGCTGGTCCCCCTGCATCCTTTCTTATGGGAAGCATGTAGGCAGGGACCGTGTCAAGGTTATGAGGACTAAAGCGCTCAATTCTGCTCTTGCAGCTCTCCTTTTCACATCTCAGGGGTGGGAAGAAAATTTTCAGCCTTGCCTCATTACCCTGTTCAGGTGGGAGTTGGGGAGGTAGAATTCTGAAGAGGCAGCTACAGCCCCCAGAGGAGAGAGGCACCTACTACTCACAGCCTGGATAGCACTGCCCACCACCCACTCTGATGGACAAGTCAAGTTTTTTTTTTCTTTTTTCTTTTTCCTCCAGAAAGCAGAAATAATCATCAAAATAGTCAACAACTATTAACACAGAAGAGATGCTGACCACAAACCGTAGATAATGTCATACAGGTGCAAATGAGCTAATTAACAGTTCTGGTTGTAAGTGCTAGGACTCCAACTCTAACTGGGTTAATTAAAAAAAGGGCTCCTGAAACTGGGAAGTTGAGGGGGTGGGGTGGGGTGTATATGGTGGATGCAGGGGCTTAGATGCTGCTGCTATGGCTTCATGCATACCTCTGTCAATCTTACTTCTATCTTCCCTCTGGGGGTTGTTCTTTTCCTGCAGGCAGGCTCTTTTAATGTAGTGAGGAAGACAGCGAGTGAATGCCCCACAGAAACATCCTTCCAGTTTAGCAACCCCAGTGGGAACAGGCACTTCTTTCACTCTATATTTGTCCACATTGAAAAGGGCTCTGACTGGGCCACCTCGGGTCACATGACTACTAGACCAATCACTGTTGCCAGAGGGATGAGGTATTGTGATTGGTCCAATCTGGGCCCAGTTTCGCTATACTTTGTGTGTGGTTTTGCTTGATTACATCATAAGACACATATGTAACAAGGAAGGAACAGTTCCTTAGAAGAAGTAGATGCTATAGGGCCAGCAGGTGGCATGGTGGTTAGGGGTGTTGGACTCCCACATGGCTAAACATGTTCAAGTCTCGGACCTACTGGATTGCTTTCTCACTTTCCCTCTCTCTCTTTTTCTTTCTCTGATCAAACTGGATAATAATAATAATAATAATAATAAATAAAGTTAAATAAAATATATATATATATACTTTAAAGAAGTAGAAGCTGGCAGGTGATAACAAGATGTGGGTAAAGAGTAGAAGCACCTCTCTGGCTACAAACTACTGCTGTATAGATTCAACCTGTATCTTGGAGATTGTATCTAAAATAAGAGGACAGGCAGAGGGAAATGCAAAAATATTGACTCACAGAGATATGCATGGTAGGAGGAGGACAGGATTGTTTATGGGTCATGGCTTTCCTTCTGTGGGTTTGTGGATGAATTACTGGATGATCTACCTCTGTCCATCCCTGACAGTTTCTAGTAGACACTGGTGCGGAGAGAAGAAAGGAAGGGTCTCAGGTCAACTCCCCCTGCAGATCTCTCTCTCTCGAACTGTCATCCACACAGACCTCCCTGTAATGTACTTGCTGTGTTTCAGTGCAGGGTGCAGAGACAGAGCTCCTTATGGTGCACTGAGGAGAGGTTAGATTAATATGACTCATTCTGTTTTTAAAGACTTGCTTCTATCAGTCATGGGTGGGTTAGGATTAGAAGGTAGTTGATGATGGTTAGGTATGAGTAGGAGTCTGCCTCCTTTTTTCATTCACTATTATTGGAAGTGGATGGTTTTTTTAAAGGAAAAAGTAGGATGGGAAGGAAGTTAAAGAAAGAAAGGGAGGACTGACAATGGGAGAGTGCCTCAGACAGAACAGCTAGAACATTAGGAAGATTTCTAGCTGGAGGTCGAAGCAAAAAGAAAGGGCAAGGAGGAAAGGGTGTCTATGGGAGTGAAGGAAGTGGGCGGAGATGGATGGAGATGCAAGGAATGAAGAAGGTGTGGAGAGAGGGATAGGCAGGGGGTTTGAAAGCAGGAGAGATTTAATGACGTAGTGATATAGAAAGAAGAATTTGGGAACCAGCAGGTGGCACGGTGGTCAAGACACTGGACACTCTCACATGGCCGACCATGGTTCAAGTCCTGGACCTGGTAGTTTGCTTTCTTACTTTATCTCTGTGTGTGTGTGTGTGTGTCTCCAGTCAAATTAAAATAAATGAATGAATAAATAAAACTAAGTAAAAAATGATTCTAAAAAAAGAAGAATTTGAGCAGAGTTGTGATGTTTGTGAATTTGCCATGTGGATACATAATTTTAGTTATCATGATAGAAAATGTGTATGTTCATGGGATATATAGAGTAAAACCTAGAAGGGAATTACAGATGGATGTCCACCACACCTCTGCTTCATTAACCTGATTCTACAGCTTCTTAATAGTAGCTAACTCACATTTATTGAATGGTTACTATGTGGTAGGCACAAGGCTTACCAATGTTACATCATGTACTCCTCATAACAATCCTATTGACAGGCACTATCTAAGCAACCTTATTTCATAGATGGAGAAATAGGCTTGAAGAATTAACACATTGTCTAAGGTCATAGAACTAGACTTTGAACCACAGCAGCTGGATTCTAGTGCCAGAGGACTGAATCCTTTCACCCACTCGAACCTTCCTTGGGCCAGTGTATTAGTTACTTCGGGCTGTCATAACTGAGTAGCAACAACTGGGTGGCTTGGAACAGCAAGCAATTTCTGGTTTCACAGTTCTGGAGGCCAGAGTCTGAAGGCAAGGTGTTAGCATGGGCAGGCTCCCTCCAAAGGTGCTGGAAGGATCTTTTTTAGGCCTTTCTTCTAGTTTCTGGTAGTTTCTTGGAATGTAGCCCTAACCCCAATTTTCACGATTGTTCAGTGTGCATTCCTATCTCTTTCTATGGCATTCTTTTTTTTTTTTGGAGAGGTTTTCACTGTAGGGCGCGTGCGCTTGCCAGACAGAAAGAGAGAGACATAGAGACAGAAAGCCAGAAATCACCCCCCAGAGGGGATGGTCACGCCACAATCCCTTCTCCTCCATTCTCCTCTCGGGATCTTGGGCATGCACGCACATGCGCCCGGCGTGAGTTTTAAGCCACCGGGTCCGGGACGCGAACCGCGGTTGACTACGTGGGAGTCTAGTGACATAGCCATTACGCTAACTGCTGGTTCCCTCTATGGCATTCTTTTTATAATGAGAGCAGTCATATTGGATGAGGGGCCTACCCAACTCTAGAATAACTTCATCTTAACCAACGGCATCAAAACTGACCTGATCTCCAAATCAGATAGTATCTTATGGCTCTGGAGATAAGAATTTCAGCACATGAATTTGGGAGAGGAGGGTACTATTTGATCCATAATACCTAAAAACTCATGGCCTGGGATCCTGTGTTGGCAGAGCTCCCAGCCTGTTTCCACCTCTGACTGGGGCTCTGGCAAGGGCCCCTTGGCTGTGGGGCAGGCGTCCTCCTAGCTGTGCTGCTGGCCCTGGTGCTCAGCTGTGGCACACACACTGCAGTGACAGCCTGGCTGGAGGGGCTAGAGTTACTGTTGGGGAGCAGGTGTTCTGCCCCTGCTGCCATAGCCAGCTGTGTCCTGGTCATCACTGCCATGTCTGGCTGACCCACTGGGGAACCTCCTGCTGTTCTTTGTTCACCACTTTGATTTGTTCTCTGTAAATAAGACTCATAGTCTCCATCAATGTGCTTCTTCATCTACAATGCCTAAGTAGTTATTTCATAAATGTTTTTGGGAAGTGACTATCTCCATTGCAAACTTACTAAATGGTAAGTTCCCTTTGTACATTCCCCCTTCTTATCTGTGTATTTAAAATGGATCTCCACCTCCTTCAGCCAAGACCCAGGGAGCCAAATGAAAACAGTATACTTGCATGAGGTCTCACTATATTTGAGATTAAAATTATCAGCATCCTTTTTCTTCCTTAGACTGGCTTCAAAAGCTGATGCCTGTTGAACTACTTTCTTGGCTGTTTCTATGCAATGGCATAATTTGATAGGGAACTGTGATTCAAATGATTTTATTAACTCCCCAGAAAAGCAAGTACTCCTTCTGATTTGGCAGTCTATAGAGGACACACACAGTCACATTCCCCTTTAATGTACAATGTTCCAATCAGCAGCCAGCATAATGAAATCCAATTAATATGTTAGGCTGTTGTGATTCTAAAAATATTTCACATCCCCCGGAGGGGCTGAGGAAATTGGTGGAATCAAGGTATTATAGCAAACCTGTAATTTGCAGAAAGGTTCTTCAATCATTGTGGAGGTGGTAGATTTGTTCTTGAGAAAACAAAAATAGATCACCTCTCCAGAATGAGGCTGTCTCTGAGATCATTCTGATGATCCTTTATTTAGATGCCAGGCCTTGTGTGCAAGTCTAATGATCCCTCAGTTCAGATACATATGAATTATTAAGGTCAGTTAATTAACACATTTTTCTTCTGCTGAAGTAATTAGATGGATAGAGCTCTTGCCCTCTTTTTGGCTTTCCTGGCAGTTGCTCAGGGCTGAATAGAGGCAGTAAGCATATTGCCACACAGATGCTAACCAGAGAAGTAATTGTTTGGTTTCCATTTGGTTTTAGAAGTGTTATCCTGCAAATGAAGGCAGCTTTTACTTGGGGGAGTGTAGGGAAGACAGTGGGAAATAGAGAGGGAGGGAGTTGGAGAATGAGCAGAAAGCCTTCCTGCAAAGCTGCTGGAAGGCATCCTCTAGATACTCAATATTCATTTGTCATTCTACCTAATTTTAGACTTCACATTTTATAATTTTATGCTTCTCTCATAAAGTCTCTATATCATTTGTATAGAGGTTATCCAAAGTGAATATTTATTATAGTTTGTTTAATTTTCCAAGGTCATTTCTTTTCTGTCCCCAGTATGGCCACACATTTTTAAATTGCCAGAAATTAGAATGGGTGTGTTTAAAAGTGATTTCTCTGTAATTTCTGTTTTCTGACTTTCTAGGTCAATGGTTCCCAAGACTGTCTCTGTAGCAGAATCATCTGGGGAGCATAATAAAAAACAAATTGCCAGCTGTCACTTCAGATCTATGGTCTTAGCATCTCTGGGGAATGGGACTTGGAAATCAGTATTTTAAAAATCTCCCAGGGTCAGTTCAATACTCAGTCAAGGTGTGGGACCTCTGCTCTTGATAATGAAAATGGAAATGTCAATAGTCAGCATCCCTCCTTTTCCTTGCTGATAGTTTGTCATCATTCTGCACCAGGGATCAGATGGCCAGTTTAAGGGAGGCTTTCTGCATTGGCCCAAATGCATAAAAAGGCACTGGTGGCTTGGCTGGTGGGTCTGATAGATCTTGCTCTGCATTGTTTGATGTTTTTGTCTCTGGGATCTTTGCTGACCTGAACAACCAGCAATTTATAGAAATTGCCTGATGTGGGAAGTATGCTTTGGTGATTTTAACAATTTAATTTAAGAAGTTAATTTTTCCAGTCCATGAACATTGGATATCTTTCTGTGTGTGTGTGTGTGTGTGTGTGTGTGTCTTCTTAGATTTCTTTTATAAATGTTTTATAGTTTCATTGTAGAGTTCCTTCGCCTCCTTTGTTAAATTTATTCATGAGCATTTTCTTTTGTAGCTATTGTAAAGAAGATTGTTTTCTTGATATTTTTCAGCTATTATAGTTTATTTTTTGTATATAGAAATGGGGGACCAGCAGTTGGTGTAATGGCTATGTTGCTGGACTTCCATGTAGTTGACCACGGTTTGAGTTCCTGACCCAGTGGCTTAACCTCACACTGGGCGCATGTGCATGTGTGCTCAAGATCCTGAGAGGAGAATGGAGGAGAAGGGATTGCAGAGTGTCCATCTTCCCTGGGGGGTGATTTCTTGCTTTCTGTCTCTTGTTCTCTGTCTTCCTGTCTCTCTCTGTCTTTCTGGCAAGCACACATGCCCTATAGCAAAAACATCTAAAAAAAATGGTACTGAATTTTCATGTCAATTTTATATCCTGCAACTTTATTTAATTAAAATCAATTCTATGTGGGTTTTGTGTGTGTGTGTGTGTGTGTGAAGTCTTTGGATTTTTCTATATGTAATATCATATTGTCTGCAAACAGATACAATTTGACTTCTTCCTTTTAAGTTGGAAAGTGCTTTGTTTCTTTATTTTATCTAATTGCTCTGCCTAGAACTTCTAGTACTGTGTTGAATAAGAGTAGTGATGGCTTTCTTGTTTTGTTCCCGATCTTAGTGGGAAAGCTTTCAACTTTTCTTCATTCAGTATGTCTGCTGTGAGTTTCTTATATATGATATTTACTGTTTTGAGGTATGTTCTTATGGATCCCAATTTGTTGAGAATTTTTTTATCATAAAGGGATGCTGAATTTTTTCAAATTATTTTTCTGTATATGTTGATATTATCATATGGGTTTTCCCCCCTTGATTCTCTTGATGTGATGTACTACATATATTTGTTTGCATATGTTGAATGATCCTTGCATTCCTGGAATAAGTCCCACTTGGTCATGGTGTATACTCTTTTTGATATTCTACTATATTCAGTTTGCTAGTATTTTACATCTATGTTTACCAGACATCTTGGCCTGTAGTTTTCTCTTTTTGTGTATCCTTGTCTGATAGAGGGTCTGATAAAGGATACTACCCTCTATCCTTTGATAGAGGATAATGTTAGCTTCATAAAATGAGTTTGGGAGACTTTCATATTCTTAATTTTTTTGGAAAGAGTTGAGAAGAATTGGTATTAATTCTTCTTAAATATTATGAAAAATTCAGCACTGAAGCCATTCAGTCCTGAGCTTTTCTTTGTTGGATGACTTAATTACTGTTTTAATCTTATTACTTGCTATTAGTCAATTCAGGTTTTCTAGTTTTTCCTGATTCAATCTTGGTAAGTTGTATTTGTCAAGAATTTATCTATCTAATCTAAGTATAGTTGTTCATAAACTTGTCTAATGACCTTTTGCTTGATCTAGTCTGCTGCTGAAACTATCTATTGCATTTTTCAGTCTTATTTATTAAGTTCTTCAATTCTAGGATTTCTGCTTCGTTCTTTCTTATGATTTCTGTTTTATTCTGACCATGGATTGTTTTCTTATTTTTGTTTAATTGTCTTATTTATATTTTCTTGTGTATTGCTGAGTATCCTGAAATGATTATTTTAAATTCTTTTTCTGGCATTTAAAATATTTCATTTTCTTTGAATCTATTACTGGAGATTTAGTCTGTTGCTTTGGCGATATCATGTTTCCTTGTTTTTTTTCTCGTTTCCTGTGTTCATATGTTAATATCTGTGCAGCTGGTGAGACACTCATCTCTTCTGATTTTATGGAGTAGCTTTATTAAGAAAAGACATTTTTCTTGAGGATGTATTTTATAGTGTTGATTGGGTTGTTTTTTTTGGGGGGGGGTTGGGATTCTGGGTGGGCATAGCAGTGTAGTCTGTGTCTGATTTCTTTGGCTGTACACAATGTTAGTAGTATCTGTGAATGCCTCAGTGTTCTAGATTGCAAGCGTCTGTAGTGGTAGGGGAGCAACTTTGCTAGGAGTAAGGATTGTGAGTGGGTTGATTGTCCACCACAAATGGTAGGGTGTGGGGATGCTGGCCTGAAGTGTCTGGGTAGTTCACCGATCCCTGTAGTGAATGGGGTTAATTGCCTGTGGCAGTGAAGGCCAGAAGTACCTTTACTGAGGCTCTAGAGATACCTGTAAATGTATAGACACCAGTGATGGAAGTAGGGTTGTTATTCAGGGTGTGAGAGGCTCAGAGTACCAGCCCACAATTCCTGGGAGGTTCCGTCAAGGTGTGCAGGTCCCTGTGGTGGGGATGGGGTAGTTATCTGTAGAGGATGTAGAGCCATGCCTGGTCCATAGTACATTATTAATAAGTGTTTTCTTGCTGGTCATTGCCTGGTTGGGGTTTTATGTGGTTCTCCTGGTATTTATTTTCTGTATTTTATTCCTCGTGGCCACATTTGCTGATTCTTAGAAATATTATGAATACAGTGAAAGGTCCTCCATAGTGCTATTTGCTCTAGCACCACAGCTTCCCAAATTGGGGCTGCAGACAGACCTATGGATCAAGGTAGGTTGGGCTGGTCTGCAGAACTCACTTTAGGAACTTCAGAAATTCATGAGGATCCTGTTTGCATGATAACTTTCTAGGATTCCCAAGAAAACGATGCCGTGGTTTGAACATATGTCCTCTCCAAAACTCATGTTGAAACTTGTTCTTCAATGCAATAGTTGGGAGGTGGGGCCTAATGGGGGGTATTTAGGCCCTTGTGAATGGATTAATGTCAGTATTATAAGAGTGGGTTAATTATCTGAGAGCTGTTTGTTATAAAGCAAATTCAGCTTCTCTAGCTTCCTCTTGCGGACTCCCTCTTGTCCTCTCGCCATGTTATGCCCTCTATGTTATGATGTAGCAAGGGCCTCAGCAGACATGTCACCATGTCCTTGGACTTCCAAACCTCCGGACTATGAATTAAATGAACATCTTTTCTTTATAAATTATCCAGTCTGTGGTATTCATTTTATTGTTGTTTTTAATTTTCCAGAAGGTGCATATGATCACCAGAGAGAGAGAGAGAGAGAGAGAGAAAACAAATACTCCTTCCCTCCCATCCCACTCCAATGAAGAATGGTCATACTGCAATCCTTTCTCCTCAATTTATTCCTCCTTTTGGAATTTTGGGCAGGCATGTACATAAGCCAACTGTGTTTTTCAAGCCATTGGGTCTGATACTTGAACCACACAGTGGATCCATTGGGATCCATCTGCCTTAACTACTGCATCACCAACTGGCCCCATGATATTCTTTTATAGTAACCCAAAGGGACTAAGACAAATGATGAAAAGGGCATTATGATTGCTGGTAGGGCTCATAGACAGTAAATATTAGCATTCATAATTTAAAGGTAAAATTAAAACAGCTTCAGTTTTGGGGAGCTGTTTTTGAGATAGCAGGTTTGAGGACTTGGGCTTCATAGCTGGGATAGTAGACTACATTTGTTGTTGATTTATCTTGCTTAGTGTAAATATTCATATGTTTTGCTGCAGTAATATTAATGGGTTTTGTTATACAGGGCAGAATCAGACTTTGCTGACTATGTTTTATATATATGTTATATACAGCATGTTTCAGTTCTATTGTATAATACAGAAATATGAATTTGAGGTTTTTGCCTTAGGGCATTTGTGCTTGCTGGAGTGCCAGACAGAGAAAGAGAGAGGGAGAGAGAGAGAGACAGAGACAGTGAAAGAGAAAGTGAGAAATCTCCCCCAGGAAGGATGGCCACACCACAATCCCTTCTTTTCCATTATCTATTTACACACACACACACACACACACACACACACACATCCCTGGTGTGATTTTCAAGCCACCAGGTCCAGGACTCGAACTGTAGTCGGCCATGTGGGAGACAAGCAGTGTAACTAACACACCATCTGTTGGCCCCAGAAATGTGAATTCTTAAAAAACACATCTGACCTTCAAAAGTTTTGGAGTAAGAATCATCACTTTGTTTCTCCACTTTTATAGAAGAACGAAAATTCAACAAAGCTAAATAATTTGTCTAAGCACAAAATTCCTAAATTGGGAGTCCTAAATAGTTATAATCTAGGTCTGTCATGAGACAGCCTGCTAGGAATTGCTATTTCTTCCTTGATTTTGAATTACTTTCTCAAACTTTACCTTTTTGTTATGCTGGCTTGTGTCGCAGACCCCAAGAAGGGTGTGTGTGCATGTGTGTATGTGTGTGTGTATGTTGGGAAGTGCAGTCAGGTCTTCCTGCTCACTATCTACCTACATTCTGTCCTCCACACTGTAAACACTTTTGCATTTGTTTTAAAACACTCACCTGCTTAAAATCTTTTTGTGCTGCTAGAGGTTCAAGTCATAGCTCTCCAAAAGTGGAATATAAAGTCCTCTCCTACCTGCCTGTAATATTGTGGGATGGTTAAGAGTGTGGGCCATGAAGCTGATCATGGGGTAGAAATCCCTCTCTGCAGGATCAGCAGTTGGTGTAATGGCTATGTCGCTGGACTCCCATGTAGCCAACTGCAGTTCGAGTCCCAGACCCAGTGGCTTAAAACTCATGCCAGGTGCATGTGTGTGTGTGTGCCCAAGATCCCAAGAGGAGAATGGAGGAGAAGGGATTGCGGTGTGGCCATCTCCCTGGGGGTGTGATTTATCCTTTCTGTCTCTGTCTCTCTCTCTGTCTTTCTGGCGAGTGCAAAAACATCTCAAAAAAAAAAAAAAAAAAAAGAAGGAAAGAGAGAAATCCCTCTCTACTGTCCTTAGGTATGTGTGACCTGGGGTAAGTTACTTACCTCTTTTTAATCTGTAAAATAAGGTGAAAGAGCCATTGACCTTCTGAATTGTAGTAGGGAGTGAATAAGTTGATATAATGAAAGATAATTAGAGCAATGTCTACAGGAAGCACTCAAGTAATGTTAGCTATTATTATTACAGTTTCTATAGTCTGTTACTTGCTGCTCAGACTCCTTTCTCTCCCCACCCAAGCCATGCTTTGAGCGTTCTTTGCAGAAAACGACAGACTTGCAGCCTGTTTACCCTTGCTTATGCTATTTCCTTTGCCTTTGTCCTATTGCCTGCCTGTCAAATACTTGTCTTTGACAACTCAGTTAAAGTGTCATCTTATCCTTGAAGACTTTCCCAGCTTGCCCTTCTTCTCCCTGTCCTTTGTACATCCGTGATTCTACATTCCTATTTCTGTCATAGCCACCTATGGTATTTTTAAATTCTTATTGGTTTGCTGATCCGTTTCTTTCCATGAATTTTAAGCCCCTGAGAAAAAGCCCATATGTGTTATATTCTAAGCCCCTGGCAGGGAGCCACAAGCCACATAATCAATGTGTGTGGGTAAATGCTGTGGAGAGAACTATTCCCAACTTGAGTAAGAATTTATGCTATGATGCTATTTACAAGCAACAGAACCCACTCTTGCTAATTTGAGCTGAAATGAATTTATTAAAAAATAGCTCACAGAATTTCCAAGAAGTCATTGAATAGGGGTTTGGATGTTTTATAGCCAGGAAGAAAAAAAAATAACAAGATATCTTGATGGGTTGTTCTGGTAGAGGCTCTTCTACCATGCTGGACTAGGACAGGGGCAATATCTTGGTGACATTGAGCCTTGGGCACTATCTTTGGACCCCACTGCTGCCTCTGAAAGCTGAATGTCTCTCTTTCTATTCTTGTTAGCATGCTATCATGTAGTATCTGGGTATTACCTACTAATTGTGTTGTTTTTTCTAGGTTGAACTCTCCCATGTATGTATCTGACTGATGGAGCCTAGGTCATAGGCCTATATGTGAACTGCAAGGGAAGCTGATATCTATTTTGAGAAAGCATGGAATCATAAAGTGGGGGTGTCCAAGGGCAGAAAGGGATTTCAAAGGTGCTGAGTGACAAGTGTCACTCAGACTTGAGTGGTGAGAATGACAATGGCTGTGGGAATTGACACCAGTAGGAGTGATGAAGATGAAGAGTGGTAGTTGAATGAGGTTGTTACATGGTGGGGAGGAGCAATTTCCTTGGCAGCAGAGAGAAAATTTTAGTAGACGTGGAATGTGAGACTCCAAAGACTGTGCTGAAAAGTGAGGGAGACCTTTGAGACGCCGCAGACCCGCGACCCGGAGCAGCTCGGAGCGGTGAACTCTTCAAGTCTGCAATAAAAAATGGCCTCCAATAAAACTACATTGCAAAAAATGGGTAAGAAACAGAATGGAAAGAGTAAAAAAGTTGAAGAGGCAGAGCCTGAAGAATTTGTGGTGGAAAAAGTACTGGACCGACGCGTAGTGAATGGGAAGGTGGAATATTTCTTGAAGTGGAAGGGATTTACAGATGCTGACAATACTTGGGAACCAGAAGAAAATTTAGATTGTCCAGAGTTAATTGAAGCATTTCTTAATTCTCAAAAAGCTGGTAAAGAGAAAGATGGTACAAAGAGAAAATCTTTATCTGACAGTGAATATGATGATAGCAAATCAAAGAAGAAGAGAGATGCTGCTGATAAACCAAGAGGCTTTGCCAGAGGTCTTGATCCTGAACGAATAATTGGTGCCACAGACAGC
>NW_006159742.1:51973-97867 GCF_000334495.1 Tupaia belangeri chinensis | reverse complement strand
ATAAGCTTATATGTTTGAGATCCTGTCATGCTGAGCAACCTCAGAATAAGAAATAAGTTCCTCCAAATTAAATTGAAAGTTTTCCCGAAGCCATAACCTTTAAAATTAATGATTTTGTAATTGGGCAATCTAAATTGGATAACTTAAAAGCAATCATCAGAATTTTTTATCTATCTGTAGTCATATAAATTCAATAGTTTATTTGCAGAATTCCTGAAAGGAGAAATTCTATGAGTACTAGTAAGCTCCCCTCCCACATGACAAAAATGGACAAATCCCAGTGTTGAGCTAAGAAAGACTATAAGTGAGCATTTTAATCCTCTAGTAAAACTTCCTTTATAAAAAGTTGAAATCCTTATGCTCTATTGACTGAAAGGTCATTATTCATGAAATGTCTTAAGATTTGGCTCATGGAAATTTAATCAGTTGGTTAAAGATGTTAGCAGTTTCGGACTTGCTGGCATAAATGAGTGAACAAATTTGATCTAAAACTATTGTGCATGTTTCTTTTCTTAACCCCAATTCATTCCTTATGTGTAGGCCTCAATCTTTGCAGTATTTGGGTTACTGATTCAGCAGAAGCAAGAAGAACCAATAACTCTGTAGTAATCAGAATGTTGCCCAACTGTATATTGTTTACTTTATTGTAAATACTGGTGAACAGTGGTCAATAAATAGTTTTATATTCCTTTAAAAAAAAAAAGTGAGGGAGACCTTTGACCTTGAAGTTCTAGGGTTTTGGCATGGCCATGCCCCCGGGGGAGTGATTTCTCACTTTCCCTCTCTGTCTCTCCATCTCTCTCTGGTAAGGGCATACACCCTATGGCAAAAACCTAAAAAAAGAGATGTTCTAGACTTTCATATCAACAATCTTCATTGTCCCCTCTCCATCTTCCCTTTCAAGACTAATATTATCCAGAGAAATAAGGACCACACATTCTATATCTCCACTGTCTGATATGGTCACCACTAACTATGTATGACTATCCAGCACTTGAAATATGGTGAATATGAGTGAGAAACTGAATTTTTCATTTAATTTAATTCTAATCAACTTAAATTCAATGAGTCACATGTAGCCAATGGCTAACATTGCCTTCCTGTTTAGGAAGGCAAAAGGGATCAGTGTATTGGTTAAATTTGAAAAACATACTTTAAATACTGGATTGTCAAGAAAGTCATAATGTATTTTTTCAATGTAAATTATATGCTAGATCAGATACTAGCATATAACTTGCTTATTGGCAAATAAAGTTGTTTTTTAATTGATAGAAATATTTTGTAGCATGTTGATTTAAGAACAAACAAGTGGTGAGAGGCTGAATTTAATTGTCAGTAATGATTCCTCACTTTAAGACTTGTTAAACCAGGAAGCTAAAAACTAAGAGTTTGAAACAACAATATGAAGGAACTTAATAAAGCTCATGAAGACAGAATTAAGGTATAAATCTATGGTAGTGTAAAAAACTTTGAAATTCATGCATAACTTTTTCATAGTACACATTTTCCATGAACTTTTTGGAAACCCCCCTTTTTTTTTTCCAAGTAAATCACTTTAGAAAGTGAGTAAACCACTGTTACTTGCCAAAAAAAAGTGTCAGATGTTGAAAACATTGATTCTTGAACCCCCAAACACCAGAGTCACCATGCCAACCTTAAAATAGCACAGCTTGCAGGGCTACCTCCAGTGCTTTTGCTTCTGCAGGTCTGGGTGGGGCTGAGTACAGACAGTTCTAACAAGTTCGTGATACTCACATTGTTGGTCTAGCAACCACCGTTACAAAACTCTTGACTTAGAAAAATACTCTGCAAGAGGAACCAGCAGGTGGTGTAATGGCTACCTCACTGGACTCCCATATAGTTGACTGCGGTTGGAGTCCTGGACCCGGTGGTTTAAACTCGTTCTGGGTGCGTGTATGTGCACGTGCCCAAGATCCCAAGAGGAAAATGGAGGAGAAAGGATTTCAGCATGGCCATTCCCCCTAGGAGTTGACTTATTGCTTTCTGTCTCTCTGTCTCTCTCTGTCTTTCTGGTGAGTGCACGCACCCTATAGCAAAAACTTCTCAAAAAACAAAACAAAACTCTGCAAGACAAAATAAACTAAATTTTACCTTGTAGGACATCTCAGAATCTTTGCTCTGCAAATACTACTTTTTTGTTCTGAGGTACCCAGAAGGAATCAAATACATGGCACAGCTCACACTGAGGTGATTATAAATCCCTTTCCCATGGAATAACCCAAGGACTAGAATTGGAGAAACATGATGCTATGAAATTAATTTGAATTAAATTTAAAGCTAGTTGTGTTTATGGTACTTCTTCTGTTTCCTTTATTCAGCCACAGCATTGGAGTTCCAGGTATTCTATTCTGAGCTTCTTCCTCCCTTTTCCATCCATCCTCTCCTACACAGAAAGGTTCATCTAGGGCCACAATTTTACATGTGGAAAATACCCAACTTGACATGTCTCCTCTGAACTTTCCACAGTGTTCCCACTGCCTATTAGAACTTTCATCTCCAACAGAACATGTCCTGAGCTGAACTGTTGCTTACTCCCCACTGACCCACTCTGATTCCTCTCCTGGTTTTCCTACTTGGTAAATGGCATAACCATTTACTCTTTGGAGTTAACTCTCTGGAGTTAACAAATCCATCAGCAATATCTATAATTTATACTTCCCCAAAGTGTGTGTGAGTATGTGTATATACAGTCATACACATAAACAGAAACATAATGAATACATGTGTGCACAAATATACGGGTGCATCTCTATGTATACACATGTCTGTAGATACACGTCTCCTTTTACCCATCTATAATACCACATGATAGTTTAAGCCATGAGTCTTTGGGACCAGCAAATGGTGTAATAACTACGTTGTTGGGATTCACACATGGCTGACTGTGGTTCAAGTCCTGGACCCAGTGGCTTGAAACTCATGCTGGGCACATGTGCGTGTGTGCCCAAAATCTTGAGAAGAGAATGGAGAAGGGATTGTGGTGTGGCCATACCCCCTGGGGGTGATTTCTCACTTTCTGTCCACCAGTGAGAGCATGTGCCCTATAACAAAAAATCTCTCTTAAAAAAAAAAGACATGAGTCATGTCTTTTTTACTGTATCACATTTCTTTTTAAATGAATGACTTTTATTTTCCCATGCCCGTTCTGGAGGTTACACAGGGACCATAATATAAGAGAGTAAAAAGGTGTTTCTCTAGCTCTATTCCATTCTGTAATTGTGGAAACTCAAATGGCTCTCAGATCTGTGTAGCTGGTTTGGAAACCCCAGAGATGCCTCACATGTTTTAAGAGCTTGTCCTCTCTGCCAGCTTGCCCTTCTTCTTCAGGCCTCTGCGATGATGTCTCCTGTCCCCAGAAAAGACATCTGCTGTTCTCTTCCACTTCTTCCCTAATCTAGAAAGCAGGTCCAACTTCATGTCCAGGCTGCTATATCTTTCTGCTCTAATGAGCTGTGCATTTCCCTGAAGTGTGATAAGGGATACTTAATTCCTGTATATCCTAGTATACAGGTTATCAGAGCAGTACCTTTTCTTCTTTTTAATAAGTTACTTATTTCATTCAATTTGTTGTTATTTATTTCTAAAATTTGACTAGAGAGAGACAGAGAGATAGAGAAAGGGAAAATGAGAAAGCAAACCACCAGGTCCGGGATTCAAACTACTGTCGACCATGTGAGACTCCAGTGCCCTGACCACCACGTCACCTGCTGGTCCCATGTTACCTTTTTTTCTTTAGAGAGATTTTTGCTATAGGGCGTGTGTGGTTGCCAGAGAGACAAAAAGTGAGAAATCACCCCCCATGGGGGATGGCTACACCACAATCCCTTCTCCTCCATTCTCCCCTTGTGATTTTGGGCATGCATGCACATCCACTTGGCGTGAGTTTTAAGCTGCTGGGTCCAGGACTCAAACCGTGGTTGAATACGTAGGAGTCCAGTGATGTAACCATTATGCTGTCTGCTGGTCCCTCGCAGTACCTTTTTTAATGCTTTGCTTCTAAATAAAAATTTAGGAAATTTGAGAAGTGTCTTCTCATTTCTCATGCAAATAGAACCATGTAAGTTCTGCCCCACTGCCCTTTCTTGTTTTCTTCCTGGATGTACCCAACCTCTTATTGTCCATGCATCCTACCTCCCACTTTGACATGAGTGGGGGTGTCTGTGTGTATGAACATAGGTGTGTGTTTCTACGTACATGGTGTGTTTATTTCTTTCTGTTTTATTTGCATTGCACCATAAAATCTAGGAGTGTGGGGCAGGATGACGGAGCTGTGGTAAAACATGACACTGAGGAAGGTAAAATATAACCTGGGAAGGTTACAGGTTTGTATTTGGAGACTTTCCTGAGTACGCCAGGCACATGCCTACCCACAATCCAGGGACCAACACGGTGTCAAGACCCTGTTGCAGGTGCAAACTGTTTCTCTGTCTCTCTCATAGAAGCGTTAAATAAAGAAGCTTAAAATGTTCTGATGAAGGTTAAAAATGAAGGAGATTATTAAAACAAGAATCTCGGAGTAGCCTCTCTGTAGGACTCTCTTTTCTGCCCCCTTCCTTTTAGAGTGTCCTGAGTTGCTCTTATTATCTTCTAAAACAGTTATGGAGATCAGAGATTTTTGTCTTTCCCTCCCCGTATCATTAGGTCCCTAGATACAGGTCTTTCAACTTTATTCTCATTAAGGAAAAGATCCAAATTGTTGTCTGAGTTTCAGAGGAGAGGTCATTAAGGGTAGGACGTTCCCACCTGCCTGTCCGCCCCTCAGTGAAGCTGTTTCCAACAGCGTCAGTTCTCCCTCAGCTCGCAGGGTGCAGAGGCTCCGGAGGCTGCCAGGAGTCGTGGTGCTTAGCTCAGCTCAGTGTTGTCTTGATTGCTCATCAGATAGCTGTGTGGACAGATGGAGGCTCTTTTTAGTTTTTCACTTATTAGCAGTTTGTTGTGTAGCGTGATTCCCACGGAGGGAACATGTTGCGGTGACAGCTATATGATTTTAAAGATCAATATACAAAGAAGAAGGGACTCGTGAATTAAGGGTGTGTGTGTTTATCCAAGTGTAGAACAGCACCAATGTACCGTAGATCTGAAACACCTTTAAAGGGAAACTGTTCTGCGGCCACTTGGTCTTCTTTGTAGGACAGCCCAAATAAATAAATAGTTTAGAATTCAATTATTTACAGATGCATTTGTTTGGCCCCTATGGCAGTTTAATCCTGAATTTTTGTTTGAAGCATTAAAAAATTTAATTCATATACTAGGAAAAATAGAAACACTTTCTTCTGTATATTTAATGAAACGGAGATTCTTAATCCCTGCAGGGTGGGGACAAGGGTGTGGGGAGTATTGAGACAAGAGGCCATTTCTGATTTTCTGTTTCCTGAGGATTCCAAAAGCCTGTTAGTGCCATCACAGATGTACCAAAAGTGTCATCATTAATTTTTAAAATTTTTATCTCCAGAGCAGTAGTTTCCACAGAATTACCTGGGGAACCTATTAGAAACACAGATTCTTAATCCCTTTGAGGATAGCAGATTCGGTAGGATTAGAGAAGAGGTGAAGACTGACCTCACTTTCAGATGACGTAGCAGTCATTTGAATTTACTTGCCTCAGGAATCTTTTTGTCTAGGAGAAAACACACACCGAAGACCAGCTCTTTCAGTTTTTCTTGTTCCTTTTTTTCTCTCTTTTTCATTAAAACCTACTCACTGAAGAGCTGCTGCTAGATGACTCTGGCCTCAGTGAGATGTCTTACAAAGTATTTGGAACAGCTTTTCATTTTGTCTTAATTTTGCTTTAACTCTCTCTTTAGATTAGATTTTGTTAAAAATGTTATTGCTTGCCTGGCAAATATTTGGAAGGATTATGTACCCCCAAATGCCTTTATTACCATTAATGACTATTATTAATTGCTTCCGAATAGAATCCTTCAGTATGCATTACGTTTTGGCAAGTAGCATACATACATTTCAGAATTATATCAGATACTTAAAATATTCATACTCTATTTAGCTATGATTTATGGTATAGTGTTATTTAAATTTACATTTCAGCCTGTGGCATGTAAAATAATAATGGTATCTCAATGCATATGTATATTTGGATGTTTGCTTGTATTTATATAAGTGGGCAAAAACATAATCAGCCATTTCCTCTCTAAAAGTGACAGGTAAAGGAAAAATGTAATATCTGCCATCATATTAGTGTTTTGAGAAATGGCTCAGTAATCAGTGTTATTTAAACGTTAGATGCAAATGGAACTATGTGCGTTATTATAACATTTTTCTCTATTTGAGTGTTTAAAATCTAGAAATTGTCATCATATCTCCTCAAAGAAGAGACAGAATCAACTACATTTAAGGTAAAAACAACTTGGAATTTTATCAATTTGTTTTCTTGTCACCATGAAGCGAGTTTGAATAATTCATATTTTTGCGGTATAATAACTCCTCTTAGTTAAAATTCACGTTTCAAGTAAAGGACTAACATTGCCTGAGTACTCATTATATTTGAAATGGTTATGATTACGTATTAAGCTCACCTTCCTCCCCTGATCTCTTTTCTTCATTAAGAGATGACTCTGTCCTTTGCAGGCTCAGATCTATGCCAGATGGCCAGTCACGTGGAGTGGCTGGTAGCAGTCTGTCCTCATGGAGTCACAGAAGAGTGAGCACAGAGGAATGGGCATTACTAGCCCTTCTATTTCACACTTGATTTCCTTGTGAGCCGTTGATCAAATTCTACCTAAAACTTGTGACTTCTACCATTTAAACATCTGTCCTTGCTCTCCATCTTCCCTTTCTAAAGAACATGACTTTTCACCCTTTTTTTTTCCCTCTAAAAATGTGACTATGGAATTGAAAACTTCCTTGCAGGAGGCAATTTGTGTCATAAGAAACCATTTCTTTTTCTTTTCCTTCTTTCTTTTTTCCTTTCTTTCTTTCTTTCTTTCTTTCTTTCTTTCTTTCTTTCTTTCTTTCTTTCTTTCTTTCTTTCTTTCTTTCTTTCTCTTTTTATTTTTTAATACCCGAAGCCATGTTTTTCTCTAGGCAACACTTCGTACATAATGAAGAAATAGACTGCTTTTGGATGTCTGTTCTGCTCACAATTACCACCTCATCCTCATTGCCGACTGGGACCTGTCTTCTGAACCACAGGTCTGGGCCACCATAACCAGATTTATACTTACAGCCTAGACTACCTCCTCCAACCAGGGCTTGATACTTGATTCAAGCTCAATTCACTATTGTCTCTCTCAGAAAGTGAGGAAGGGATTTAAACATGGGTAAGTTTTTCCCTCTAAAAATGTGACTATGGAATTGAAAACTTCCTTGCAGGAGGCAATTTGTGTCATAAGAAACCATTTCTTTTTCTTTTCCTTCTTTCTTTTTTCCTTTCTTTCTTTCTTTCTTTCTTTCTTTCTTTCTTTCTCTTTTTATTTTTTAATACCCGAAGCCATGTTTTTCTCTAGGCAACACTTCGTACATAATGAAGAAATAGACTGCTTTTGGATGTCTGTTCTGCTCACAATTACCACCTCATCCTCATTGCCGACTGGGACCTGTCTTCTGAACCACAGGTCTGGGCCACCATAACCAGATTTATACTTACAGCCTAGACTACCTCCTCCAACCAGGGCTTGATACTTGATTCAAGCTCAATTCACTATTGTCTCTCTCAGAAAGTGAGGAAGGGATTTAAACATGGGTAAGTTAGTTCCTGTAAGTGACTATGACTAGCATGTATCAGTTTACTCTGGCAACAAAAATGCTACGAAATAAAAAGCAACAACAACCAAACCAGGGTCATACATCCATTAGCATTTGTTTATGCTCATGTGCCTGTGTTTGCCAGGAATTTGACTGAGCTAGTCTGGATGCAATGGAGCAGCTCTACCCAATACATCCAGGCCACTGGTGCTGGGTACATTCTCATGGCAATAGTGGAAACACAAGAGTACAAGTAGAAATGAAATAGACCTCCTAGAATCTAGGCTTGAAATCAGCACATTTTATCTCTACCCCATTCTGTTGGCCTAACAAATCAAATGCTGAACCCAATGTTAAGATATATGTAAATACACTCTGTCCCATGGTGGAACTGCAGTCTTATTATTGCATGTGGCATAGATATAGGCAGAAGAGGGGAGTGAGGGTGTGTGGCAAAGCCAATGTTTCAGTCTGTTACACAAACTGGGGTTTACCTGTGAGGTGACCATATCCTTCCACGTGGACCAGAAAATAGAGAAGGCCCATCCATCCTGAGATGAAAGAACAAAACAGATACTTAGCAAAAAGGAGGGATGAAGACTTTCCTGTTTCTGGTTTTTGGTCCTTTCTGAAGTCATGGGTGCAATTCTCCTCTGGGATTTTGTGCAAGATCTCTGAATCCTTTTAAATAAAATCATTGTCTCTCTGGGCACTAACTGGAAAATGGAGAGGAGGGCAAATGGAACTAGCTGATTCTACAAGGCATCACAGCACCAACAAGACTTAACTGTAAGTGTGGCCAACTGGAAGCTATGGTAACTGCAAGGTTCATTTCCCAAAATGCATTTATTTTTTAGAAAAAAATTTTAATCCAAAACTAAAAATTATATATATTTATGATATTTGGCATGATGATTTCATATATGTACACACTGTGCCAAGTGTATTTCTAAAATTACATATAGATCAAGATCTTAATCAGCTTCCTGCTTCTTTTCCTTCAAGCAGAGTCAACTGAAACAAGTTATGGATGATTCCCCATAAAGGCTTTTGGAGAGTCTTCAACACTCTTTACAGAAAAATACAAACTTCTATTTGGTATTTTCACAAAGCTACATTGGTTAAGTAGAAGGGGAGAAAAATTTATTCTAATATGTGGCATTTTTTTTTTTAACTGCCAGAGTTATGTGTATATACCAGAGAGATGAGAGAGTGTTAGAGGTGGTTATGCCACAATTCTCCCTTCTCCATCCCATCAGGATTTTGGGTATGCATATATATGGAACTGACATATTTTTAAGCCACCAGGGCAGGGATTTGCATTGCAGTCAGTCATATGGTATCTGGTTCCCCATACAGAGAGCTTAACTCGCTGTGCCATAGGACCAGTCCAATGTGTGGCATCTTGTACATAACTGGAAACCTCCACATTTCTCTTTTTAGTTTGACTATCTTGTATGCTCCAGATTTGAACATCTCACTGCCTTTTAACATGTTTATTTGGATGCTGTCTTAGTCTGTGCTGCTGTAACAGAATACTTAAAACTAGGTGATTTACAGACAATAAAATTGATTTCTTACAATTCTGGATGCTTGGAAGTCCAACACATTGGCATTTGGTCGCGCAAGGGCCTCCTTGCAGCATCCTCACATGCTAGAAGGGGCAAATACTGCTTTCTCATATGGCAGAAGGCAGAAGGGCAAAAAAAGGGGCCTATGCTAGTTTCTTCCAGCCCCCACTTTTTTCCCTGTTTTCTTTTTTTTAATTCTTCTTCTTTTTTTTTAAACATTTGAATGCTCTGCATCATTTGACTTGTAAAGAGAATTTACCCAACATGAAATACACCTCAGACCAGTCCAGTTGAGGATACTATACACGTTATCATCAACAGGTAATAAATCATTTCTGTGTCCCACAGATGTCCTGCCTCTTTATTTTTTTCTCCCTGATTTCCTTCCCTGTTCTCTTTCTTTCTCCCACCTTCCCTCCACACTGTCTCCAGTGTCCATAACTATTTTCACTGCTTTTATGTCCTCCAATCTTTTCATCTCTACCATAGAGTACAGACAATTAGACTATATTAAGTGGAGACGTATAATGTCTCTCTTTCATAGCCTAGCTTGTTTCACTCAGCAATAAATCTTCCATTTTCAACCACTTTCTATCAAATGTTGTAGTCTTGTCATTTTTTTATGGCTGAATAGTATTTCATAGAAATACTATTCAAATGTGCCACACTTTTTCAATCCATTCATCTGTTTGTGGACATTTGGATTGGTTCTATGTTTTAGCAGTCATGGATAATGCCATAATAAACACTGATGTGCAAGCACTTTTTCGACTGAGCATTCTCCTGTCCTTTGGGTAGATACCCATGACTGGGATTGCTGGATCATATGGCAGTTCTATTTGTAAATCTTTGAAGAACTTCCATGTTGTTTTCCAAAGTGACTGGACCAATTCACATTCCCATCAACAGTGTAGAAGAGTTCCCCTTTCACCACAACACCACCGACACTATTTTTTGTATTTTTAATCACACCACCATTCTGATAGGGGTTAGATGGTATCTTATTGTGGTTTTAATCTGAATCTCCCTTATGATGAGAGATGCTGAGTACTTCCTCATATGTTTTTTGGCTGTTCTTGTGTCTTCCATAGAGAGTTTTTTGTTCAACTCATTTTTCCATCTTTTAATTGGGTTAATGTTTTCTTTTTTCCCAGGGATGCCACTTGAGTTCCCTATGTATTCTGGTTATCAGTCCCTTATCGAGGCATAGTTTACAAAAATATTCTCCCATTTCGAAGGTTGTCCATTCACACTAATTACTGTATACTTTGCTGTGCAGAAACTTCTTAATCAGATGTAATTCCTACTTCTCTTTTTTGGTGATTATTGCCTGTGCTTTGGGAGTCTTATTTAAGAAGTCTTTGCTTACTCTGATGTCTCCGAGTTTTCCCAGTATTTTCCACCAGTAATTTTATTTTTAAAGAATTATTTTATTGAACTTTATTTATTTGTTTATTTATTTTTAATTTGACCAGAGAGGGACAGAGAGACAGAGACAGAGACAGAGACAGAGACAGAGAAAGAAAGTGAGAAAGCAAGTCACTGGATCCAGGACTCGAACTGCAGTCGACCATGTGGGAGTCTAGTGCCCTTAACCACCATGCCACCTGCAGGTCCCTCCACCATTAGTTTTATAGTTTGAGGTCTTAGGTCCAGATATTTGGTCTATTTTGAGTTTATTTTTTGTTAGTGGTTAAAGATGGGGATCCAGTTTTATCATTCTGCAGGTGGAATACCAGTTTTTCCAGTACTATTTGCTAAAGAGACTTTCCTTTTCCCACTGGATTGACTGGTATCTTTTGTTAAAAATCAGTTTGCTGGGGACTGGCAGTTAGCGTAGTGGCTATGTCACTGGATTCCCACGTAGTCGACTGTGGTTTGCGTTCCGGACCCAGTGGCTTAAACTCACACCAGGCGCGTGTGTGTGCATGCCCAAGATCCTGAGAGGGGAATGGAGAAGGGATTGTGGTGTGGCCATCCCCCCCGGGGGGTGATTTCTTGCTTTCTGTCTCTCTGTCTCTCTCTGTCTGTCTGGGAGTGCACACGCCCTATAGCAAAAACCTCTCTAAAAAAAAAATCAGTTTTCTGTATGTTTTAGGGTTTATTTTAGGGGTTCCTATTCTGTTCCATTGATCCACCTGTCTGTTTTTGTGCAAATACCATGCTGTTTTGATTATCACAGCTTTATAGTATATTTTCAGGCTGGGGAATGAGATGCTGCTCACTCCACTCTTCTTGCACAGGATTGCTCTGGCAATATGAGGTCTTTTATGATTCCAGCAAATTCTGTCTTTTTTTTTTTTTTTTTTTTTTTTTTTTTTTTTTTTTTTTTTTAGATATGTGAAGAATGTGTCTGGTAATTTGGTTGGAATTGTGTTAAATATGTAGCTTGATTTGGGTAGAATTGCCATTTTGATTATATTAATTCTTCCAATCCCGGAATATGGGAAGTCCTTCCATTTTTTCGTGTCATTTTCAATATTGTTTTTAAGATTTTCATAGTTTTCTTTGTAGAGGTCTTTGATTTAGTTAGGTTTATCCCTA
Source organism: Tupaia belangeri chinensis (assembly GCF_000334495.1). Classification (NCBI taxonomy): domain Eukaryota; kingdom Metazoa; phylum Chordata; class Mammalia; order Scandentia; family Tupaiidae; genus Tupaia; species Tupaia belangeri. The sequence continues at coordinate 86,030 of NW_006159742.1, read as the reverse complement.
GGTATTTTATACATTTTGTGCCTGTGGTAAAAGGGATTCCTTTCTTCAGTTCTAACTCGGTGAACTTGTTGTTTGTATATAGAAATACTATAGATTTTTGGATGTTGATTTTGTATCCTGCCACTTTACTGTATCCATTTATTACTTGAGAAGTTTTTTCATGGGTAACCTTGAGTCTTCTAAGTATATTTTAAGGTATTTTCGACTCTTCTTTGCCTATTTGAATGCCTTTATATTATTCTCTTTTCTGGTTGCATTGGCTAAGACTTTCAGCATTATATTGAAAAGGAGTGGAGATGTGGGCAGCCTTGCCTAGTACTAGTTTTCAGTGGGAAAGCTTTCAGCTTTTCTCCATTCAGTATAATGATAGCTATAGCTTTTTCATATATGGCTTTTATTATGATGAGAAATGACCGTTCTATGCCAATATTGCTAAGAGTCTTAATCATGAAGGAATGTTGTATTTTATCAAATGCTCTGTGTTGATTGGTATGATCATATCATTTTTATCTTTCTGTTAATATGGTATATTATGTTTATGGTCTTGTGTATGTTGAACCACCCTTGTATCCCTGAAATACAACCTACCTGGTTATGGTGTATAGTCTTTTTTTTTATATGCTGTTGAATATGATTTTACAAGTATCTTGTTGAGAATTTTTGCATCTATATTCATCAGAATTATTGTTTATAGTTTTCCTTTGTTGTCATGTCTTTATCTGTTTTGGGAATGAGGATGATGGAGGCTTCATAAAATGAGTTTAGGGAGTTTCCTTCCTTTTGGATCTTTGAAATAATTTGAGTAGAATGAGGGTTAACTCTTCTTTAAAAGTTTTGTAGAATTCAGAAGTGAAGCCATCAGGACCTGGGCTTTTTTTTGTTGGGAGGTTATTTATTGCTGATTCAATCTCATGGCTTGTCATGGGTCTGTTCAGGCTTTCTATGTCCTCCTGATTCCCTCTTTGTAGAGTATATGCATCCAGGAATTTGTCCATCTCCTTTGTGTTCTCTTGTTTGTTGGCGTATAGTCACTCACAGTGTCCTCTAATGATATTTTGTATCTCTATTGTGTCTGTTGTAATATTGCCTGTTTCATTCTGTATTTGATTGATCTGGTTTCTTTCTTCTTAATCGATCTAGCTAATGGTGTGTCAATATTGTTAATCTTTTCAAAGAACCCGCTTTTGCTTTCATTTTTTTCTGTATAGTTTATTTTCTATTTCATTTATTTCTACTTGAATCTTTATTATTTCTTTTCTCCAGGCATTTTTGTTGTTGTTGTTGCTTTTCCAATTTTCCGAGGCATGGTGTTAGGCTGTCTATTTGCCACATTCCTATCTTTTCCTTATGAACACTGATTGCCGTAAATTTCCCTCTTATGACTGCTTTTGTGATGTCCCACAGATTATGGAAACTCGTGTATTTATTATCATTTCACTCCCCTGCTCAAAGCCTGCAATGACTTTCCATTACACTTCTAATAAAACCCTTATTCTTTGGGCTTTTTCTTTTACATTGCAGTGGGTTTTTGCTCAGCTATTACAGTGGTCTTACTTTATTACAGTCTCTAAAACAGCCGACCTGCTTTGTACCCCCACTGCCCCAGTTTCTCTAGCCTTTATTTTTTTCATAGTATTTCATGTTGCTTACTACTGTATTATTTGTTGTCTATTTGTTGTGTCTGTCTACCCCACGAGAATGTAATATCCATGATGCACATGGCAGTTCTGAAATTTGCCAAGAATGAGCCTGTATAGTGGATATTTTATGACCAGAATGTTTCCTAAAGTTTTTCTGTACATTCCTTCTGGAAGGTAAGGAGTCAGAATGGGGACTTTAAGTGGGGGCAAGAACCTGTGCAGATGGGCATCTTTTCTGGTTTGTAGAAGATGAAGTAAAAGGGATCCCTATAAATTTTTCTTCCATTCTATCTTTCCGTTTTTCACTTAGACTATGTTGGGCTAATTTGCAAATAAGAGCTTCTGGTTAGTCCATGAACAGAGGGAAGAAACAAGACTTTTATAAATGATAGAATAATTCTATTCAATTAACCCTAAGCATTTTATATAACTAAGAGTAGAAGAAAAGTGGATTTCCAAAGCAGTCTTTGAGAAGGAAAGGAAAGCCCAAGCAGGGGCATCAGGACAGGACAAGGCATTTCTGGGTCCATTGGACACTCACTTGGACTGCATATGTTCATATGTAAAATGTGGTTATATGTTTGGTGTGTGTATGCCCAAACTGGCTTTATCCCTTTGTTCTTCACTTCAGTATGGTACAGCTTAATAAGATCACTTGGAGGGTTACTTTCACTTTAACTTCTAGATCAGTTGATCTTACTTTTCTAACCTCCTTAGTCGACCCAGTTTTTTTTTTTTTTTAGTATAGGGCACATGCATTCGCCAGACAGACAGAGAGAGACAGAGAGACAGAAAGTGAGAAATCACCCCCCAGGGAGGATGGCCACACCACAATCCTTTCTCCTCTGTTCTCCTCTCGGGATCTTGGGCATGCACACACATGTGCCTGGCATGAGTTTTAAGCCACGGGGTCCGGGACGCGACCCGCGGTCGACTACGTGGGAGTCCAGCAACATAGCCATTACGCTAACTGCTGGTCCCCCTTCTTTTTCAGATTTTCAGTCTGTGGCCCATAAGCTCAATGGAGTTAATCAACTTCTGTACAGCCAAGCAAAACTGAATGATATCTTCACGTTTGATATTTCTTCTCATCCTTTCATCTCAGCCTCCTGGTGGCAGGTCAGTGTCAAGCATCTCTTCCCTCTTGAATTTTAGTTTCTCCACTGCAATTTCTCTGTATTTTTGCTTATTTCTGATTATGAAACTCCATTTCTTATGTGTTAATGTCTGATCTACTTAGACAGAATAGAAGTTCCTAGAGATTTTTGTATCATTCGTTTCCTCTATGGTTTTCCATCTGAGTTCTGAGTTAACTGTCAGATCCAGACTGTCATAGAAAGTGGCCTGCTAAGTCATTTTTGCTTATCTAAAACCCGATCGACTTTATTACCATACTGAGATTTGAGCAAGAGTTTTTGTTTTTAAGATTATGTAGATGTAGCAGCAATCTCTCCTTGAGATGTCTTAAACAAATTTACAACCTCAAGTGTTAACCTGAAAGTCAATCTCACCTGAAACAATTTAAAAAAATAGTTATTGTAGTTCTTTTTTTTCCTTAGTATTATTTATTTATTTTTTGCTGGCCTTGTGCTTCTTATTTCTTCTTCTCTTTCCTCTTTTGTTATCTTTCAAAAATATCTTGGTGGGTCAGCAGGTGGCATGGAGGTTAAGGCCCACATGGCCAGCTTCACAGTTCAAGTCTCAGAGCTAGTAGCTGGAAAATCATGCTGGGCACATGTGCGTGCATGCCCAAAATCCTGGGAGGAGAGTGCAGAGGGGATTGTGGCATAGCCATCCCCCACCCCAGGCAGTGGTTTATCACTTTCCCTCTGTCTCTCTCTGCCTAGTGAGCATACATGTCCTATAGCAAAAACTAAAACCATAAACAAACAAAAAAACCTTAGCAACACATGTGGAGGTAAATGTTTTCACAAAGGAATATCCACTTTCCTAAAGGGAAACTGAGCTCGGATCTAACACAGTGCTGAACATTATGGGGGTAGTGGGAGTGGGGACCCGTGAGTGAGTTGAATGAATTGTCAAATACTTTGAAGTTAAGCTGGCCCTGTGCCCTGGTGGTTAATGAAGTCAGATCCTACATGGCCGACTGTGATTCAAGTTCTGACCCAGCACTTTGGAAGATGGGCTGGATGTGTACGTGTGTCTACTCCAAATTCTGACAGGATGGAGAAGTGGAAAAGGGATTGCAGAGTGACCAAGTCCCACTGGGGTGAGAGGTGCTTTCTTTCTCTTCCTCGCTCTCTCTAGTGAGTACACATACCCTTTGGCAAAAAGCAACAATGACCAAAAGCAAAACAAAACTCTGAAGTATACCATAGTATAGCCTTTGGGACTTGCATTACTGAATTATATATTTATTAAAATATAGTGAAATGACTTTTTGAGAATGAAAATCTGTGATGTAGTTTTCTTTTTTAAAAGGAATGATTTATTTAATTCTATTGATTATTATTACTATTATTATTTAGTTTGCTACAGGACACATGCGCTCACCAGAGAGAGCCAGAGAGAGAGAGAAAATGAGAAAGCAAGCTGCCAGGTTCAGGACTCAAACCACATTCGGATATGTGGAAGTCCAGGCCTTTAACCACCACACCACCTGCTGGCCCCTGTGGTACAGTTTGCAAGACTACCGTTTTCCAGCTTTATAGGATTGTCAAATAGTGGCAGCTCTCTAGCAGTCTTATTATGACTTTGAAAAATTCATCTAAATTGTTGGTGGGCCATATATATATATAAAAGAACACTGATTCCTCTATAGCCTTCTCAGAAGATCAGAGATAAACTACAGATTATAGTATTTTATTTTAAGTTTATATTTTATTGAAGAGATTTAGCACTAGCAGTTTCAGATAAGATTTCATTTTTTAAAGCATTTTTCTTTGTAATTTTACTACATTTCCCCATAGAGCTATTTACTTTACCAGACATAGTCTCCTGTAAGTTCTCAGTATTATTCTCATTTAGATTGGCTGTCTAGTCTGCCTCAAATTCAGAGATAATTGAGTATTCCAATATTTTTTACTGGATATATGCCTTGCTTAAAAAAAAAATGTAGGGGAAGACAAAAAGTACTTGACGTTTTGAAGTGGCCTAATATGCATATCATTAAGCCTTTGTTTTCTTCAGATTAAGCCATGTACATCATAAATATCCCCACTCTATTCTCACTCTCTCCCATGCTCGGGGTGAGGCTTAGGGACATGCACTACATATATTTCTATTTCTTATTTTTTTAAAAAAGAATTTTTACATTTTGATGAAGCTGCGTCATTATGACTATTCAGAATTTCCCTCTAAGCCAAAACAACAATTGCAAATTTACTCTGTCCTTATGTCCTGCTTTGGAAACCACTTGAGTTAGGAAACCTGCATTTACAAATTATGGGACACACAATTATGAATACAAAACAGAGTATCAATGGTGTCAACTTAGAAAAAAGAAAAGCAGAGTTAAGACGGGAGGTGGAAGAGAAAGGAGAGACAGAGGGCAAAGTAGGGGCATCAATATCCTCATGTAACAAAAGGTGGAGTCAAGAGATGGGATTAAAGTAATTAAACCAGTTTCATTAACCATTTAAAAATCACAAAGATAAGCAATAGACGTGTTAAAAATAGTTAGCTAAATATCAACAATAAGAAGGCAAGAGGAGGGGGAGGTTGGTGACAGTGCGGACAGAAGTCTTAGCTATAGTGGCACAGTGCCAAGAGACCTGCTGGTTGAAAATTGATAAATCAAGAAACACCAGTATCAGCACATTATTTTTTATTTTTTTTTAAAAATTATTATGGTAAGAAAACTTCAGATCTACCCTCTTAGGAAAATTTTAAGTGCGTATTACAATAATGCTAACTACTGATAATGCTAACTACTGGAACTATAGGATAAGAACCTTATTCTTTTCTTTTCCTTGGAGAACAACTGCATTTATTCAAAGTAGTTCCTTTTAATTTGATGATCCATTTTATTGTAGGGGGAATGGTGCAGTACTTACATAAACTGTGCCACTTAAAAAATGGAAATAGATTTTCTAAGTGAGTTGGTGAAATAAAAGAATAAGAAAATGGAAATAATCTTGTGGTTATAGACATGGGCTTTTAAAAATGGAGTTTAAAAACACTTGTTATGATATTGAATTGACAATTAGTAATTGTACATGTTTATGGAGTTTAAAGGTAATTATAATTTCTATGAGCTCCAACATTTGCACTTCTTTGCACGTTGAAATATTCAGAACCCTGTTTTCTAGATTTTTGAAATATTCAGTAAATTGTTATATATTATCACACTACAGTGCTGCCCTCTAAAATTTATTCCTCCTGTCTTGCCAGAATTTTGTATTCATTAACCAAATGCTCTCAATCTCTCTCTTTCCCCATTCCCATTCCCAGTTTCGAGTAATCACCATTCTACTTCCGTGAGGTTAATATTTTCAGCTTCAACATGTGAGAGAGAATATGTGGTATTTCCTTTTTCGTGCCTGACTTATTTCACTAAACTTAATGCCTTCCAGACTTGTCTATATTGCTGAGAATAAACAGATTTTATCTTTTTTTAAAATGGCTTAATAGTATTCCATGTGTACATTTACCACATTAAAATAATCCATTTATCTGTTGGTGGATAATTAGGTTGATTCTATATCTCGGCTGTTGTGAGTAGTACTGTAGTAAACATGAAAATGAAGATTTCTCTTCAAGATACCAATGATGTTTACAGGAGATAGAAAAATAATCATTGGACCAGCAGATGATGGAATGGTTAAGTTGTTGGACTCCCAAGTAGTTGACCATGGCTCAAGTCCTGAACGCGGAGGCTTAAAACGTATGCCAGGTGCATGTGCATGGATGCCCAAGATCCAGAAAGGAGAATGGAGAAGAAGGGATTGCCGCATGGTGATGTCCCCCAGGGGTGATTTCTCACTTTCTATCTCTCTTTCTGGTGAGCACACATGGCCTATAACAAAAATATTGCTAAAAAAAAAAAAGCCACATGAGCAACTCAATTGATGTAAAAATAAAAAGATACTGATTACCTTTTCTTTTTCTTTTCTTTTCTTTTCTTTTCTTTTCTTTTCTTTTCTCTTTCTTTCTTTATTTTTATAATTAAAGTATAAGTTTATTTTGGTACAAAAGCTTTTTGAAATTCATACATAGTTTTCCCATTACACAGATTTCCATGAGCCCTTTATTTTTCTGAAACATTTTTTCTTATTTAATTTACATTAATTCCATGAGCATCTTCACACCATACAAAATGTAATTTCTGAGCCAGTATGTGGCATGGTGGTTAAGGTACTGGAATTCCCACATGGTCAACTGTGGTTCAAGTCCTGGACCTGGTGGCTTTCTCTCTCTCTCACACACAAAACTCATGTGAAATAATAATAATGATAAATAAATAAAATAAATATATATATTTTTAAAAATGTAATTTCCCCTCTGCCATTTTTCACCCTCCTCCCACACTATTTCTTTGAGAGGATTTTTTTTTTTTTCACTATAGGGCGCGTGCACTTGCCAGACAGACAGAGAGAGACATAGAGACAGAAAGCGAGAAATCACCCCCCAGGGAGGATGGTCACGCCGCAATTTCTTCTCCTCCATTCTCCTCCCGGGATCTTGGGCACACACGCACACGCACCCGGCGTGAGTTTTAAGCCACCGGGTCCGGGACGCGAACCGCGGTCGACTACGTGGGAGTCCAGCGACATAGCCATTACGCTAACTGCTGGTTCCCCTCCCACACTATTTCTGATGTCTACAGTTGTTTTCCATTCGTTTCCCCCCACATTTTATTGATCACAAAATTTCTTAAATAATCTAACTACTTTCAATAGCAAGTTCTGCTGGTAATTTAAAGAAAAGCAGTTTTAACTTTAATCAAAGAAGTGCTAAGGAACTTTGCTTAAAATTTAAAGCCAGGAAATAGCTTTGGAACTGATTTCCTTTTCTTTGGATATATATTAAATATTAGGACTGCTGGATAATATGGTAGTTCTATTTTTAGTTTTTGAGAAACGACCGTACAGTTTTTCATAGTGTTTTTGCTAATTTATAATCTCACAATGGTATAAGAATTCACTTTTCTTTGCATCCTCACCAACATTTGCTGTCTTCATCTTTTTGAAAGTGGCCATTCTAACTGGGATGAGATGGTATTTCATTGCATTTTTGAGTTGCATTTCTCTGATAATTAGTGATGTTAAAACTTTTTTCATATACTTGTTGGTCATTTGTATGTCTTCTATTGAAAACTGTTTACGTCATTCATCCATTTAAAATTAGGATTATTGTTATTACTTTTATAATATTGCGGCTGAGTCTCTGGTGTGTTCTATATTAATCCCTTGTTGGATGAAGAGTTTACAAATGTTTTCTCCAGTTTTGTTCACTGTCTCATCACTCTATTGCTTGTTTCCTTTGCTGTGCAGCTTTTTAGTTTTATATATTAGGTTCTTAGGAAAATCATGATGTATTTTTCTGTTTTTCTCTGCAAAAATGTGTCATGACCTTCCCAACAACCCAATAGTCTCATTTGTCTATTTTTGCTTTTGTTGTCTATGCCTTTGAGACCGTATTCATAAATTTTTTGCCTAGACCTGTCCTGAAGTGTTTCCTCTGTAGTCTCATAGTTTCGGGTGTTATATAAGTCTTTAATCCATTTTGAGTTGAGTTTTGTTACTAGTAAGAGATAAGGGTCTATTTTCATTCTTTTGCACATGGGTATCTACTATAGTTTTCCCAGTACCATTTGTTGAAGAGACTGTCTTTCCCGCAATTTGTCAGAGATCAGCTGACTGTATGTTGTGTGGATTTATTTTGTAGTTCTCTAGCCTATTAAACTGGTCCATATGTCTGTTTTTATACTAAAACTTTGTAGTATGTTTTAAAATCAGCTAGTGTGATGCTTCTAGCTTTATTTTTGCTCAAGATTGCTTTGGTTATTTGGTTATTTTTCTATTCCTGTAAATGTCATTGGTATTTTGATTGGAATTGTATTGAATCTGTCAGTTTTTTTTTTAATTTATTTTTATTTAAAAAATTTTTGCGATATGCTATGTTTGCTCTCTAGAGAGAAATAGAGAGAGGGAAAGTGAGAAGTCATCCAACCTCCCAGGCAAAAGAGTCATGATTCAGTCCCTTCTCTTCATTTTCCTTATTGGAATTTTGGACACACATGCACACAATTCTAGTGTGACTTTCTAGCCTCTAGATCCAGGACTCAGACCACGGTTGGTCCTGCAGGAAATGGGCACGTTAACCACCACACACCTGCTGGCCCCAAATCTGTAGTTTTCTTTAGGTAGTTTAAAGAATATTAATTCTTTCAAACCATGAGTATGGGATATCTTTCTATTTTTAAATTTTTGTATGTTCAGAATGAGCACATTCTTCAGCTATTGGGGTAATTAGCAAAAATACTGGAACTGGAAAGGGTTTCAAATGGTGTTCTCTGTAAATAAGGCTGAAAATAGGGTGGATGGATGAGAGACACTTGTTTTTCATCAGTTTTTAAAATTTATTAGTGACTTGGGACCAGCAGTTAGCGTAATGGCTATGTCATTGGACTCCCATGTAGTCGACTGCAGTTCGAGTCCCAGGCCCGGTGACGTGCGTGACCAAGATCCCAAGAGGAGAATGTAGGAGAACGGATTGCGGCATGGCCATCTCCCCTGGGAGGGTGATTTCTTGCTTTCTGTCTCGCTGTCTCTCTCTGTCTTTCTGGTGAATGCACATGCCCTATAGCACAAACCTCTCAAAATTTTTTTTATTAGTGAATTAGGTTAATTAAAAATAGGTCATTTAAAATTAGCTATTTTTACTATGTACATAAATTAATTTGAACTTTTTAAATCAAGAAATGTTTCAATAGAGAGCTTCTTAAAATCTAAAAGTTATTTCTTCAGGCTCAGCCTCAGTGGTACAGGTGGCAGTGTATTGATCTGCAGTGCTGAGAGCAACGTGGCTAAGAATGGCTCCAGATCTGAGTCGGCCTGAGTCACTGGAGGACCAGAGGAAGATGACTGTGTGACGAGACACTGTTGAGGATCTTTGTATCTGTCTCTCTCTCTCTTTCTCTCAGTCTCACTCTTTCTCTTTCATGAAATAAATAAAATAAATTTAAAAGCAAAGCTTTTTTTCTTTCTTCTTTTTTTTCTTTTTTTTAGAAAGTAAAAGAGCTGCTAAAGTGTCCTGCAGCCCGAGCTTTTGCCCATATCTATAAAGAAAATCTCTAAGCTTTGCTGTAGAACTGGCATGATTGTGACCATTTTCTATTTAGGGAGCAGGAAAAAGTCTTAGTAGCAAATCTATAATTCTGGCCATGGTGAGAGAGGTAAAAGATCTGCAGTAAATGACCATGACCCTCATTCCCACCATGACTGTCTGTGTACACAGAGGGCATATTTCAGAATATTCTTTCCCTTTTCTCTCTTACCCAATTATACCTATTCCATCCAGTTCCCTTCGGGCCCGTTTGCTCACTGAAGGTTTAGCTGTAATCGGCTAACGTAATCTGCCTGGGTAGGACAGTAGGGGCTAAATCTTTAATGGGAAAGAACCCGCTCCCGAGACTTTTCTCCCTTCTCAAAAGGGGAATGCTTGACTAGCTGCATCTGAAGCAGTTGTTCAAACCTTTGTCCCTGAACCCCCATCTTTCTTGCTCTCTGTGGTCACACATCTACTTTCCTTCCTGTGTTTTAGGCCTTTCTTTCTCATATCCTTTGGTGGTGGGTGCCTCAGGACTTACTCCTAGGTCTTTTTCTTTTTCAGTCCATAACATTTCATTCATGCCTACAGCTCTAAACACTAGAACAAAATTTCTAAATTTATATGTGTGCATACGCTCTTTAACTGCCTATTTCATTCAGAATCTCTACTCTACCTTATCCTAAAATGGAATCCTCATCATTATCCTTAAACCTGCTCATATCCATGAAGAACTAAATGAATGAACTATTATCTTTGGTAGGCAGTGCTATGATCAAAGGAATTGGGTCTAATGGAGAAAGTTTTAGGTGAAATTTAGGCTGTGGGGTAGTTTGTATCTTACATAAAACTGCGATTTACTAAGAATCTCTGTGTGTCATCTTATAGAGTCACTAGAGAAAAAGTATAATTTTTCTGTTGTTCCTCTCCTACTTCCCCCAAAATGAGAGATCCTTGGAGGATTAGGGAGAAAGTGAGGGAGGAAAGTAAACTGTCTTTGCGTGTGTCTTAGAAAGAAGAGACTGCCGGACCAGCAGACGACATTATGGTTACATTGCTGGACTCTCACATGGCCAACTGCAGTTCAAGTTCTGGACTGGGTGGCCTAAAGCTCACACCGGGTGCGTGTGCGTGCATGCCAAAAATCCCGAGAGGAGAATGGAGTAGAAGGGATTGCATCACAGCCATCTCCCTTGGCAAGTGATTTCTCACTTTCTGTCTCTCTCTGTCCCTCCAGTGAACACACATGCCTTGTAGTAAAAAATCTTTCTAAAAACAAGAGAAAAAAAATAAAGAAAAAAGAGGCTTTGCAAAAGAGTGGTAAAGAAGGAAAACCCACTCAAGAGACAGACTTTATATGTGGGAGGCTGTGACTCTGGAGGTGAAGAGCTGAAATGGGTAGTTCCATACCATCTGCTTGCTTTCAAGGGTGAGGGCAAATGGAACGTTTCTAATTCTGGCAGAGGAAAGCATCCCAGCCCCTTTGGGAGGGCAAGAATCACATTGCAGGGTTAGAACGTCTCAGATAGACCTAGAGACTGCCTGATCACTATGCACATGGCTCTGAGGATTATGGACAAGAGCCCCTCGATCAAACTTGGGATAGAGAGATTGGAGTCACCATTGAAACCAGTTACCTTCCAAATGGATAGGGGTGCTGTCTGTATGGACTGAGAATCAGGTCTTCCTTTTCATCTTTCTAGATTTTGTAAAGCATTATCCAAAGAGAAAGGGTAGTATCCTTGAAAATTCACTGATACATAATCCCTTTTCAATCCTGTTACATCTCAGAGAGGAGTGAACTCCAATCAGATCTAGTTTGAAATGTTGCTTTTGGAGAATTAAGAGGCAACTCCTATCTGTTATACTTATGGTTGACAGCAAATCACCCCAGATACTTGTCATCTCTGCGTTTCTAGATTAACCCTGGCAATACATGCCTAGTCACTGAAAAATCCAAGGACTCAATTATGCAAAATGCAGATAAACTTGAAGAATCACATTAGAAAGCACTTCAGGCACAGCCATAGCAGTGTGTGCTGGGAGATGTTGCTGCTGAGCATGGTGAGGTCATGGGAGGCCTAGGTTCAGTTCCTAGATGTCCCTAAAAAGCTGCCATGGTAGCATGTGCGTGTAGATCGAGCTCCTTAGGAGGCTAAAGCAGGAGAATAACACAGCAAGGCCCTGTCCCAAAAGTAAAATAAACAACCAAGTGTTCCTTTTTTTTTCCCTTTGGTATGAAATAGGGGAATTTTTTTTGCAAATCCATCTGAGGCATTATCTGTAATGTATTGATGGTTCCTTCTAGCCAAGGCACCGTGGCATCTGTGAGAACCACAGTAAATGCATAGGAGAGAAAGATACAGAGGGAAAAAAAGACATGCAGAGAGACAAACCCAGACAGATCTTGAATTTCCTCGCGCTAAAATTACAAGAGTAGGGTGATGGGGTCTAGTGGATTTTAATTATTATTATTTTTTTTTTTTGCAAGAGGCATTTTGAACACTGGTAAAGTTGCGATTCCCACATTGAGGGATCAAGAAATCTAGCAAAGCAAATTCTTGGTCATACATTTGTTAGGTCAGGACATTTTACATGCCGGTTACCTGGTTTTTTTATTTTCTGCTCACCACAACCAGACTGAGACAGAACTTGCAGCCCAGGTCCTCTATGGGGGAAATGTGTCAGAAGCTCCATTATGTTAAAATATTATAAGTTAATATACAAAATTCCTCCATTAGTTAGACATTTTAGACTATATTATATCTATTTTTGGTCAAAGCACTTTAGTGAAATAGGGCAGAAACTTGAGAAGACTTGGGAAAAGAGACCAATAAGATCAAAAGATGTAAAGTACAGCAAGTTCTCATTAACCATAGAACCAGGTCTTATTTCTGTTCTAAATATACTAAGTTGAGAAATCTCATAGACTTTATGTTTCCCTTAAGATAAACTTTAGCAATGTTGACTTAGAAATTAAGATAATTACTGTTTGTGTCAATGACCTTTACTAAAGGCAATAAGAACGATTTGCTAAAAATGAAAAAAAATCTACCATGCTTTTACATAATTATTCTGCTTTTGTTTTAATATGTAATACAATGTAACAGATGTAGTTAAAATCCTTCCTATTCTTCCTAATCTTATTCACTTAAAAAAATCTTTCCCAAAGCTATCCTATTGTTTTGAAATGCATGTTTTTCTGCCCAGGTTATTTTTAAGATAGATACTCTATTTGTATCCAAAAACATTAAAAATTTCGTTTTGGGGACTGGCAGGTGGCGCGGTGGTTGGAGGCACTGGAATCCCACATGGCTGACTACAGTTCGAGTCCCAGACTTGCTGGCTTGCTTTCTCGCTTTCCCTCTGTCTCTTTGGTCAAATTAAAAAAATAATATTAACGATAAATAAGGGACCAGCAGATAGCGTAATGGCTATGTTGCTGGACTCCCATGTTGTTGACCGCGGTTCGTGTCCCAGACCCAGTGGCTTAAAACTCACGCCGGGCGCCTGTGTGTGGTGCCCAAGATCCTGAGAGGAGAATGGAGGAGAAGGGATTGCGGCGTGACCATCCCCCCTGGGGGTGATTTCTCACTTTCTGTCTCTATCTCTCTCTGTCTGTCTGGCGAGTGCACACGCCCTATAGCAAAAACCTCTCAAAAATATTAATGATAAATAAAGTTAAAATAATTATTTAAAAAATTTTGTTTGTGTGTTTTTAAACTTTAAATAAATGTGATTATATCATAAATACCATCTACAAATTGTTAGCTCAATGACAGTTGTTTTATTAGCAGCTATGTTGAGAAATAATTCACGTACTCTGCAGTTCATCCCATGAAAGTGTAAATTTTAATGTTTTTTAGTATATTGATAGACATGTGCAGCTATTGCCACAGTAAATTTTTAGAACATGAATATTTTCATCATCTAAGAAGAAAACCTGTGCTTATTAGCTATTGCCACCCTATCAAGTTCTCCTACTCTGTCTCACTCCATTCGCCTCAGTTCGTTCTTTCTTTCTTTCTTTTTATTTATTTATTTATTTTTTTTTGAGAGGTTTTCGCTATAGGCCAGACAGACAGAAAGAGACATAGAGACAGAAAGCGAGAAATCACCTCCCAGGGGGGATGGTTACGCCGCAATCCCTTCTCCTCCATTCTCCTCTTGGGATCTTGGGCACGCACGCACACGTGCCCGGTGTGAGTTTTAAGCTACTGGGTCCGGGATGCGAACCGCGGTCGACTACGTGGGAGTCCAGCGACATAGCCATTACGCTAACTGCTGGTTCCCCATTCTGGCTCAGTTCTAAGCAATCACTTACCTATGTTATATCTTTTGTATAAGAATGGAAAAATATAATGCGTGATCTTTTGCTTCTTTCACTTAGCATATGTTTAGCATGTTTGCAAGGTCATACATATTGTAACATTTATCAGTACTTAAATTTCTTTTTATGACCAAATAATATTTCACTGTGTGAATATACCACACTTTGCTTATCCATTCATCTGTTGATGGATATTTGGGTTGTTTCTACCTTTGCCTATTATAAGTATTCTGTTATCAGCATTAATGAACAGGTGTTTGTGCGGGTATATGTTTTCATTTCCCTTAAATATATACTAATATCATTTGTGGAACTGCCAGACTGTTTCCAAAGTAGCTGTGCTCTATTTCAGTCTCATCAGTAGTGTGTGAGGGTACTGATTTCTCGGTATCCTTGTCAGCACTTGTGATTACTGTATCTGATTTCTCTCTCTTTTTTTTTTTTTTTTTTTTTAAGGATAGGGTCTCGCTGTTATGATCCTCCTGCCTGAGCCTCCCAGCTGTGTATTGGGGCACATCTATAAAATTACACAAGTATGTGTAATATTCCAAAGTCCCATATTACATTTGTGTAATACTAAAGATGTGGACTGGCACATTGGGTTATTTAAAACGTTTTTAGACAGGATCTTGCAGTGTTATCTAGGGCAGCCTTGAGCTCATGACCCTCCTGCCTCAGTTTCCCCAGTGCTGGAGTTATAGGCACATGCCATGGAACCTAGCCTTTAGGTTAGACTAGGCATTGAACCCAGACTTCCCATGTGCCAGCCACTTTCCTAATAGTAATTCTAGTAGTTTGTCCATAAATTTTCTTGGATTTTTCTAGGTGGACAAATCATATTTTTCCCCCCAAAGGTGCTAGTTTTTCCATTTTCTGAACTTCATACAATATTTTTCAGCAGTGTCACGTCAGTTCTGACTTCCAGTATAGTAGCTATTATTCTTTTGCTTCAGTGAGAAGGTTTCTAACGTCTAATCTGTTGTTGATGGGTTTTGATAGGCCACTTTTGATTGAACAGTAAGAGCTGTTCCAGAGCAGTAATTCTTATTCTGGTTGTTCATTGAAATCTTTGGGGAGCTTTATAATATTACTTATGATTCCAACTCCCTGAACTTATGACTTAATTGGTTTGGGATGCAGCCTGGGACTTCTAAAAACTCCCTAGATAACTTTAATATGCAGACATAGCAAAGAACTACTGTTCTTGGTTAATGTACACATTTATTGGTCAAGAACCTATTAGTGATAGGTGACAGAAACATAAGTATAACAAAGCTTAAAAAATAAAGAGGGGAAGCTTATAGACTTTTGAGATCATGATGGTTATGCAGTCAAGAATAACTGCATCTAGACAGCTTTAAGGTCCGGATCCTCTTCATCCCCATCTTTTGCCTCTTTCTTCTGTGAGTGGCGGTCATTCCCTACTACATCAGGGGGCTGTTCCCACAGGGCCGTGGAAATCTCTGAACTCATGTTGGTTTTGTTCCTCTTTAACTTTTTGCCAGTGAGCATGTGCACTCACTGGAGAGAAACAGAGAAAAAGAGAAAGTGAGCAAGCACTCCCTGCAGGGAATATTGATCCCACAATCCCTTCTCCTCTATTTGCCCCTCCTTCTGGGATTTTGAGCATACATATAAATGCACGCTGCACGTTGAACTCATATTGTAATAGTTCCAGTGATAAGGGCATCTTTTTTCTGCTGGCTCCAGTATGAAAAAACATTCCAGAAAAAGTTTTGATTGCATAATTTGGGCAACTGCCTATCTCTGAACCAATCACTATGACCCATATGAGGTCCAGTGACTGCGGGGAGATTTGTTAAGCAAAGTCAGAAAGTAATTTAAGATTTAGTTAACCTTTGGTTGACCCTCACCTTCTTGAATACAGCCATGTATTCAAGAGTAAGAAAAAGTCTCTAAGATGAAACAGTACTGAAGATGAAAATAGATATGCAAATCCATTCCTAAGTATTGTGTTACATTACACATTTAATAAAGGTGATAATTTGGTTTTCCCTAGCAAATTGCACAGGTTTCAGCAAAAAAAGATACTAGATTCTGAGAGAGATTACTACTGAAGCTGATACTACTGAAAATGATCATTGGCAGGAACAGTAGTTGGCATAATGGCTATGTCGCTGGACTCCCATGTAGTCGACTGCGGTTTGAATCACGGACCCAGTGGCTTAAACTCACGCCGGGCATGTGTGTGTGCCTGCCCAAGATCCTGAGAGGAGAATGGAGGAGAAGAGATTGCAGAGTGGCCATGCCCCCGGAGGGTGATTTCTTGCTTTCTGTCTCTCTGTCTCTTTCTGTTTTTCTGGTGAGCACACACGCCCTATAGCAAAAACCTCCCCCCCCTCCAAAAAAAAGTGATCATTGACAGCAAAGGAGGAGAGAGATAAATAAAGCTCAGCAATGTGGGCTGTTTGGCAAAGGGGTACACAGTCCTTGAGGAGCCCCCCATTAAGAAAGGATGTGTAAAAAAACAACTTACAAAAGTTGAAAGGTAAAGTTGAGGGGGAGGGGATTGTGGGAAGAGGAATAGGAATATCTTGAACTAGGCACAAATTCCGGCTAAATGCATGTTAGACTTTGGACAAGGTAGTCTTTCTAGGCCCTAGAGTCTTTGTCTGTAGAATGTAAGTAACTGCCTAGTTTGTAAGGTTGTTGAGCAGGGTGAGTGTTAGATACCAGGCACAGAGAAGGTGAACAGTATTATTTCTTTTCATCCTTTCCATCATTTTATAATAAGTAATCATAATTATGTTCTTGAGTTTTTAAACGAAGTTTTATTACATTCAATGTACCATGTATTGGGAATGTAGAGAAATTTTAGTGAGATTAACATAAAAAAAAGATGGCTAAAATGAAAGATTTAGTTTCTGAAGTAGTATATTTTATCTAGAAAATGTACTTACTCGGGATCAGCAGTTAGTATAATGGCCATGTCGCTGAACTCCCATGTAGTCGACCACAGTTCAAGTCCTGTACCCGGTGGCTGAAACCCATGCCGGGTGCGTGTGCGTGCATGCCCAAGATCCCAAGAGGAGAATGGAAGAGAAGGGATTGCAGCATGGCCATCCTCCCTGGGGGGTGATTTCTTGCTTTCTGTCTCTCTGTCTCTCTGTCTTCCTGGTGAGCACATGCACCCTATAGCAAAAAATCGCTAAAAAAAAAAATTTACTTACTCAAAGAAGGCAATACTCTACTACTACAGAGTAGAAGAGTTTGAGTATGCCAACGTTATACTTCCAACAAATAACTATGACCTCTGATTTATTTATTAGTAGATAAACTATTTTGGCCCAAACCCTGGTTTTCTTTTTTTGGAGTTGGTGTGGGGCTGTTTTGAGCCATGGTGGTGGGGTAGGGGTGCAACCCCAGTTCTCTCTTCACATGGTATGTGAGGCTTAATTGAAAGTCCCCAGGTTTTTTACAGGGCAAGTACAGTCTTTGTTTGGTGTCAGACATCTTCTGGTGGTGATGAGCACTGTGAGTCCGCCCCCAAATCTCTAGAGTTTTTATGGGAAAGAAAGGGTGTGGGACTAGGCAGGGTGTAAGTGGATCCCATCATTTCTAAAACGTTTCCAGCAGCTGCGAAACTGACTTGGACCAGTTGCTGCAGAGTTCGTGAAACTCTTCTCTCCACTTCAAGGAAGCCATGGAACTTCGGAATGACCTGAGGTATGAGTGCAGTGAGGACTGCGTTGTTTCAGCAGTTGCTGTCAGGGAGGTTTCTAGAAAGACTATTTTGAGAGGTTTGAGGTGTCCCCCAAGGGATGCTTTTGGAGACCTGGGCCTGAAATATTAGAGACGATCTCAAACATACACATTCCTAGCCACAACTTTGCTTCAAAATGCTCAATCATTCCTTTTCTCTTCAACTCTCCATGACCTTGCTCTGTGTCACTGCACCCTTCTGTTTCCCTGCAAGCCCTTGCTCCTCCCTCTTGGCCCTCCCCCTTTCCTACAGTCTAGCAATACATGTTTCTCCTGGTTCTCTCTTTTCTCATTTACCCTGATGGTGTCAACTGTCGATTGAGTGTGAGCACTCACGGATCTCCATTTCCAGACCTCAGTCTCTCCTGGCTGTGGACGCCACACATGCCGCTGTCTGTGTCAGGTCTCTCACTGGATGTTTCCCAACTCCCCCCAAATCAGCTTCTCTTCCATTCCCCCCCGCCCTCCCACCCACACCTGCTTTTCCATCCACATTTCCTTCATTTACCAGAGAAAGGCACTTCTGATTGGAGTCATGCAATCCAGAGACTTGGGAGTCATTTCTATCTTTCGTTGTTCCCATACAATATTACAAATCATACAAATAGCTGCTATTTCTGTTAGTCTTATTAAGCTAGAATTACTAAGAGTAATTAATTAGTAATAATACAGAACAAGAAACTACTGGTTTCAGAGTGCTGTTTTTACCCTCTCTAACTGCCAGCTAGTTACTGATTCTACCTGGTTATTAGATTTTTGATCTTCTTTTTTAACATACCACCCTTCTGTCCTATCTTGTTGCCTAAATTCAGTTTCCTAAGTGGCCTCTCTGATCTAGTCTTTCCCTCTTTTAATCCCCCCCATATGGTAGCAAGATCTGAACACTTCTTTGAGACTGACCATTAACCAAGTAAGCCTTTGGCATTTACCCCTGTGTTAGACTAGTTCTTTATACAACCTCAAAGCAAGTGTCTCCTGTAATACTGAACCTATCTCTTTTCTCCTAGAACCTGAATGTAATAAATTTAACTTATTTTAAGCAACTGAAGCAACAGCTAATCAGGTGTTCTTCAGTGCCTCGTCTTAATATATTTAGTATTCACAGAGGATTCATCTCAGCTTTCCTTGGCGCCACGCTGAGTTCCTTCCAGCTACAGCTCTCATTGACAGGGATGAGTGCTGTGGGATGAGGGAATTAGATGAAGAATCGTCTCAGAATCTTAATTGACACAGGGACTGAGAAGCTACATTAACATGGGAAGTAGGACTCAATGAGAATCAGAAGAGAACTCCAGAAGAGCTGAAGGTAAGTACAAAGAGGTGATTTTTAAGTAGAGATAAATCTTCCCTGTTCTATTGGGTTAAGAACAGGGTAAGAAAAAAAAAAAAAAAAGGACAGGTTAAGACATACAGTGATTGAATGTAAAACATAAAACCAAAAACAGGTTAAGGATCATAGGATCCTTTGTACCCAACAAGAATCTATGGTGGTTGGCAATCGAGTTAAGCCATGGCTCATTTCTTTTTTCTTTTTTTGGGGGGAGAGATTTTTTGCTATAGGGTGCGTGCACTCGCCAGAAAGACAGAGAGAGACGGAGAGAGACAGAAAGCGGGAAATCACCCCCTGGGGGGATGGCCGCGCCTCAATCCCTTTCTCCTCTTGGGATCTTGGGCATGCATGCACTTGCGCCCGGCTTGAGTTTAAGCCACCAGGCCCAGGACTTGAACCGTAGTTAACTACATGGGAGTCCAGCAACATAGCCATTACACCAATTGCTGGTCCTGCCATGGCTCATTTATTAGGAACAAAATTAAGATGAATAAACAGGAAAGTTTATTAGACCTTGTTAATTTGCTACAATGTAGAATGATTTTTAATGATTCAAAAACCTATTACATGTTACAAATTATTTTCCAGAGGACTTATGGAATACATAGGATTTTAGAAACCAAACTTTTTGAATAAGCAATACATAGACACAGGATAGAAAATTCAAAATGTGAGAAAGGGGCTGCTATAAAAATTAAGTATTTTCCCCAGAGATAAACATGTTAGTAATTTCTTGTGTTTTTAGATTCTCTATCATAGAACAGGTTTTGAGCAATGACTTATCAAAGTAAGTACCTTGATTTCCCTAATTCCTAATGTTGCCTATTATGTAGCAGGTATTGTATAAATTCCGATTAAAGACGCAGGAATATTTTAGAAGATTTTATGAAGGGCTTTTCTGGTAACTATTGGTTAAAGGAGCCAGAGTCCACATGGCTGACCACAGTTCGAGTGGCAGCCTGGCAGCTTGGGAACATGGTAGGTTCCTGGGTGTGCGCGCCCAGGTTCCTGATGAGATGGAGGGATGAAATGGGAAGGATTGCGGCATGACTGTGTCACTAGGTGTGCTTTCTTTACCTTCCTCTCTCTGGTTGGTGCATGCATCCTTTGGGGAAAAACAAAAAAAAACCAACAAACCACAAAAAAATTTTGTGAAAATACCTTTTTTAAAGTTAAAATCTCCCTTTGCTCACAACACAAAAACAAAAAGAAATTAAACAATGATATAAAAAAGGGGGAGGAAAGAGGTGTATATAGTGAGAAATTGCTTCATAATTCTTACTATCCAGATGAAATGGCTAGTCCCATAATTTTACCACTTTAAAATGAACATTTAATTTGAGACTATAAACTATTTTCTTCAAAACCTTTGAATATTCCTTAGGAATGGGTCAAACCTTAAGCTCAAAAAGTAGTGTGAATCTTTCTAGGTGACTGGAGTGGGGAGAGAGACCATTATAGGGGTATCTGTCTCTGTGCACAAGCCCAAGCATCAGGACAGAGTTCGTTTAAAGTGGATCAACCGGGAGATGGGCACTCCCTGACTTCCTGTCACCTCACATTCTGCCATCAGCAACCCACGCGTGCTGTGAGCACTAGGGATAGAGGGGACCAGTAACCTTTGCCATCAGGATCTTTCCCCATGTGCCAGTGGCCAAGTTGTTGTGATAGGCAGGACATACTTAGCCATATTGGATTTAGCGTCGCTTTGACATCTTTGAGATTTTTTTTTGTCTGTGTATATATAATTTCCCAGAGAATACATGTACTTGCAGACAGACAGAGAGACAGAGAGAGAGATGGAGAGGGAGGATGCAGCCCCAAAGGGGTGTGGCCATGCTACAATTCCTTCTCCTCCATTTCTCCACCTTGGCAGGATGTTGGGCAGGTATACACATGCAACCTGTATATTCTCAAGCTGCTGGGGCTGAGGTTCAAACTGTGCTGCCTTGTGCCATCCAGCTCTCTTAAGCACCAGCCCACGGGGCTGGCCCAGTGATTGCTTTCAATTATTTTCTTATTTGTACATCAGTTCAACTACTGTGATAACCTAGTGTTAAATAAATGTGTTGTGGGTTGAACTCAGAGCATAATTACCATGTATAATATTTCTTCTCTGGGAAAATCTGCCCTGGATAGTGATGAATCAACATACTAAGTGTCTTCTGAGCTCTGTACTAGATCGATCAGACATAGGATGTGAAACCAAATAGCCAGGTATTTGGCATTAACCCCAGGTAGACAAGTGGCAAGGCGGAGAGTACTTACACTGTTTTGTTTTTGTTTTTGTTTTTGGAGAGGTTTTTTCACTATAGGACGTGTGCGCTCGCCAGACAGACAGAGAGAGACATAGAGACAGAAAGCGAGAAATCACCCCCCAGGGGGGATGGTCATGCTACAATCCCTTCTCCTCCATTCTCCTCTTGGGATGTTGGCACGCACACACACGTGCCTGGTGTGAGTTCTAAGCCACCGGGTCCGGGACGCGAACCACAGTCGACTATGTGGGAATCCAGCGACATAGCCATTACGCTAACTGCTGGTTCCAGAGAGTACTTACACTGTTAAACTTAGTATTACTGTCATGTCTGACTCGAGCAGTTTCCAAACTCCGTATCACTAAGGGATGAGAGCTAAGAAAGAAAAAATAATAGCCAACAAAGGTCATAGTAGAGGTGGTATTCATACAAGTAGTTTTAAAAGTATGTTCTCAAATACAATTACACAAGCTATGACTATTTTGGGAGAATAAATTTTCTAGTCACAAAATTCAGGTGTGAAAAATAATTTTTAAATCTATTTTTGTAATTCACATTTAAAATTTTAGAATATTTAAATCATATAGAAAAAATTTAATCTTGTCAATTCAGTCTCTTAAATTTTCTTAGTTGATTCAGTTAGTTTTAGGGCTTTTTCCCTGCTTCTTTTCTTTCTTTTCTTTTTTCCCCCCTCTTTCTTTCTTTCTTTTTCTTAATTCTTTCTTTCTTCTAAAAAAATCTGCTAGGGGCCAGCAGATGGTGTAATGGCTACGTCACTGGACTCCCATGAAGTTGACTGTGGTTCAAGTCCCGGACCTGGTGGCTTAAACTCACACTGGGCGCATGTGCGTGCGTGCCCAAGATCCCGAGAGGAGAATGGAGGAGAAGGGATCATGGCGTGGCCATCCCCCCAGGGGGTGATTTCTCACTTTCTGTCTCTCTGTCTCTCTCTTTCTGGTGAGTGCACGCCCTCTGTAGCAAAAACCTCTCAAAAAAAAAAAAGAAATAAAGAAGGAAAAGAAAAGTCTGCTATAGGGCTCATGTGCTCACTGGGGAGAGATAGGAGACAGAGGGAGATAGAGAAAGTGAGAAAATATCCTCCAGGGGAAATGGCCACACTGCAATTCCTTTTCCTCCATTCTCTTATTAGGATTTTGGACATGCACAGATACACACCTGGCATGTTGTTTTTTAAGTTCTGGACCTGGGACTTAAACTGGACATTCAGCTGCCTTAACCACCACACCACTGGCTGGCCCTCCTTCCTTCTTTTCAATGGGTGGCATACATATGTTCAGAAAGAACTTATTATATATTGTGATATTACAATAGTAGTGAAACTGGCTTATGATTTGACAGCCATGTTATCGGAAAGCATAGAGAGTATAGAATTAGATCCAGTGCACATGGGAAATCAGTACATGGTGAAAACATTTCAAATCAGTAAGGGGGAATAGGATTATTTAACAACAGTATTAGTCCATCTGAGTAGGCACCTGGAAACAAAACAAAACACTATTGGGTCCATTTTTCACAGTTTGCATAAAAATACCTTTCAGATGAATCCGAAGACTTTAATGTAAAAAATAAAACTATAAATTTATAGAAGAAAACAGGAAGGAAATTGCTAGGAGATAGGGAATGAAAGAAACGTTTTTACTGTAAACTGTTTCGGACATTATGAATGTCATACTAAGCACTTGAATTACCTAGTCAAATACTCTTTTAATAAAATGAAATAATTAAGTAAATAATGAAATAAATATAGAATAGTTACATCTAACTTGTACTTCCACAGCTAAGTGTTAACTAGTTCATTTCCAGCTTCATTTCTATTTTAATATGACAAATTCAAGGGAAGTGAATGTGAGACACCCTGGCTCTCACTCCTCTCTGAATGGAGGGAGTAAAGGGAGGAGTCATAAGGAAGAGGAATTATTGAGATTGAGAAATTAAACACATTGGATGATATTTCAAAGTATTTACCTGTACTCTCCTCATTGTCTCACCTTTTGCTGAGGAAGTTTCTTTACTTTTACAGTGTACTAGGTTGTTGGAAAAGTCATGATATATTTTTGCATAAAAAAATATGTCATGACTTTCCCAATGACCCAGAGTAGTTCTTTTTTTAAATAAAGAATTATTTTATTTAACTTTATTTATTCATTCATTTATTTTAATTTGACCAGAAAGAAACACAGAAAGAGAGAGAAAGAGGAAAGTGAGAAAGCAAGCCACCAGGTCTGGGGCTCAAACCATGGTTGGCCAGTGCCTCAACTACCGCGCCATCTACTGGTCCCTTCCAATAGTATTTTCAAGAGAATGAGCACATATCTGGGTTTTCTGACCCATGAGTTTGGTCTGATCTGTGTAATTCACAAATATTAAAACCTTGATACAAACTAGTTTTGCTTTATCTATTTTGTTCTCATTTTAGGCTTTAGCTGACTAAAATGAAGATGTTATTATAACAACAAGTACCATGATCTATGTGTGCTAATAATAGAGAATATGAAATGGTGAAAAACCCTGAAAAGAATGATAGAATTTAGAGCAAAGAAGTGCTTCCATCTTTGCTTTAGGATTGTTTATTATTAATATAATTATTTTTTTTTTTGGAGAGATTTTTTCACTATAGGGCGCGTGCGCTCGCCAGACAGACAGAGAGAGACATAGAGACAGAAAGCGAGAAATCACCCCCCAGGGGGGATGGTCACACCGCAATCCCTTCTCCTCCATTCTCCTCTCGGGATCTTGGGCACGCACGCACATGTGCCCGGCATGAGTTTTAAGCCACCGGGTCTGGGATGTGAACCGTGGTCGACTACGTGGGAGTCCAGTGACATAGCCATTACGCTAACTGCTGGTTCCCATATTATTAATATAACTATTTTAGAATTATTTTATTTAACTTGATCAGAGAGGGACAGAGTAAGAGAGAGAAAGTGAGAAAGCAAGTTGCCAGGTCTGGGACTTGAACCATAGTCAGTCATGTGGGAGTTGAGCATCCTTAGCCACCATGCCATGTGTTGGTCCCTATTATGAATATTTTTAATGGGTTTGCTTTTGGTAATAAGGGAAGAGAGGAGTGGCCCCATAAATTTCAGAATTATAATTTATAATTATAAAAATCTTTTATAATTATAAAAAATAATTAAAACCTGTTCAATAATTTAAAAAATATTCAAAGACATTGGAAAGTATAGAAAAGCAGATGGAAGACAAAGGAGAATTTAATCTCTGAACCAGAAGGAGTATGAATTACAAATTTGTCTAATCCCCAGAACAACAACTGAGAAAAACTACAAAACACAGCTGAAAGAAATTTCATAAAATTTAATTAATGGTGGATATAGCACATTCATGAATTAGAAGAAACAGTATAATTAAATGTCAATTAGTCTAAAAATGACTTATATAGATTTAATAAAATTCCAACAAACTATCCCAGTAAACTTTTTCCTTCCTAGAAACTGACAAATTTATTCTAAAATGTATATTAAAGTACAAACTACCTAGAGTAGCAAAAAAAGTTTAAAACAGAAATGAGAAGGCTCATACTAGCTGATTACTTGGCCAGCCCAAGTAATTTTTGTCATTAAAATTGCACCATTAAGTAGAAGAAACACTTTGCAAACAGTGATGTTGCCTTCCTCTTCCTCCCAACCCCCTTTTTTGTTTTTGGCTTTTTCATCCATAGGCAGACAGTGCTGGAGTGTTTACAGTCTTATGCTCAATGTTAATCCTGAGTTTCCATTTTTAAACTAGGTTTTCAACTCCTATCTTGCTTTGGAAAATTAAAAATGTATTCTTTGGAGACTTAAACAATTTTGTAACTTTTTTCAATGCTGCTCATGAAGCTTAATATCTCAAGAGAATTGCCAACCACTTAAAAGTGTTTTTCTAAGGTGGTTTAAACAATTATTAAAATATGATTTGATGCATAAAATAAAATCTTTCTACCCAGTTCAACTCTCAGATGCTAGACGATCACTTTTCCCAGAAAAACAAATAGCTTTTGAGTAAGAAAAAACATGGAGGAACCTCCACTCATGTGATGGGATGGGCAGAGGCCATGTTTGTTTAATTTAACACGTTGCACCCTGAGCATCTGAGTAGTCCCTGGCATTCTATATGTTCCTACTGAAGGACTGATTGAGCGAATGGGTGAATTTAGATATTAGGGAAAGTCTATGATTAGTTGTAAATTTCGAAACACCACGTAGATCACTCTAACAAAGAACAGAAGAGAACTGGGGAAATGCCTAGTTATCATTTATCTTTTACTGAGACACCTCCCCTAAATGCTTTTTCACTGAGTACCCAGACCAATTTCTTAATTTCAAATTCTATTTGCTATGGCAAAGAGTAGGGTGAATGGTAGCATTCTAGACACTTAACTGAGAAAACACTAAACTTCTTTGTGTGTATGTAGTGTAAGCATTTGAAATAAGCAGTTTGGAGGCCAGCAAGTGGTGTTGGTTAACACTCTGGACTCTACATGGCTAGCCACAGTTCAGGTCCTGGACGCAGAGGTTTGAAAATCATGCTGGGTGTGTGTATATACATGTCCAAAACCTTGAGAAGAGAATGGAGGAGAAAGGATTATGGCATGGCTATCTCTGCTGGTGCTGATTTCTCACTTTTTCTCTCTATCTCTCTACATCTCTTTTTGTCTCTCTCTAGTGAGACACGTGCCCAATGGCAAAAACTTTCAAACAAACAAACAGACAGAAACCCAGGTATTTTGAAGTATGACCATAGGAATTCTATCCAGCTACCTGCCAAATCTCTTCCCAAGGATGTCTCCCAGGCACCCCAATGTCAATATGCTTAAATCTGAATACTTCCTCTTTGTTTATGTACCCTTTCCTGGTCTGCTTTATGCACCTTACCAACCAGAACTACTGTTTTTTACCAGTCAGTCCAACCAGAAACCAGGAGTTAATGGCTCCTTTCTTAATCCTACCTTCTAGAACCAATCAATTGCCTAACCCTTACTAATGCATTTTAAATTGGACTGCCTCCGGTCGTATCCAGAAATATTACTAGGAGAAGAAAGTAGGAAGAACAGATGGAAAACTTGGTAACTAGAGAAGTGGTAGTTCCCTTGGGAAGAGTCTCAAAATGTGACTCCTTTTTTTTTTTTTTTTTTTTTTAATAATAAATGAGATTGTGATGATTTTTTTGTGTGTGTGATGGTGGTAAGAATATTTCAGATCTACTCTCTTGGCAAATTTCCATTATACAATATATTATTCCTAATTTTGTTAGAATTTCCTGCCTCTAGTCTCACTTATCCTTTTAGTTCTCTCCTCGCCTGATGTCAGATCTACTCTCCTAAAGCCAAAATTTGCTTTTTGCAACGTATTATTTGGGCATAAAAGTGAAATACACATGTTATCAATGAACTTAGAAAATGTTAAGCTAAGTAAAAGAAGCCAGTCACAAAAGACCACCTATTAGGTGATTCTGTTCCTATAAAATGGTTGGAACAGGGGAATCTACAGAGACAGAGTATATTAGTGCTTGTTTTGAGCTAATGGAAGGTATAGGGTATACGATCAATAGCTAAAGAGGATTGGATTTCTTTTTTCTTTCTTTTTTTTTTTTCTTTATCTTTAAGTGCATTTGTTTCTTCCATGAGAGAAAGAAAGAAAAAGGTAGAGAGGCAACCCCAACAGGACCTTCATGCCCAGTAGACGTGAGACAAAGGGGCCCACTGGGACCACTCCCAGACCTAGCCACTTGAATCATGGGTGTATACATACCGAGCATGAATGTACATGGAGACGACAGGACATGAACCCAGGTCCTAGCCATGTGGGCCCAGCATCCCAGAGTGTTGTATTATTACTGTGCCACTGTCTGTCCTGGGTTTTTTTTTTTTTTTTGACACAACAAAAATATTTTAAACTTGATCGTGGTGATGATTGCCTCTCTGTGTGAATATACTCACTATTCATTGAATGGTATATTGTAAGTGGATGGATCATTTGGCATGTAAATGAAATATTTATGTACATATATATAATTTATAGAATTAATTTAATTAAAATATATTTAATTAATTATATATATATTTATCTATTTGCTATAGGGCATGTGAGCTCTCCAGAGAGACAAAAAGAGAGACAGAAGGTGAGAAATCTGCCCCCAGGAGGGATGGCTGCCCCCAAATCCTTTCTCTTCCATTCTCCTTTCCAGATCTTAAGCGCACACACACACACACACACACACACACCTACTTGGCGTGAGTTTTAAGCTGCTGAGTCTGGGATGCTAACCGTGATCCACTACGTGGGAGTCCAATGACATAACCATTACACCATCTACTGGTCCCTGTGAATTATATTTCAATGAAACTGTTTAAAAAAAATAAAAAACCTTTAGTGACTTACACAACAAAGTCCAAACTCAGCTTACATGACCTGCTGTCTGCATGAGGCCTGGGCACAGACATACCTCATCACTGAGCCCCATACAGTGTATGTAGTCAATCCTGACTCAGTGTTTTGTCCACATGCTGTCCCCATGTTACAGGCTGCCCCACGCACCTGATTGCTTCTTATCATGCCACCTTGTTTGTTTGGAATGTCTTTCCCAGTGAGCCCCTTTGTCTCACGTCTACTGGGCAAACACTGATCATCTCCCAAGTCCATTTCCTGGTCACCTCCATTTCAAGCCTTTTGCCCAACCTCCCCAGGCTGAACTGAATGCTTCCTTTTTTGCACTTTCTTCTGTACCTTGTAGAAGCCTTTAACACAGCATCCCCAAAGCTTGTTTGCTTACCTGTGTGTTTCTCCCTTGTTAGACTGAGATTTTCTGTGGCAGAGCTATCACTTTCTTCTTTTCCTTCATCTGTCTCCTTGCTTGACCCTGTGGAGTTGCACAGATCTGTTAGCCCTTACCTCACATCAAAATCAAGGCTGACCAAGGGCTCAGAGTTCAGATAACCTTCCCTTAGTTTCACTCTCTCAATCTCCCTGTGCTGTTCTATGGTCCCATGTGTCCTGACAGTTGCAGTAGCTCTTTCTACGTTTTCTGTCTAAATGCTGAATTCGAATCTTGAATTCAATAGAGATTAGAAATTATCCATTCAACTTCCATCTGCCATCATACTTTTGACTGTGCTGTGCACTTTGCCTGGCTCCTGCTAGACTAGTATCTCTGAAGTTGACTGCATCCCATGTACTAGACTGCAACCCTTGCCAGATGTCTGCAGTTTAACTGGAGAATCCACTTTCTGAATCCTATTTCACTCAGAGAATGAGGGGACTAAGAACCCTAACCTGTGCTCTTCCCAAGCAGTCCCAATTCAGCTCCTGGTTCTGCCAGTCCTGATCAGCCTCATCATGTGTTAGTAGCATCTTGGTACAGATTCCTCTGACCCAAACTCTACCCTCTCCTATCAACACAGTTTCTTCTGACCTTTTCCTTGCTAAGACTGGATTAGATACTTTTTCTCTGCATGCCTAAAAATTTCCCTGCATACAGCAAGTCCTAATTATAGCACGTAGCAGACTACTCTGTAATCACTGTCAATCTGTGTGTCTCCCTCTCCCATTGGCCTTCAGGCTAGAGCTTGTCAGCACTTTTTCTGCTTTGACACATGATTGATGACTTTCACTGGCTGACACACCTCCTCGGATTTACCCAGATGATGATGGGCTGCAGCAAAGATAAAATAGGATGTAGATTATTTGTAGTTTGTGAATGTGTAACTCCACCTCTTTGACTCCTACTCAGTAATGTACACAATCGCAGCAAATGAGTCCAAATTACTGTAAGGATAATTGAATCTGTACTAATCTTGTAAAGTAAATATTTCACCAACTTGAGCACAGTACTTGATTATTAATAGCAAGTTCCTTATGCTTAGCCTTTGGGGTGACTGGATCACACCAATGTGTCAAAGGGCCTTTAGCCCGCTCGTGCACTCCTGAGCATAGGAACCACATCACATTTGTCTCTGAGCCCAGCACCCCGCACGCTTCCTGACAATTACAGGTGGGCAAAACATGTTTATTGGGTTGGTGGCTGGTTGTTGAATTATAAAATGAAATTAATTTGTAAAAATTCTCTAAGTTTGCATGGAAATGGACAGGAGGCTGACCATCTCCAGCTTTTTTTTCTATATGTCCAGCTATCTAAAGGCGGCTCCTGAGGCCAGAGTCTTCCAAAATTCAGTATCCATTTACAGTAGGCCATGATTGAAGTAAATGGGAGAAGCAAAAAACAAAATAGCCTCCAAGCTGGTATGCCCCTGGAATGTTGTTACTTTTACATATTGGTTTCTAGTTAGTGATTGTGGGTATCTTTTGAGTATCCATATGGGATTCATTGAGTGAACCCATAAATCTACTTCATAGCTTTTTGGTCAGATGCTAATATCATATTACCTTTTTTTTTTTTTTTCAAGAGATTTTTGCTGTAGGTTGCATGCACTTACCAGAGAGAAAAAGAGAGACAGAGAGACAGAAGCAAGAAATGACCCCCCCCCCACCCCCCGTGGCAGGCTGCAATCCCTTCTTCTCCACTTGCCTCTGGGGATTTGGTGCACACATATACATGTACCTGGCATGAGTTTCAAGCTACTGCATCCGGGACTCAAACTGTGGTTGACATGTGGGAGTCCAGCACTTTATCTACTTATGCCACCTACTGGCCCCTACACCATATTATTTTTAGGATACTATTACTCCAAGGAGTTCACAATTACAAATAGCACATAACAATAGTGTCTATCTTAGAGATCACGATTCTAATACTGTACTCACTACTATCCAACCTATGATTCTGACTTGGTCGCTCTGCATTGCTGAACTTTTAAAATAAAAGTTGAATGGGTAACTTTGGATAATTTCTAATCTTGTTATGGACTCTAAAATTTTTTGTTCTCGTACATATTAGAAGACTTTAGAAAGTTTAAGGACATATTGTCTCCCTGTCTTGGTTCATTTGAACGGCTATAACAAAATAAAACAGACTGGGCCGCTTATAAACCACACAAATATATTCATCACTGTGGATCTTGGAATGAAAGTTCAACTGAGGAGTGCTGGTCTCTCTGTCTTTCTCTCATGGAAAAAGTAAATGAATAATCTTAAGAAGTTATTTTGCCTATACTATTCAAGAGGTAAAAACAGTGAACATTCAGGTTTGGTCAAGGATTCATTAGGATAGTGCATTCAAAAGAGAGACCCAAGGGAATGGTAGTAATGATGGGCCATAATACTGGAGATTGGAAAAGAGTTAAGTAAAAACAGGACACAAATGTCTGGAAATGGATAGGGAAATAGAGGAGGATGTTGTTGATAGAATAAGTGAGCTCAGAGAATAGAAGGTGGTGGCTAGCAATGGGATGTTTGAAACTGAGATTATGGAAGTGATCAAGATAAGACCCAAAATATGATTATGGGAATGGCTAGCTGAGATGGTATGGGAGAAACAGGGTGTGACCCTAACTCTACCCTCTCCTGTCAACATAGTTTTTTTTTTTTTTTTTTTTGGAGAGATTTTCACTGTAGGGCGCGTGCGCTCGCCAGACAGACAGAGAGAGACATAGAGACAGAAAGCGAGAAATCACCCCCCAGGGGGGATGGTCACGCCGCAATCCCTTCTCCTCCATTCTCCTCTCGGGATCTTGGGCACGCACGCACACGCGCCCGGCGTGAGTTTTAAGCCACCGGGTCCGGGACACGAACCGCGGTCGACTACGTGGGAGTCCAGCGACATAGCCATTACGCTAACTGCTGGTTCCCTCCTGTCAACATAGTTTTGATGGTGTGAAATTGAGGTGATTAAGAAATGGAGACAAAATATATATGATGAGTCATTCATGTGGATGTTGAACTCACTGAAAATGTCAGGGGCCAGCTAGTGATGGGGTGGTTGAGGAGGCTGGATCCTGCATGGCCAACAGAGTGGTTCGAGTCCTGGATCTGGATCTGAAAGCTTGAAAAACATGCTGGGCATGGGTGTATACCTAAAGTTCTGTAAGAAGGGAAAGATGGAGGAGAAGGGATTGTGTGTCACCATCCCCTGTGGAGGGTGCTTTCTCATTTTCCCTCTCTCTATCTCTCTCTAGCATGCACCCTGTGGCAAAAATTTTAAAAATGATTCCAGAAGTGAAAGTGATAAGGAAAACTAATCTATGGTCCAAAATCCAGTCCTATCAAAAAGAAGGAGTAACTGGGAGGTAAGAAGATGAGAGCAATGAGGAGGTAGAGAGACTGGCATAGCTGGCATGAGTTCTGAAACTATAGAAGGAAGGAGGAAATGATTTGAGACTCCAGGGGAAAGCATGAAGAAGTATCTATCTCCTGACCCTTATATTTGAGATGGGAGGGGGAAAAGACAGCTTCTATTTGAGAAGATTGTGATATCCTTAAGGAATAATTCAGTTTCATTTAAAGCAAAGATAAGAAGGAAATGTTCAGAAGAGCTATTAAACATAAAGTTTAATTTACTGATCAGAAATTATAGAGAATTCAAGGGGAGTTTTCGAAGGAGAAGGTGCAGTGGGTGGCTGCTCAGTTTCAGAGATGTACTGAGCAGAGTGGGGAAAACTGATGGCCGTGGAAGATATTCAGGCTTCTGAAAGCAGAGGACAGAATGACAGGGGTTGGCTTTTAGGTAAGACAAGAAGAAGAGCAAGCTTTTGGGTTCTGAACCAATATTCAAATTATAATTATAAATTTGTAGTTCATGTAGACTTCATTTAATAAGTTTACTGATAGAAACATTTAGAGCTCAGAAACAAAGAAGTCACTGGCAACGTGAGACTAATGATGCACTCCAACTGGCTCATCTGTGAAAACTCAGTTTTTCTTCACCAGAAGTTCACCTAGTCCAGATTTTCTTGGAAGAATCAATAACTTTGATTAAATTCTCAAAGTGGGGGACCAGCAGTTAGTGTAATGGCTATGTTGCTGAACTCCCATGTAGCCAATGGCGGTTCACGTCCTGGACCCAGTGGCTTAAACTCATGCTGGGTGTGAGTGCGTTAGTGCCCAAGATCCCAAGAGGAGAATGGAGGAGAAGGGATTGTGGCATGGCCATCCCCCCTGGGGGTGATTTCTCTCTTTCTGTCTCTGTGTCTCTCTGGTGAGCACAAATGTCCCATAACAAAAACCTTTTCAAAAAAAAAAATTCTCAAAGTGGTCCTAGACCCCCAAAGATTACCTATCATTCATCTACATGACAGCACAAACATTGGCTGAGTTTAGTTTATTTTTTTCCAAATGAGCTGAAATTTAGGCTGGATTTACCATGTTTTTTTCTTTACTTGGACATAAACCTTAATCTTTGGCTACATAATTGAGTTCTCTGAGAACTCTTGTTACAGTATAATGAGAAATACTATGTAGAGGAACCTTAGTAATTTTCCATAATTACCAGAGAGTCTTTGCAATGCATCGTACTTCATAAACCAGTGAGTAAATAAACAAAGAGACATGGTAAACAGACAAGGGCATGCTGTCCCTGTGAATGCTCTTGATTGCATTATTTAAAAAAGTCATTATGAACTACATGGGATGTACATGAATGGTTTGAATAATACTCAGTAAATAAACAAGCACCTCATTAACATGCTTCACTGGAATGGGTGATAATTCTGACCTATATAACAGGTTTATCTTAACATTAAGGAAAATGTGTCTGATATGAATTTGAATCATGTAAATAAGGGAAGAGGATAGCTTAGTTGAAAAAGCATTTTAGTCCAATATGCTATTTTCAAGCATTTGGAAAACCATATTTATTATATTTGAATAAATCCAATGCATATGTTAATAATTAATAATTATTTATTGAAGTAGTCACAAACATTTTCCTTCTCTTTCTCCTTCTTCTTTTTTTTTATTTACTCATGAATGTTTTCTAACAACCACAGCTCTGGTTCACTCCCCTATTGGTCAGGATATAACTGTAGGCTTCCACACCATGAACCACAAATTTGCTCTCCTTCTGGTTAGAATAAATTTATTACATTTCACCCAATACTAGATTGTTCTTCTTTCTCAAATTCATAAATATAAAAGTAGGTGGGAATTCTTTTATAAGAGACTAACACAGACACTCAAGTTTGAGTGCTATTGAAAGGGATAATTTAATTTGGTTTGTGGTAATTTCAAATGACTTAAAACAATTCAATGAGGGTTGAATAAATTGAAGTTTTAACATAAAGTTTCATTTTCCTATTTATAGATTAAGATAACGAATAAAATGATATAAGTCAAAATAATACAATTTTAAGTACAAATATGAAAGCATCTCTATAATATGAACTACAATAGATTGTAGATTCCTTGACAGTAGGGGTCATGTCTGTCTTATATACTCTCACACAGGACCCAGATCACTGTGAGTGCTCAGTAAACATTTTCTGCATGGGTGAGTAAACTATATCAAATAATTGACTTTTTTTTTTTTTTTTTTTTTTTTTGCTAGAGGGTGATGCACCATCCTCTCTGAATATTTATTACCCATGAGCTAGAACTTTGAATGTGTCCTCTGCAGGCTACTCTTTCAGTTTCGA
>NW_006159742.1:45799-51804 GCF_000334495.1 Tupaia belangeri chinensis | reverse complement strand
AATAATCTTTTTTTTTTTTTTTTTTTTTTTGTTTTTTTTTAGAGGCTTTTGCTATAGGGTGCGTGTGCTCACTAGAAATACAGAGAGAGACAGAGAGAAAGCGAGAAATCACCCCCCGGGGGGATGGCCATGCCACAATCCCTTCTCCTCCATTCTCCTTTTGGGATCTTGGGCACGCACGTACATGCATCCGGCGTGAGTTTAAGCCACAGGGTCCAGGACTCGAATTGCAGTCAACTACATGGGAGTCCAGTGACATAGCCATTACGCTAATTGCTGGTCCCAATAATTGACCTATTTTTAATGAATGGAAAACCCTGATAGTTTGGAGAAACATAGTTATAAGCCTTTTGTTTGTTCATTTGCTTTTTTTAGCTCAAATTATGTAACACATATTGGCATTAACTTGTTATATGGAGTTAGAGGACTTCCTAACTGGTATGTATTTTCTGAGCCAATTGCACAAGATCAGCAAATATCATAACCATCATTCACTTATTGTATATAGATGCAGAAATGCCACAGTGAAACAAATTGTGGTGCATCAACTAAAGTTCTTATGAAAGATAGATATTTATTCTAAGTTTATTTTAAGGAAGAATAAAGGGGGAATGCCTTTCTGCTTCAATCATTAGGAATGAAAACCATAAATACATATTTTTTTCTTATTTGGGTAAATTAGGCCTGCAACATGGAACCATAGGCAATAGTTTAAAGACGGCTTTCCTTCCAGAATTAACAGATATTAGCAGGTTTTTCAACTTGTCTCATTTCCCAACATTGATGACTTCCTTTCCTTGATTGTATAGGTATTGTTAACAGAAATGTATCTGGAAAATGCACACATAGACGTTTAATAAATACTAAGTGAACGAATGAAAAATAATGAAAAAAAGCCCAAGACCAGCTTTGTGACCCCTTTTATCCTTGAACATTCTGGTTTATTCATTTAGCAAGTACCTATTGAGCATGGATTATGTGCTGGGTACCATTCCAGGAATGTAGGTACAGACAGACATAGGGCAGACCAATGTCCTGCTTTTGTGGCATTCCAATTCTAGAGTAACAAAATTAGCTTTGGGTGAGTGCTTAGTTGGTGCCAGGCATAGTCCTAGTATATCATAGTGTATCATGTCATTAACTTGTTTCATCCTCACAAGAGCTCTACAGCACCCCCCCATGGGGCATGGTCACACTGCAATCCTTGTCCTCCACTTCTCTCTCTTTTTGGGATACTGGATAAGCAAGCACACATGACAGGCCTGTTTTTTGAGCTGTCAGGTCTTAGACTTGAGTGGCATTATCAGCTGTGTGGAATCCAGCGACCTAGGATCCAGTTGCCTTAATTATCAAGCCATAGTCTGACCCAATGTGATTTTTTTTTTGGGGAGATTTTCGCTATAGGGCGCGTGCACTCACCAGACAGACAGAGAGAGACATAGAGACAGAAAGGGAGAAATCACCTCCCATGGGATGGTCACGCTGCAATCCCTTCTCCTCCATTCTCCTCTCAGGATCTTGGGCACGCATGCACACGCGCCCTGCATGAGTTTTAAGCCACCGGGTCCGGGACTCGAACCGTGGTCGACTACATGGGAGTTCAGCGACATAGCCATTACGCTAACTGCTGGTTCCTCCAATGTGATATTTGTATTCACCCTAATTTTACAGATAAGGGATTTGAGGTTCAGAGAGGTTAAGGCACTTGCCCAAAGTCATATATTTAACAAGAATTGGCAAGTTCCAATCCAGACAATTACAGCTCCAGAGCTGTCTGGTGAAATAGGAATAAAGTCTGGGATGGAATGCCAAACATCTATTTTATTAGTAAGTAATGGTGGGTCAGCAGGTGCTGTGGTGGTTAAGGCACTGGACTCCCACATGGTCGACCACAGTTTGAGCCTTGGACCCAGCAGCTTACTTTCTTACTTTCCTTCCCTCTCTCTCTAGTGAGCACATGTGCCCTATAGCAAATTAATAATAAGAATATTTAATAAAATTAAATAAATAATTTAGAAAAATGTTTCATAGTAATTAGTGGCAGTTGTCACAAAGATCTTTGTGCATACATTGCTTGAATAAAATAACTGTGTGACTCTCACTAAATGTTGGGTAAAAGTTTTGGTGCTAGTAGATAAGGTTTTAGATCACTATGCCCAATCTCACTGTCATGACTAGAATTTCTTAAAATGAAAAGTATAATAATATATTCTGTCTATAAATTTTTGTTTCAGACTTTATTTCTAAGGATTTTAAAGAAAGGATGCTTTAATAAAGAGCAAATTGAAGGTGGTAATGTCATCTTAGACATTCTTGGTAATAGTAGGAAACTGTTTTTAGATACATTTCCAAAGGCATTCCATTAAATCCATTTGCTCTAATACAAATAAATTCAATTATTTGCTTATTTTTTATACTCTGACCTGAATCTGAGGTTTTATTCATATGATCTATAAATATATATGTGTTCAAAGCCATAGTAAGATCCTAGCAGTATGACTACAGACATGACAGCAAAGCTGGGCTATTTGGTTGTTGTTTGGGTGGCCAATCTGAACAGGTTAGGACGATTTAGAAAAGCTAGATTTGAAACCTCAAATGACTTAATAGAGATGTGTGGAAGAGAATAAAGGAGGGTGCTGAAGAATATATTACATCAGCAAGATTTCGAGTTAATGTCACCGGGATAAGAGGAGTAATCATATCTTTAGATAGGCTTTTTCAGCTCTAAAATTTCAGAGCACTCCCTGGGGAGCAAACGGTTGATGAAGCCAGAAGCTGATGCCCATTTGTATTCTCACGCATCAACAGAACTGATGTTGGCCTTTTGCATGAGTTTTAAGCCACCGGGTCCGGGACTCGAACCGTGGTCGACTACATGGGAGTTCAGCGACATAGCCATTACGCTAACTGCTGGTTCCTCCAATGTGATATTTGTATTCACCCTAATTTTACAGATAAGGGATTTGAGGTTCAGAGAGGTTAAGGCACTTGCCCAAAGTCATATATTTAACAAGAATTGGCAAGTTCCAATCCAGACAATTACAGCTCCAGAGCTGTCTGGTGAAATAGGAATAAAGTCTGGGATGGAATGCCAAACATCTATTTTATTAGTAAGTAATGGTGGGTCAGCAGGTGCTGTGGTGGTTAAGGCACTGGACTCCCACATGGTCGACCACAGTTTGAGCCTTGGACCCAGCAGCTTACTTTCTTACTTTCCTTCCCTCTCTCTCTAGTGAGCACATGTGCCCTATAGCAAATTAATAATAAGAATATTTAATAAAATTAAATAAATAATTTAGAAAAATGTTTCATAGTAATTAGTGGCAGTTGTCACAAAGATCTTTGTGCATACATTGCTTGAATAAAATAACTGTGTGACTCTCACTAAATGTTGGGTAAAAGTTTTGGTGCTAGTAGATAAGGTTTTAGATCACTATGCCCAATCTCACTGTCATGACTAGAATTTCTTAAAATGAAAAGTATAATAATATATTCTGTCTATAAATTTTTGTTTCAGACTTTATTTCTAAGGATTTTAAAGAAAGGATGCTTTAATAAAGAGCAAATTGAAGGTGGTAATGTCATCTTAGACATTCTTGGTAATAGTAGGAAACTGTTTTTAGATACATTTCCAAAGGCATTCCATTAAATCCATTTGCTCTAATACAAATAAATTCAATTATTTGCTTATTTTTTATACTCTGACCTGAATCTGAGGTTTTATTCATATGATCTATAAATATATATGTGTTCAAAGCCATAGTAAGATCCTAGCAGTATGACTACAGACATGACAGCAAAGCTGGGCTATTTGGTTGTTGTTTGGGTGGCCAATCTGAACAGGTTAGGACGATTTAGAAAAGCTAGATTTGAAACCTCAAATGACTTAATAGAGATGTGTGGAAGAGAATAAAGGAGGGTGCTGAAGAATATATTACATCAGCAAGATTTCGAGTTAATGTCACCGGGATAAGAGGAGTAATCATATCTTTAGATAGGCTTTTTCAGCTCTAAAATTTCAGAGCACTCCCTGGGGAGCAAACGGTTGATGAAGCCAGAAGCTGATG
Source organism: Tupaia belangeri chinensis (assembly GCF_000334495.1). Taxonomy (NCBI): domain Eukaryota; kingdom Metazoa; phylum Chordata; class Mammalia; order Scandentia; family Tupaiidae; genus Tupaia; species Tupaia belangeri. The sequence continues at coordinate 47,734 of NW_006159742.1, read as the reverse complement.
CCCATTTGTATTCTCACGCATCAACAGAACTGATGTTGGCCTTTTCCCCCAGCCTATAAGCATTTGGACTGAGCTGGTTGGAAAACAGACAGGAGAGCTTCAAAATGCCTTGCCTGAGCTCATTCCAAACCATATATTTTTGTTAGTGTTTGGAATAGAATTTAAAGTCCTTAAGATTCTACATTATTTAGCCTTCTGTAGATTTTCAAATGGATGACCTTTCAAGTGTCAGTCCTTCTCCTTGCTTTTCCATGATTAGGCATATTTATGAGGACAACGGAAACTTTAAATCTCCTGCTTTCACTGCCAGTAAAAGCAGCAGAAATGACAGCAATAAAAAGTCTTGGCTTCTATTAGTGAATCAATGACCAATCCTTTCATATCCAAGTAAGCTCATGTGACAATAAGCAATGGTCTGTAGCACCATTATCACCAAAGGCCAGCCAGCAATTTCATTATAAAACCTTCTGAGGCAGCTTGTAATTTGGCTGTTTTAATTAAACCTCACCAGCCCAGATTGCAGGAGCAAAGTACTGGGAATTTTCCACTGAACTGTCACTCCAAAACAATGTTCTACTATGGATTTGATGTCAGAAATCATAACGATATTTAATGCCAGATAAGTGGCATAACAATGATCTTGAGTGACAGCTTCGGTGCTTGGGAAGTTAAAATTGATATGTGTATTTCTCTCTTACACTGTCATATCAGTAAATGCATCTTTTGCTTTTTCAGCATTGCTACACCTTGGGGGCAGTAGTTAACTGCATATTAGGAGAAACTGGGTTTGATTTCATTTCTTTCTCTCTCTCTTTTTTTTTTCATTCTAGATAAGAGTATTGAGAAAAATGGCAGTGGTAAATTTACCAATACCACCTGGGGCCATAAAAAACTACATGTTTAAAAGAGTGTTTTCTCTGCTTAATTGATCTGCACAGGGAGTTCAGGATGTGTAAAACAGCTCATAATGCAATGGCTACCATGTATTGAGTGTTTACTCTGTATGGGATATTAGGCTAAAACAGTACCATTTTCTCATTTAAAACTTAGAACCACTCTAGGAGGAAGTTAATGGCACCATTTCATAGATGAGGAACCGTGCGAAAGTCCCTAGCTAGGATATGGCAGATTTTGCGAATTCTGTGCTTGAATTTGGAGGCTACACTTTAAAGTGTGATTAATATTATAATGTTTTCTGACACAAATCACTCCCCTCTCTACCAAACAAAACAAATAAATAGCCCCTCCTCCCCAAAATTATTTTTTCCAAAAACTCTGAATCAGGATGGGGCTTGAAAAAATATGGCCTTTCACCAAAAGAAAAAAATATTATTCCAGAGCTACATAAAAAAAAAATGTTGGAGAGAAATATAAAATATTCAGTTCACATACATTTAAGAGTAGTCGTAAAACTTAATGTAATTTTACAAAAGAGAATATTTATTTTATGTTTCACTTGCATCTTCTGGGTAGGTGGAAGGGAGATAAGTGAAGTGAGGGAGAAAAGAAATGGAAAGGAGAAATAAAAAGAAAGGACTGTGACATTGAGAGGAAAGGGAAGTATGGAAATGATTCCTGGGAACAGTGGGGAGAAGTCCTTGGAATAGTCTCTCGCCATCTTTGACCTCTGCCACTGGGAAAGTTTTCCCAAGTCTTTTTTAGCCAGCGTCTTTCTTTTAAATGTATCCCTTCCATTAGCTTCATCTTCTTTGACATCAAACATACACAGCTCTTTCATCACATGAAAAAACTAGTCTTAAGTCCTTTCTTTTTTTTTTAAAGAATTATTTATTTATTTATTCATTTATTTATTTTCATTTGACCAGAGAAAGACACAGAGAGAGACAGAGAGAGAGGGAGGGAAAGTGAGAACGCAAGCCACCAGGTCTGAGACTTGAACCGTGGTTGGCCATGTGGGAGTGACCAGAGCTTTAG
>NW_006159742.1:15096-45555 GCF_000334495.1 Tupaia belangeri chinensis | reverse complement strand
ATTATTTTATTTAACTTTATTTATTTATTTATTTTAATTTGACCAGAGAGGGACAGGGAGAGAGAGATAGAGAAAGGGAAGGTGAGAAAGCCAGCCTCCAGGTCCAGGACTCAAACTGTGGTCAGTCATGTGGTAGTCTAGCACTCTTTATTTTTAAATACTTTTTTTTTAATCATTTTATTTTAACTTTATTTATTATTATTATCATTATTATTTCCCAGTTTGATCAGAGAGACACAGAGAGAGAGAGAGGAAGTGAGAACGCAAGCCACCAGGTCTGAGACTTGAACCGTGGTTGGCCATGTGGAAGTGACCAGAGCTTTAGCCACCACGCCACCCGCTGGTCCCCGAGTCTTAAGTCCTTTCTATCATAGGTTGAATTAGTGGTTGATCAGGTTAGACGCTAGGTCCCAGGGATACAGAGGAACAAAAAGTAGGGTTGGTTGTTTGTTTTTACTTTTCACAAGCAAACTTTCCAAATAATTGGAAATTAATCACAATGCAGATAGATATCTAATACCATATTTTAATAATTGTATCAATTAAGAGTGGAAATCTGCCAAACAAATTATCTACAGTGTCATAGAGATAGATTAACTACCTTTTTATGGCTTTTCTCTTCAACCACTTATTTTTTCTTTTTGTGGATTATGATCACTATCTTTATGTCCTTTTTGTCCTCATTATTAGAGTTTGATGTGCCCCCTACCTACTCTAAGCCTGTACCCTAAGCCTGTACCCAGGAAAGTCACCAATTACATTTTTATTGACCCTCATAGTTTCATTTTAGTGTACGTATTGAATGATCTCATCCATCTCTTTTTCCTGTCCTCAAATTATTTCATCAAGTACCAAAACCCAACTCTGCATTCCTGTTGAGAAAATTTTTATCTCAGACTGGAGCCTAGTTAGCAAAGCTTTATCATGGGCACCAGCAGGTGGCATGGACTCTCACATGGCTGACTGCTGTTCAAGTCTGAACCTGGTGGCTTGAAAAAGAAGTCAGGTTGGGACCAGCAGTTAGCGTAATGGCTATGTCACTGGACTCCCATGTAGTCGCCCATGGTTCGAGTCCTGGACCCGGTGGCTTAAACTCACGCCGGGTGCATGTGCGTGTGTGCCCAAGATCCCGAAAGGAGAATGGAGGAGAAGGGATTGCGGTGTGGCCATCCCCCCTGGGGGGTGATTTCTCGCTTTTTATCTCTCTGTCTCTCTCTGTCTGTCTGGCGAGCGCACACGCCCTATAGCAAAAAAGAAAAAAAAAAAAAAAAAAACCTCTCAATAAAAAAGAAAAGAAAATCATGTCAGGCACATTGGCATACCCAAAATCCCAGGAGGAGAATGAAGAAGGGATTGTAGCATGGCCATTCCTCTGGGAATCGAGGTGTGATTCCTACTTTCCTTCTCACTGTTTCTCCCATCGTCTCTCTCTGGCGAGCACATGTGCTCTATGGCAAAAACCTTAAGAAAACAAAAAGCTTTGTCCTGCACTGGATGAAATTTCTAAATTTGGGTCAAGCCATTCAATGGAAAGTTGAGGTTCTATCTGATACTATTGTATCTGTAGGTCATAGAGTTCGTTCTTTTACCTGTGAAATTTGCCTTTCAATAATGATAGTTCTTCTAAAAGGAGATAGGATTGCTATTGTGTGCAATATTATGGGGATGGTAATTATTTTATGTTTGATACTTATATATCAAAAGGGGGGAAACCCACTTGGTTTGAAATGAACTAGGTATAATCCTAACTTTTTTATTATCTACCTTCTTTTACCCTAGAGGGAAGATGGCAGGAAGCTCCTGGATTTTACCACAGGAAAACTTCCTTTTGGGTCCTCAATGACTGTATCTTTGCTCCATTTTGTGTACATTTATCATGGAGTCACTTATTTTGGAGAATAATTGGTTATCTACTTGTTGGAGAAGTATTTTTTGTTTGCCCTTCTCTGCTAAAGTTTATAATTTACATTATTCCATATGTTTTGGTTACTGGAGCAATAAAAAGGTTTGGGTAGTATCCACATAAATAAGAAATAATTAATTTTAAAGAGATGAAACAGTCACTATATTGATTGTAAGGTTTACCTATATTACACTGAACAACTCGTTTGGCAGATTTCAATTCTTAATTGATTCAATTATTGTAAAATATGGTCTTGGATATCTATCTGCTCATGATTAGTTTTTAACTCATAACTGTCTTTTTTGTCAATTTGCTTTTAGAAATGTGTTAATAGAAATAAAAACTTCCAGAATGAATATTGAAGAATATGGAACTAAGATGAATGAAATAGAATCAATTTATATAATGAAGCTCGAGTTTATTCAATTACAAGGCTGCACAAAATTTGGGTTCTTCAACTCCTAAGAATATCATTTAGACTTGGATTTATAAATATTTGCATTTTTTATACATTCATTATGTATAGTTGTTATTCCAGAGCAGATGAGACCTGAGTTTTAAGTCATAGGAAAAGAATGAAAAATGAGATAATATAATTGAACTCCTCTAGTGAACTGTAATTTCTATGTAGTTGTTAATATAAACAGTTATTGCATCACCTTCCTTGGAAGTCAGCTGACTCTCCATTGCTAATGTAGGAAGTGTGCAGTCCATGGCAAGCTGTATAAGACAGGAAATAAATGGTTCAGTCAAACCAAGTAATGGAAGAAAGTTTACTGACAGAACCATTTACAAAGATGTAGGCAGAGTAGGCATAGTCAAAGGAAGTTACCAGGGAATGATGAAGCACTGTAGAGCCAGCAACAGCAGGAAGTCATTAACCTCCTAGATCTGCAGCAGCAAGAGAAGGGGGAAGACCAGGGTGGGGTGGAGAGTACGGAAAGAGGCAGACAGGCATGTACGGGCTGGAACAGAATCAGCTGCAGGAGTTGTGACTTTTGATAGAGGGAGAGTCAAGCCGTGACCAAAGAAACAGACACTCTAGTTTCCCTCACTTTGGTCTACAGTTCATGCCTCTCATTGGCTAAACCCAACTGGAAGACAGAAGCAACATTGCCCATGAGGCAATTCATACAAGTCAGTCTCTAGGCACAAAGCAGGGAAGAGAAGGGTGGAGACTCAATTTGCTCTGTAGGAACAAGTGAAAAATACCCAGCTCACAGGCTAATCCTGTTATCTGTTGCCTACTTTGATTTATTTGGGAGTTAATTAACTTTAATTGGTCCAGATATCAGAATCACTCCTTCCATTAAATGTCACCAATTACTTCCTTATTGACAAATCTAATGTTTCTTTTATCCTCACACTTTCTTTGTATACTCGGGATGATCTCCTTCAACTATCTCCCCCAACCTGTATTATTTCTAGAGCTAAGTATAACTTAGCTATAATTAAAATTTCAGTCCAGTCCAGAAGAGCTTTATCTTGAACTGGATAAACTTGCATTGCTAACCTTGGGACAAACCACTCAATGGAAAATCAAAGTTCTATTTGATGTTGTCTCCCAAAAAAATATGTAAAACTTAGAAAAGATTGTTGCCCTGAGTGGGCAGTTAAGCCATGATTTCTGAAGGTCATGAAGATTGTAAGTTGGAAGCCTAACAATGTTGACAATGTGCCATGGTACACAGTAGCTATCTTTTTTTTTTTTTTCTTTTTAAGAATTATTTAATTTTATTATTTCTAAAAATAATTACTTTATTCAACTTTATTTATTTATTTATTTATTTTAATTTGATCAGAGAGGGACAGAGCTAGTGAAAAAGAAAGAGAGAGAGAGAGAGAGAGAGTGAGAAAGCAAGCTACCAGGTCTAGGACTCGAGCTGCAGTTGGCCATTTGGGAGTCCTGCACCCTTAACCACCACGCCACTTGCTGGTCCCAATTTCATTATTATTTTTCAAAAATTTGCTGTAGGGCATATGCACTCACCAGAGAGAGCCAGAGAAAAAGGGAGAGACAGAGAGAGAAAGAGAGACAGAGAGAATGAGAAGGGAAGCTGCCAGGTCCAGGCTCAAACTGTGGTTGGCTATGTGGGAGACAAGCACCCTAACTACCATGCAACCTGCTGGCCCCACAGTGGCTGTTCTTATGGTTAGTCACTATCTGTTATACCAATCTCTCTTGAAAACTGGCTTCTTTTATGTTATGTGAGAAAAAGAAAAAAAATCATATATCTCTTTGAATTTACATAGAAAGTGCTATTCAAGAAGTGTTAAACTGTTAGAAGACCTCGGTGTTTTAAAAACACACCTTATAACAATACCCAGCCTTATTATCCTTGTCGTAATATGAATTGAGTCCTTTGAATAATGGATCTGGGCAAGCTTACCAACATACTTTGCCAAGATGAGATGATCTTTTTATTTATTTATTTATTTATTCATTTAATTTATTTTTATTATTATCATAATCTTCTTTATATTACATTGGATTACATATAACTTTATAGTGTATTACATTGCTTTTTCAAAAGGGAATGCCATGCATGTCAGTCAATACAGAGACATTAATCTCCCTGCTTCATCATTCAATATATTTTCAATGTTTTTCCCAATCAATATTATTATATTCTAATTTTTTTAAACAGCCAATCACTATTTCTCATTTTGCTTTACCCACCATGAAATACTTTTCAGACCAATCCAGTTGAGAATACTATACATGTCATCAACAGAAGAGGAGATTATCTTTAAGGAAGTATAATTTTGTCCCTGCTTTCTTCTCTGATCTCACTTTTGACCATTCTTCCCTATATACCCTGTACACATGCATATACAGAGGCATATACCTACATACAGACATACTCTGCTTTTTCATATTAAGCTTCCTTCTTAACTCAAGGTTTGCACGAGCGATTTTCCCCATCCTGGCACTTGGCATAGTGGACACCATAAAACCAGGGACTCTTATCTTTGTCATCAGATTCCCAGGGCTTTGACTAATGCTTGGCACAGAATAGTTTCTCATCATCTGTTGAACCAGTAAACAAATGAAGGTAATAGCGAAAGACAAAGTTCTATTCATCTCTATCTCTGTCTCTGTTAGAATGATCTTGTTTATAACTGGGTAAAAAAACCAGGAAGTGTCTGAATAATTCACAAACACTAGTTCAAGATCCTGAAGGAGCAGAACAGTAGACATTGTGTTGTATGTGAGAACACCTGACCCTGGATGACTGATTGTGAGGAAGCTGGTTGCTATCAGTGTTTCTCAGCTTAGATGCCCATAAAAATCCCTTCAAGTTGTCACGACTGCCTAAACCAGACTTTCTGAATCCCAACCTTCTGAGTCAGCTAGATGGGATCTGCTTCATCCTTTGGATGGTGGCTCTAGTGTATACTTGGGCTTGGGCATAAGAAGCTTTGCTCAACTCTTGAAAGGTCTTGAAGAGTTCCCTAGGGACTTGTGATCTTGTCAAGGAAATGAGTCATCAACAGTGTTCAGTTTGTAAATGATATTTGTAATGATTCAGTTTTATGCTTTAATTTTTTATGACTTGTGGGCTTTCCTCTAGGGAGATGTTTAATTTTCTCTTGCTGTTTTGTATTTGCAGGGTCTTATTCACTTGATTAATTTTTAATTGGAGAATCATGCTGAAATATTTCCAAATGATGAGTGGAGGCAGCTCTGTATTGTTTTCCCAGTGGAATTCTCATTAATATATTCTCTCTGAGGTCCCTGTGGACCACCAATTTCCACATCCCCTAATTATATTTTTATTTTGTTGAAAGAGAAGTAGAAAGTTGGGAAAATGTAAACACAGCCAAGCAATGTTGAGATGTGCCAGGTGGCTGTTAAAACCTACTTTTCCATGCCAGTAGGTATGAATGTACTTACGCGTTTCCATGGAATCGTCTAATAGAGTTCTGCCTCTTTGTTTTCAAAATAATTTGCTTTTATAGGAAAATTATTTGCTCTAAGATTAGGTACTTAACTTCATCAGAGACCTCTGTTAAGTCTTCCTACATATGCATCTCAGTCTAGAAAGCAATTGTTAGTAATTCTGGTTAACAGTTCTGTTGATTTTTTTATTTAGGCTTGCTATCAAAGCCAAGTGAGTCATTTTGCCATAACAGATCATTGGAACTCAATGCATGATCTCTGGAACAGTCAACAGACCTCTCCTGATGGCCACCTGGTGGCTTCGCAGTGTCTCCTTGTGAATCAGATTTTGAATCTTTGTACTAACTGCATGAAAATATTAGATACAAAAGAGTCATGATACCTAAGTTCCCAGAAGGACAGTGTATTAGTAATCTATTTCTTTGAAACAAATTACCACAAGGTTAGTGGATTAAATAACACTTATTTATAAGCTCAACATTCTGTACATCAGAAGTATGGCATGGCTTGGTTGGGTTCTCTGCTTAGAGTCTCAAAAGGTTATCTTGGGTTGTTGGTAACATATGGTTTGGATGATGGTTTGTTCCCTAAATTTCATGTTTTGGCATTTGATGTTGGGAGGTGGTGAGGACTAGTGAGTGGTGATTTTTGTGTAAATTTTTAAAGAGCGACACTGTTTAGGCTGTACAATTTGGATATAGATCCAGAATCCATGGACCAGCTCTAAAACATCCTGTAGAACCATAGAGGGGCAGCAATCAATGGTAGGCCAAAGAACCTTGATTCTGAAATTATCCCTCCTCTTCATACACTTTGGTCACTCAGAAGTCAACTTTATGGTACAATCTGGCATGGTCTAGAGAGGAGTGAGTTTAAGAGAGAGACTTTGGTGTGTAGACAAAAGTTATGCAGAGACTGTATTCACAAATTTAATGACTACTTAAAATGAGGCTACCTTTTTTTCCTTTAAAAATTTTTATTCTCATGCATTTCTGGAATCTTTATGCACACTTTTTTCTTTCTTTCTTTTCTTTTCTTTTTTTTTTTTTTTTTTTTTGAGACAGGGTCTCATTATATTGTGATCTTCTTGTCTCAGAACACTCACCTTCCCCTCCTGAGTACTGGGACTATTGGTGTGTGTTACTGCTCCTGGCTTTTAGGGTGGGTCAGGATTTGAACCCTGGTTTCCATGTGGTATCAGCCTGCTAAGTAGCAGACAAGCTATAGTGGCCAGGCCTATGGCAAAATTATTAAATTTGTCCATCTGACAACATTTCTGATAGACCTTTATTTTAAGTTGGAAGTTCATACAAGCTTATATAGTTTATATTTCTGAGTATTTAAATAAATGAGAAGGTGCCTCAATAAATTGTCAAATGAAATAGATGCCTAATAATTGATAAAATGCAAATGATTTTGAATTGGAAAGAAGGAACAACAACAGCTTTAGCCTCCAAAGCAAGATAGTTAAAGGAAAGCATGAAAAAAGAAATCATTTGGGTTTTGCCTAAAAATGCTTGTCAAAAAGCTATTAAAGTTAGAAGATATTACTCTTTCTTTTTCCCTTTATTAGTTCTGTAGCTGAAAAACCTATGCAAGCTAAGTTTATTGGTTTTAAGTGTCTACATTGTCTCCAGAGAAGCCTAAGAATCATCCACATAGGGCGCTGGATGGAAAAGGCACTGGTAAAACATGACGCCCTGTGAGGCTGTCCCACAGGGGAAGGTTCTGGGTTTGTGTCTTGAGACCTTCCTACTATGTAGGGCATATTTATACCCATGCTCTATGGCTGGCTGAGGATGGGGCTGGATTATGGTGTCCTGCTGAGGTTGTCATCTTGCTCTCTGTGTCTTTCTTGCTTATGAAAAAAAGAAATAAACAAAACAAAACAAAACAAAATAAAACAAAAAGAAAGAAAGAAAGAAAGGAAAAGGAAAGGAGAAAAAGAATTATCCACATAGACTGATCAAGTGGGCTCTTCTGGCCTATCCACACATTGTGCTCCACTTGGAATCTAGTGTATCCATTATTCTCCCTTACTCTTATCACCATTAGTGGATATAAAATGGAATACTGGGAACCAGCAGTTAGCGTAATGGCTATGTCGCTGGACTCCCACGTAGTCGACCGCGGTTTGAATCCCGGACCCGGTGGCTTAAAACCCATGCTGGGCGCGTGTGCGTGCATGCCCAAGATCCTGAGAGGAGAATGGAGGAGAAGGGATTGCGGTGTGGCCATCCCCCCTGGGGGGTGATTTCTCGCTTTCTGTCTCTATGTCTCTGTCTGGTGAGCGCATGCACCCTATAGTGAAAAACCTCTCCAAAAAAAAAAGGAATACCTTGGGAGAATTTGAGGTCTCTAAACCATTATTGCAGCCCTAACTGAAAGTTGATCTGTGTGTCTCGTTTTTCTTTAGGAATAAGATTTTTTTTTTTTTTTGCTATAGGACACCTGTGCTCACTAGAAATACAAAATTTCAGTTTGTCTTTTTTTTTTTTTTTTTCCTTTAAGAGGTTTTTGTCTTAAGGTGTCTGCAGGAGAAAGACAGTGAGAAATCACCCTCTGGGAGGTTGGCAATCCCTTCTTCTCAAGAGAGATAGAGAGAGAGAGAGAGAAAATAAGGAAGATCCCCTTCCTCTAATTCCTCACCCTGTTATATCTTAGACATTCATTCATACATATGCCTCACGTGGTTCAGGTTAATTGGGCTGGGAAATCAAATTGCCATGTGGGATCTGGCTTCTCTGAACAGTGCATTACCTTTGTACCATGGAACTGGCCTGATATTTTAAAATTATGTATAAGTGTGGCATTGAGGGATCCACGTTATCTGCATTGCAAATGGCAGGCTCAGGACTTGACCCTTACTCTTGCATATCTAAAGATGCTACTTCTTCTCTACCATCTTTAGAAAGGTACTCTGTGATTTGTTTTTCCAGAAGTGATGATAAAATTGTGTTTTCTAGTAGTGTCTTAGGGGCTCCAATAGCAACACCCAAGTTAGGAGGGAATAGCATAGCCTGTGCTCCTGAACAGTGGTTTTTCTCAGGGAACATTTAACAGGAATATTCTTATGCTAAGAACCACATCCTAGGGGGCCAGCAGGTGGCGTGTCTGTTAAAGGCACTGGATTCCCATGTGACTGACCATGGTTTGAGTCCTGTATCTGTCAGTTTACTTTCTCACTTTCTCTTTCTCTCTGGTGAGGGTATGTGTAGCAAATAAAATAACAATAATAAATATATAAATAAATAAAATGAGATAAAATAATTATTTTTTTAAAAATCACATCACATGTCCTAGTCATCAAAGTAGACCATATATTCCAACCGCAATAAAATGCTGAGAAAATACCTGGCTCTTGGTAGACACATAAAATATTTGTTGAACTGACATTAGTATTACATGAATGATTAAAATTTCTACAGAGTGGGTGTAGTCAGAAGAATTTTTAAATTTATGTAAGAATTCAACCAATACTTATCGAGCACCATTCTGTGCAATGGAGCTCTGTGCTTTAGGAAGGAAGGGTTGTGACAATAAACCCCTGCTTCCAAGGAGCTTATGGTCTAGTGTGAAGAGATATATGTATCTTAAATAAAAAATAACTTGTAGTTGACAAATGCAAATTGTATATATTTATGGTCTATAACACAATGCTTTGAAATATATATACATTGAAGAACAGTTAAATTGAGTTTATTAACATATGTATTACTCAACATATTTGTTCTTTTTTTGTATGGAGAACATATTCGATCTGTTAGTGATTTTTGAGCATATAATACCTTAACTACAGTCACCATGTTATTCAATACATTTCTTGAACTTATTCCTTTTGTCTAACTGAAATTTTGAGAGCCAGTAAATGGTATAGCAGTTATGTTTCTGGACTCCCACATGGCTGACTGTGGTTCAAGTCCTGGACCCAGTGGCTTAAAAATCACACCTGGCACATGTGCATGCATCTCCAAGATCCTGGGAGAAGAATGGAGGAGAAGGGATAACCAACCTCGCAGAGGGTGATTTCTCACTGTCTTTCTCCTGCAGACACCCTAAGGCAAAAACCTCTAAGAAATTAAAAAGACAAACTTAAATTTTGTTTCTTTTGGCCAGCATCTTTCCCTCTCTCTCAACCGACCCCTGATAATCATTATTTTATTCTTTGCTTCCATGGGTTCAACTTTTTAAGGTTTCACATGTATGTGAGATCGTGTAGTATTTGTCCTTCTGTGCCTGGCTTACTTCATTTAGCACAGGTTCATTCATGTTGTCTCAAATGACAGATTCTCCTTCTTTGAAAAGGCTGAATCGTATTCCATTATGTATGTGTATACACACATGTATATGTAAACACACACACACCAGTGTGTGTGTAGATGTATACATATATATACATATATGTGCATATATGTATACACATACACATATATTAGGGTGTTGGGAAAGTCATGACGTATTTTTCTATGTTTTTCTATGTAAAAATGTGGCATGACTTTCCCAACAACCCGATATATGTATGTGTATGTAATATGTATGCGTACATATTACATTCTCTTTATCTAGTCGTCTGTTGATGGATACTTAGGTTGATTCTATATCTTGGCTATTGTATGACATATTTAATAAATCTGAAAAGTGTTCCAAAGAAAAATGGAAAGAGTAAGGTTATGAAGGGTTAAGTCAGGGAAGCAGTTCTGCTGAGAAGGGGGAAATTCAGAACATTCTTCCTGGAAGGGGTAACATATAAACTAAGACTTGAAGAGCATGACGTGGCCTGCTGTGCTTGGATCTGGATGAGCTAATCAGAAAAGTGTTCTAAGGAGATAACAAGTCAGGCGTGTTTGAGGGACATAAAAAGCAGAGGACCAAGGAAGTTGAACTAAGTGGTCAAGTAACACAAGGTGGATGAAGAGATAGGGCCTTATAGGTTATAATAAAGCATTAAAGTTTATTCTAATTATACTCAGGAGATGATGGAAGGTTGGAAACAGGGTAGTAATAAAATCTGATTTATATTTTACAAGGTGATTCAGACTCTTATTCAAGGAGTGGATAATGTAAGGAACAGGGTCCAGGTAAGAGCCTACTACTAGGTCCCAGTGAGAGATGGTGGTGGTGGGAAAGAGAAGCTATGAGTGGTGCTGGTGAGAGATAGTTGAGTGTGGCATGGACCTGACATATGTACTAGAGGTAGGATTTGGCTGATCTAATTGACTGGGGACGGGGGTAGGATGACGAAGGGAAAGAAAAATCCAGGGTAATTCCTATGTTTAGGCCTGAACAACAATTCCTATGTTTAGGCAGATGGATGGGAGCACCATTTTCTATGGAACAGCATTTGTGTGCGTGAGTGTGAGTGGGGGACAACAACTGTTGTCCAAGGACACTTTCGCTACCAGGAAAACTCTACTTGAAAAGGGAAAAGATGAGACAGAGCAAATGGTAGAGCTGGGATGTGAGGACTGGAACTTTCTTTGACCTCTCCCTGCTGTGGTATGTATGTCCAGGAGAGTGTGTCTATAACTCTTCCCCTTAAGGAGTGGCAACTTTAAATACTTAAGGTTGTATGTGCATGGTAACGTCTCCTAGGAGGTTTGGAGCTCCTCCAGTTTCAGTGTTATCCAAGTGTTAATAGTTCCCGCAAAGGTCAGGCAGTTTATCTCCTCATAGGTGATTTATGTTAGCAGCTCTGGTTGTTTATCTCTTCAGGACTCTGCTGCCAGGAATAGAAAGGAAATCTTGGGACATCTTATTCTTCATTAGGCTGCAGGGGAAGTGGTTTAAAACCCCTGTCCAGGTAATTAATTAACTACTTAACTCAATTGTGTAATAAAATATAAGGAATATTTTCTCCTCACCTTTATTGGAATATTTTATGTGAGGAAAACAAAATATCTAAAACAATGTGGTTAATGTAGGTGACTGAAAATAGCACTTGTTTCATCCCATAGTTAAGTCTTCATAAAAATAATTCGAGGCTTTGCACATCCATTAATATTTGGTTATGATTTAATCTTATCTTTTCATTCACTGGGTAAAATAAGTTGTCACAAGGAGATAATATCTGGGTGTCAGGTGAATGACTTCCCTGACTTTACCCAGGACTTTAGATGGTCTTTAGACTGGCCCATTAATAAGAGTCATACCTTGTTCCCAATGTGGAGTTGGTCACTAAAGACAAGAATGTCCCAAGCTCCGAAGGTAACCTGGAACTTCTGAGTTCATGCTGACCTCTAAAACTGAGGATTGATAAGGCCCGAGACCACAATGGCTTCCCTTGGAAATTTCCAGATGTCCAAGGGACACTCACTGGACAAGCCTCAAGTAACCCTTAAAGTGACAAATAAAATGTGTTCTTTCAGATACTAATTTTTTTCTAAATCAGAGGCTAAGGTTAGTTCCAATAGTAAACTTACAAGAAGAGAAAAAACAAGAAAAAGTAATAGTAAACAAGAAAGAAAGAAAAGAATTATGAAGGTAATTTTGTGAAGGGACTTTATACATGTCAAGTTGACTAAAATTTAAAGGAAACCTTAAGAAAAAAAAAAAACCACAGGGCAGAAATCAAGTCCTGAGACACTTATTTTCTCCTCACATTTTGACCTGCCTTTTAAATACTGGTCTATTCTTTTACGGTGGCTTTTCTCCTTACATGTGTTTACCTACTGACTGGGATATGCACCGTGGTCTACATCTCCTCACTACTTTAAAACTTTCCTATGATCTTCAACAAAGCCTAGATGAAATGTTCCCAAGTCTCCTACAGATCCAAGACCAAGTAGACTCCATGGCCACAGTAACTCTCCAGAACCAAAGAGGCCTAGATATTCTCACAGAAGGAAAAAGGGCTCTCTTTCTCTTTATAGAAAAACAATGCTGCTTTCATCCTTCCCCCGGTTGTCTCTACTATAATTCTTCTCTTAGTTTCTGCAGGACCTCTACTCTTAAAAATGATAAATTGTTTCATTCGAGACACCATTCAACAACTGACCTAAAAACTGTTTGAAAACATCTTGCTCCTCCAGAGGGCACAATATTCATGCCTGCCTCCAGAGAACTCACATCCCTCCCCTTCAGCTCAAAAGAAAATATCTTTTCTCAGCTTGAAGCAGCTCCAGAAGACTATTGCCCATAATCCCTTGTCCCACTCTTACTCCCTCTTATTTATTTATTTATTTATTTATTTATTTATTATAAAAGATAAAGGCTGGAAATGTTAGATCAGCACCTGAGCCATAACTTCCCCTGAAAAAGTAAGGAGATGATTGCAGTGACTTTTGGCCAGAATCCTCCAGCCAGAGCCCTCCTTTACTGGCAGGGGACACTCACTCATAGATGAGCTGATAAGGTCACAGTGACAAATTAGCTAATCAAAGTCTCCCAGTAGGGTGGGCTGAAGCACCTCCAGCTTCAGACCCTGGGTGATCTTTTTCTCAATAAAGTTTCCTTTTTCTCTTGGGAGGGGGAAAAGAAAAGTCATGAATGGAGTTAATCAGAATGCTAAGCTTCCTCACAGTCATGTGGATTTTTTTTATTATTATATTTTTCTTTCTCTTTACATACTTAACACTCAAAGAAGGCCAAGTATTTTTAAAAGCCTAAGCTTTGTGACTTTTGACAGCTGGGAATTTGAGGCATTGAATGGGTAGAGGGTTTATCTAAATTTGGCCAGAATTAGACTCTGAAGAATCCAAGGTCATATGTGAGTAAAGAAGTTTTGAAATTTATTTCCAATGAGTAATGTCCTTACCTCCCTTAGCAACATCATTCTCCTCCTCAATACATCAAGACCTTACTTTACTCCTTCCTCGACCTCTCATTTCAGGTGTTATGATAAATGAATTCATGGGTAAATGAGACTGGTGATGATTTAAAGTGTTATTCCCCAAGGATTTGCATATTTTAGGTAAATACTTCCTGAGACATGCTTAGCTTTAAGGTGAAAAAAATGAATCTTCAACATTGGTGGGCTTTTAGTCACATGATCTTTGGTTAATGGATATATATGGGACAAAGAGCGTCTTCCTGGTTTCTTGAAGCTATAACAAATCAAGGGTCATCTGTAAAGATAGGACCTGAGGCATCAACTCCATGGATTTTCTGAAGCCCAGAAGCAAGAGAGACCAAGGCACCCAACCCACTACTTTAGGATTATTTTATGTAAAATGGAAAGAGTATATTTGCTCAGGTACCTCCCATTAAAAAATAGTCACATAAATATATTTGATAAAAATAACAAAAAGTGTTTCTTGCTTAAATTTTCCTTGCTGCCATATTTACTCCTTTTCACTGGTGCATAAATAGGAGATGGTAATTAGTTACTAACTGCTCCATGTCAATAATTAAGCTCTGAGCTTAGTGCCTTGTTTCTCAGACCTCAGTGTGCATTAGAACTATGTGGAGGGCTTGATGGAAACTGGATGGATGGGCCCACCTCCAGAGTTTCTGGGTTAGTGGGTCTGAAGCAGGGATTGAGAATTGGCATTTCTAATGCATCCCCAGGTGATACGGAGGCTGCTCCTCTGAGGACCACATTTTGAGATTTGAGGACTTCACACTTTCTCTTCCCTGGCTCCCTTGCTATCAGCCTCTAGCCCATTCATTTGAGTCTCTGTTGGAGTAATGAAGAGGAGACACAGTGGCAGCCCAGGACTTATCACCTCAAACCAAAGGAACTTAAGCTTTAAAATGTAACTACTAGGGGCCAGCAGATGGTATGGTGGTTAAGGCACTGGCTTTCACATGGCTGACCAAAGTTTTTGTCCTGTACCTGGTGGCTTGAAAATCATGCTGGGCACATGTGTATGTGCCCAAAATCCCAGGAGAGTGGAGGAGAAGGGATTGTGGCATGGCCATTCCCCTGGAGGTGATTTCTCACTTTCCCCTCTCACTATCTCTCTGTCTCTCTCCAGCATGTGTATGTACCCTATGGCAAAACCCTAAAACAAAACAAAACAATAAAACTTAACCACTAGAAGCCAGCAGGTGGCATGGTGATTAAGGTGCTGGATTCCCACATGGCCAACTGTGGTTTGAATTCCAGACCTGGCAGCCTAAAAATTGTGCTGTCACATGTGTGCACCTGTGTGACCAAAATCCTAGGAGGAGAAGAGAGAAGAAACAATTGTGGCGTATCCATCCCTTCTGCGGGGGTGATTCTCACTTTCCCTCTTTCTCACTCTCTTTTTGGGAAGCACATGCTCCCTATGGCAAAAAATCTTAAAACAAACAAAACTTAACTAGTAAATTTTTCTCTATCTTAATTTTGTCAAGAACTTCTATTTTACACAGGACTTCGGAATTTAAGAATAGCTGGGACCAGCAGATGGCGTATCCACACAGGGGTCAGCAGGTGGCATGGTAGTTAAGGTACTTGACTCCCACATGGCTTACAGCAGTTTGAGTTTGGGACCTGGTGGCTTGCTTTTTCTCTCTTTCTGTCTGTCTCTCTGGTCAGCACATGTGCCTTGTAAAAAGTTAAAATAACTATAATAAATAAAATTTAAAAAATAATTCTTAAAAAAAAAAACAAAAAAACATAGTATACACCGAGAGAATGGCCCTAGTTCAGTCATGTGTATCTGTCTGTCTACTCATGACCTGTTTTTCGGATATGCTGGAAACTTTTGTTAACTGGTTTAAAAATCAAACCACAGATTGAATGTACGTTGTGTTTTAATAGTTTTTAATGGTCTGATAAAAATACAAATTACTTGGTGTTCTGTTCCCTTCAGATATGATAGGTATCTTCAAGGTATCTTCACATCTCTTTGTGAAAGATTTCCTGTTTCTCTCAGGCAGGAGGGAGCCTCCCTTTGCATAGCCCAGACATGCTAGGCTGTGGTTTATCACAGGGAATTATGATATATTTTTTGTTTGTTTGTTTTTATTTGAGAGATTTTTGCTATAGGGCACATGTGCTCACTGGAGAGACAGAGACAGAGAGGCAGAAAGCAAAAAATCATCCCCCAAGGGGGAGGCCATGCCACAATCCCTTCTCTTTCATTATCCTCTTGGGATTTTGGGTATGCATGTACATACACCTGGTGTGTTTTAAGCCACCAGCTCTGGGATGAGAACTGCAGACAGGTACGTGGGAGTGTAGCCATGTAAGTATTATGCCATTGGGTGGAATTATGATGTATTTTAACACAGATCTCTTTACCTTCAGTAGTTTGTGAACTGTTGAAGGAAAGATCAACTGCAACTTTTTGTAACCTCAATGCCAATTATAATGCTAATTATATAATAAGTGCTTGCTACATGTTGATAAATAAATGACATTTTAAAAAGTTATTGTGAAACAAATGTTGATAAACAGCAGAATCAGAAGAGGAGAACCTCATTCTGTCAACAATGGCCGATCATTTCCCTTCTGGAATAAGTGATAAATCTAATTATATAGTAAATGATAACAGATATAATTTATTAATCTTATGGTTGTTTTGAGTTGTAAAGAACATTTGATGAATGAAATGTTTCTGATTATTAAAAAAGTGACTAATTATAAAATGAATATATTTTTATTGCAGGAAATCTGAAAAATATAGAAAATAAGAAAATTTAAATATCACGCTTGGTAATGCCCCCAGATTCAGTAGTTAAAATGAAAGCTCCTTTTTAATTACCATGTTCCTGAGAGATGCCCTTTCCTGAGATATTGCCATGTTAGCAATTTGGTTGATCAATTTCACAGATATGAAATTGTACTTAATACATTGTCTCATTACATGATTTTTCTTTTAATGTCTTATGTTTTTCTTATTCTGGATGTCATTATTATAAAATCTATATTTTATTCATCTGCTTATTGTCAGGAGGAGAATATTTTTCATGTTTTTGCATCCTTTGTCATCCTAACTAAGGGAAACTGATATGCTGGGGAATGTTTCCATTTCTTTGCATCCATTTTCTTTTTCGTTTTTTTTTTTTCTTTCTTTCTTTTTTTTTTTTTTTTTGAGAGGTTTTTGGTATAGGGCACGTGCGCTTGCCAGAGAGAGAGAGACAGAAAGTGAGAAATAACCCCCCTGGGGGGATGGGCACACCTCAATTCCTTCTCTTCCATTCTCCTCTCAGGATCTTGGGCACACACGCACATGTGCTCAGCGTGAGTTTAAGCCACTGGGTGCAGGACTTGAACTGCGGTCAAGTACATGGGAGTCCAGCGACATAGCTATTACACCATCTGCTGGTCCCATCTTTGCATCCATTTTCCCCTCCCATGGAAGAGTGTTAGACCTGGAGCTACCTGCTCCCATTCAAAGAGTAATAAATTTATCTTCCCCAAACTATGAAGAAGTCCTAAGGGTTATAAAGTCAGAGATGCTTGTCTTACAGCTCCCTAGAGACGTCTAACTATGTTCCAAATGATAAGAATCTAGGATTCTCTCCCTTCTTTTCTTTTTCTTTTCTAAAGTTACTATCGGGTATGAGTACTTAGAGAGAGGAGAGAGAGAGAGACAGAGGGAGAGAGACAGAGAGAGAGAGAGATTTTGGGCACACACACACACACTCCAGGTGTGTTTTTCAAAACGAGGGATCTGGGACTCAAACTGTACAGCTACTCTTGTGGGATCCAGCTGCCTTAACTACCACGCCCTTAGCTGGCCCATTTTCCCTTAATTTTTAAGGACAATTTGTTTACATCAGAGAGCGAAGGCTTCTCTCCTCTGCTCAGGAGAAAACTGGGAAGCAGTTCTTCTTCTACTGTACAAACTCCCAGATTTATATTTATGGGGTTCCTCACACCTACAGGGTAGACCCCCGTATATGTTTAGAGATATCTATCTAGCCCTCATTGTATCATTCCAGAAAGGGGAAGAATTGGGGCACAGGGTAGCCAGTGTGGTTCCTGCAAAGATTAATGGATTTGTCCTTGCTCTGACATGACTATTTTAAGGCTAATATGAATAAATATAGATATTAAAAACTAATCACTTATTTAAGGAATGGCTGGGTCTAAGATATATAATACTTTTTCCTTTAGAAAGCATTTAGGCTGTCTGTATTTTTCAAATATCACAAATGATGCTTCATTCAGTGGATTTCTAGAAGTCTGATTGTTAGAAGTAAAAATGTTTAGTTAAATGGTATATGCATTTAAACTTTTGTCAGATATCAACTGTGGCTATTACCAGTAAAACTCTTTTCTGATTTGATTGATAAAGATCTTATCACTTTAGGGGCTAGCAAGTGGCATAGTGGCTAAGACGCTGGATTCTCTCATTGCCAACCATGGATCATGTCCAGAACCAGGTGGCTTGAAAATTTATGCCCTACATCCCAGGAGGAGAAGGAATTGTGGTGAGGGGTGATTTCTTTCTTGGGGTTGATTTCTCACTTTCTCTCTCTTTCTCTGTCTCTCTCCAGTGAGTACACACACTCGATGGTAAAAATCTTTTAAAAATTACATCACTTAGTGGGAACCAGCAGTTAGCATAATGGCCATGTTGCTGGACTCCCACGTAGTCGACCATGGTTCACGTCCAGGACCCGGGGGATTAAAACTCACGCTGGGCGTGTATGCGTGCGTGCCCAAGATCCTGAGAGGAGAATGGAGGAGAAGGGATTGAGACATGACCATCCCCTCTGGGGGGTGATTTCTCGCTTTCTGTCTCTATGTCTCTGTCTGTCTGTCTGGCGAGTGCACACGCCCTATAGCGAAAACCTCTCAAAAAAAAAAATTACATCACTTAGTGGTTTTTATTTATTTATTTATTTTAAGTTTATAGTTTTACTTCTTCCATGAGACAGAAGATGAGAGAGAGAGTGCTCCAATTCACTCTGACCCACCCCAATCACAGCCAGCCCAGATCATGGGCCTGTGAATGCACTCAGTGTTTTCAGGGAGGTCCCATCCCACCCCCCACACCACTACCTGGCCTTGTTCAAATATACATTTGTCTCTTTATTGGTTGGGTTAAGACTCATTTTATATGTTTACTGTTTGTGTATATTTGTTTTCTTGTTTTTGGTTTGTTTGTTCTCATGCATGGTTCACCTTTCTACTGTATTGCTTTTCCTCAGTGATACAGACGTCTTTCTGTATTATGAGCACTGCTGCTCATCTGCTCTATATATGGCATATGTTTTCCCCAGTACGTTGCTGTGTTTGTTATTGTCATTTATTTTACTTTGCTTATGGCTTCTTTTGCTATTTACATTTTATGTAGTCCATCTAGCAATATTTTTCTTTATAGCTGCTGAGTTTTCTCTCTTTCCCATTGTGCAAAGATTGCAAATGGAATCATCTGGTGAATCCCAGCTCCTCCATAATACACTACATGCTAATGACTAGAGAGTAAAAAAACCCCTGTATTTCCCAAAATCCATCAAAACTTGAATTCTACATGTGAACCAGTTGTTACCCTTATGTTTATTTTCATGAAAATGTCAAGAAATAGGGAGGATGGGGGGGATTCTTTTGGCTGTTATGAAAGGAGAATGGTCTTAAGAGTTAGTTGGGGGAGCAGCAAGTGGAGTTGGGGTTAAGGTGCTGGACTCCCACTGGTCAACAGTGGTTCAAGTCCTGGGTCTGGTGACTTGAAAATCATGCTGCATATGTGTGCATGTATGCCCCAGATCTGAGGAGGATAGTTGAGGAGAAGGGATTGTGACATGGCCATTCCTCCCAGGGGATAACTTCTCAGTTTCTCTCTCATTGTTTCTTTCTGTCTCTTTCCAGCAAGCACATGTACCCTATGGCAAAAACCTTAAAAAAAAATTATCTGATTCTGGGCCATGTGGCCTGGTGGTTAAGGGAGCCAACTTCTACATGGCCAACTGCACAGTTTGAATCCCTGACTCAGTGGCTGGAAAAATACCTGAGGTATATGTGCTTACCCTAATTCCTGATAGGATGTAGAAATGGAGGAGAAAGGATTGTGGCCTGACCATGACCTGGGGAGAGGGGGAATGCTTTCTCTTTCTCCTTCCTCTCTCTGGTCAGTGCATGAGCCTGCTGACAAATTAAAAAAAATGCTGATTCCCCAGGTTCCTGATGGTGGAGATTTTTTGTTGTTGTTGATTTTTTGTTTTGCTTTATTTTAAAATCACAGGCTATTTTTATAGTTAGTTCTTCAGTAACATTTGGAAATCTTTTCTGAAAGTACTTCTGCTTAAAATCTTGCTCTTCCAGTCCATTACAATAATTTTCTTAGAATTAGGCTTTCTATATAAAGGTACCACCCCCCTACTTAAGTCAGGTAGAATAATTTCTGTTATCTTCAAGAGAATCCTGATTAATGAATTTTGCAATGCCTCTTCTTAAAGTTGTATACTTATTTTTATATATTTTTTTCTAATACTTTTATAGTTGTGGTTTTTCATTTAAATTGGGACTATATCTGGACTATATTTTTTGTATTTGATGTTGGCGAAAGACAAAATGGATAGTTATTAGTTCCAACCAAACTCTTTGACTAGTGAATTCTTCTTCATGGATTTGAAATGTTACATTTATCTTATACCAAGTTGCATATATACAAATAAAAGTATCTGTCTAGGCTCTTTATTTAATTCTATTCTTTATTCATGAACAATTTGTATATTATTTTAGTAAATACTACCCTGTTTCAATTACTGAATTTTTCCATTGTGTGCTTTGAAATCATGCAGGGCAGGTTTCCCATCATACTCACATGTTTTCAAAACTTTAGAAGGTAGTTTTTAACATTTATATTTGCAGATGAAATTGAGAATTAACTTTTTCAGAACAGCCAATGGTGTACTATCAAGGCAGCTGGATCCCATGCAGCCAACTTCAAGATTTGAGTACTGGACCCAACAGCTTGAAAAACATGCCAGACCTGTGTTCATGACTAAAACCGTGTGAGGAGATTGGAGGAGAAGGGATTATGATGTGGCCATACACTTGGGGTGATGATTTCTCACTTTCTCTTTCTCTCTTTCTCTCTCTAGTGGGCATATGTGCCCTGTAACAAACAAACAAACAAAAGAATTAACTTTTTCATGGACCATAAAAATATTTTGGGGATTTTAGTTAGAACTCTATTGTTGTAGATTACTTTGAGAAGACTTGACATATTTTTGTTACTAATAATAGTGAAAACATTTTTATTATATTTTTCTTTTAAAACATTTATTGTAATTTATAATTTATATATTATCACTACACATCTTTGTAGGGTACAGGATAGTCTTTAAAAGCATGTATACTGTACATAATAAAATCAAGGATATTAACATATTTACCATCTTCAACATTTAACGTTATGTTACGTTGTGAACTTTCAGAACTCATGACACTAATTATTCTAGAAGTATGTACTGAATTGTCTATGACATTCTTTACTGTGAAATACATTTCTAAAAATAAGCAAACTGATTAAAAATCAGACAACAAAATGTGAAACTTTCTAGTGTCTTATGTAAGTTAACTAATTGAATCCTTATAACAACCCAGTGAAGTAGATACTCTTCATTTCCATTATACAAAGGAAAGAAGATAAAGAGAAGTTAAATAATTTGCCCTACTGATATAATTAGAAACATAGTGTTATTCTACTTAATTAAGTCTTTAAACATTCCCTTTAATAAAATTTTGTGATTTTTTTCCCATAGGTTGGATACATTTTTTAGAATGTTTATTCTAAGGTGTTTTATAGGTTTTGTTGCTAGTATGAGTGGGATATTTTCCCCATTTCTTTAGGCTGGGTAATGCTTACATTCAGGAAAGCAAGACACTTTCAGGAGTAGATCTTACCTTTGGCCAACTAACGATTGCTGTTCTCAAAGTTTAAAAATATTTTACATGTATTATATAAATCATGTGATACTGATAAACCAAATCCCAAATATCACATGTGGGTGTGGACATGCACATCTGTGTATATGTGCACTCACACACATACACAAAGGACACATGTGCATGCATAAAGGACACATGAGCACACACACAAGACAGACATAGAAATACATATGAGCATGCTGCAGAGTACATGGAGACCTCAGCAGGCATCCAGGGTCTTTGTTCATCTGGCTCAGCTCCTACAAGCTTCGGACATATATTCTTCTGAGGACAGGATCCCTCCTCCCTCAGAGCCAGAGTTTCTCCCCAGTCAGCACAGGTCATCCCCGACCCTTCCAGGCACTGCCTCTATAAAAACAGCAGTGCATTCTTTATCTGGGTTCTTAGTTGGGCTGCTGGTTCCTTTAAAATTTCACAAATCAGAGGTATTTTCTATCTTCTCTTGGACAGTCCAATTTAAATGTCCTCATAAAATCAGACCTCACAAAACCTGCTTATCTTCAGGGCATCCACTGGGTGATGCTAACTTTTCCTCTACCAGCCTGGAAACACAAAAGCTCCATGTCAGCTGGGATAAGGAGCACCTAGGCCACAGCTTGGCTTCCCTCTTGGGGAGGGGTCAACCTGTCTTTTATTTCTACTAGTGAATCTGAAGGACTGGGAACAAAACCACATTAATTTCTTTTCTTTTCTTTTTTTTTTTTTTGAGAGGTTTTTGCTATAGCGTGCATGTGCTCACCAGACACAGAGAGAGAGAAAGTGAGAAATCACCCCACCAGGGAGATGGCCACGCCACAATCCCTTCTCCTCCATTCTCCTCTTGGAATCTTGGGCACTCACATACATGCGCCCAGTGTGAGTTTTAAGCCACCAGGTCCGGGACGTGAACCCCGGTCGACTACATGGGAGACCAGCGACATAGCCATTACGCTAACTGCTGGTCCCATCCACATTAATTTCTTATAGAGCATCTTATTCTCTTGCTATTCCTAGATTTTTGAGTTGATTTCAGGGATAGGTTTGGGATTTTATCAGACTCTCTTCTTTTAGCATCTGTTGCATGAATCATATAGATTATCTGTTTTTCTATTTATATAAGGAATGAAATGAATGCGTATCCTATTGTTCAATCATTTAATTACCCTTTCATTCTCATAAAAAGTCCTACTCAATCATGATTTATTATTCTTGTAATGTGCTAGTTTATATATATATATACATATACACACACACATGTTTATATACTATCTAAATGACATATATACCTTTTAAAGGTAGTTTTTAACTTTTATATTTGTAGATAAAATACATACACACACATACACACACACACACACACACACACACACACACACACACATATATATATATACACAGAGGGCACATGCACTTGCCAGAAAGAAAGAGGAAGAGAGAGAGAAGACTCCCCCAATGGACCAATGGATGTGGTCATCCACAATCCCTTCTCCATTTCTTCATCTTGTCAGGATTCTGGGCATGCATGCACATGACTCAGAGTGTTTGCAAGCTACAGGTGCTAGGATTTAACCTGCGGTTGGTCATCGGGGATCCAGCTCTCTTAACCATGAGGCTATACGCTGGCCCTTGACTTATAATTTTAAAAAAATTCTTTTTACTTTTATAAGCTTAAATGAGATTTACAAAATGGTTATTTTCAGTAGTATTTATTTAATTTGATATCATGCCAGCCTTATAAAACAAGTAAGAGGGTTTTATGTCTATTTTATGTCCTGAAACAATTTAAATAAAACATGAAAAAAAAAATCTGTCCCGTAGAAGTTTTGCAGAACTTGCTCAATTGCAATCTGAGGCTAATGCCCCTCTTGTAGAGCAGATTTATTATAATTATGCTTCTAGTTTTTTATATAGCTATTTTTCTATTCAGTTTTATATTGTCTTTGATATTATTTAGATAATTTCATATACTTGTATCTTTGGCCATATTTTCATTCTTATTTCTCTCTCCCTCTCTTTCTTTCTTACTCTTTCTCTCTGTCATCAGAATTACCATAGATTCTTTATTTATTCATAAACATGCACCCAATATGTTTTTCAAGCCACTGGGACTGGGATTTGTACCAAGGTTAGCCACATGGAATCCAACTCCCTTAACCACTAGGCTATAAGACCACCCTGGAGCTGACTTTATCTTAATTAGTCTCCTTTTGGGGGATTATTTTCTATTTAATCTATTTTTGTTTTTATCTTTTAAAATTTCTTTCTTCCTGATTTTTTGGTTTTGTTCTTTTTCTGTTATCATTACTTGAAAGCTTAATGCATTTATTTCTGTTTTTCTTGTTTTCTAATAAATGCACTTAAGACTATATATTTCTGCTGAATATTGCTCTGGCCACATAGTTAGGGAATAAAATATATTCCTCTCTTTGGTGTTCATTTTACCAGTAATTTTAGATACAATTTCTCCTTTAATGCAAGAATTACTTTTAAAGTGGCTGGGAAAGTCTTGTCACGTTTATTTAATCTCCTTACCTGTTTTTCAATAGATGAAATTAATTATGTTCTTTAAATACCACAAACAGGTCTTCAGTTCCCATTTAGCATGTCATTGTTTCCATAGCTGGACTTCACCCTGGTGGTAGTCCCTGTCCCCTGAATGGTTCCCTTATCAGACGCAAATACCACACAGAACCTTTCAGATAGCCTTGTTTTTAGCCATTATTGCAAGTTAAATGTAACAACTAAATTCAATACAAATCTAACATAGCTTCCTTTAAGAATTAATTCATCTTCTCAGTTCAAGACACTGAGTAAGGTACAGTTTGGGCTTATCCAAATCTTGAGGATCTACTTTTTTTCCCCAAGCAATCTGAGGTTTCTGGGGACCCATTCTCCTGAATAATGATGTTGTTGGGGAAATGAACACATACAGACCTCATTTTGTATTAGAAGCCGGGTGTCACAGCTTTGATGATGTGTATGCGATGACAGAGTGAGTCTCTTTCTACTTCTCTACTTTTCGCCTTATTCTTTTTCTTTCAAAAGGGATTTTTATGCTGATGTGGTTGAAGTTGCTCTGCAGTGTTCCTCTGTTACTCATTGTAATAAAGGTGCAAACCTTCAGATTAACTAAACTCTTTGTTCTTGGAATTTAAAATAAGAAATTAACACAATTCTTAAAAAAATACAATAAAGCACATCAAAACAAAATGCTACCAAAGATTTTGATACGGCCATCTTTTAGGACAGGAAGATTTAGGTTCCTGCCTGGCTTCTCTACAGCTCCTTAAAGATAGAACAAACAGCAGCTCTTACTCAGGGACCAAGGATCTCCATCGGCCAAGCTTCCTCTAAAATCCTTGGCTACTATTCTTCCTCTTCGGACTCTTGACTTAGGTCTTCGGGTGCTCCTTGGTTTATGCCTCTCCTTCAGGACTGACCAGAATCTTGGTCTGATCACACCCTGAAGCCCAGAGACCACTTCATTAGAAAATGGAGGCCAATCATACAGCATAATGGTTATGTCACTGGACTCCCACATGGTTGACTGTGGTTTGAGTCCCAGACCCAGCAGCTTGAAACTCACACTGGGTACATGTGCATATGTGTCCAAAATCCCAAGGGGAGAATGGATGAGACGGGATTGCAGCATGGCCGTCTCCTCTGGGGGTGATTTTTCTCCTTCTGTCTCTCTGGAGAATGTGTGTGGCCTATAGCAAAAATTTCTCAAAAAAAGAAAAGAAAGTGGTATGGCAGTTGGGTTGGAAGTGGGGCCCAACAAGTATTCAAATCACAATATTCTTCTCTTAGACATTTATACATTTGCTGGTCTTATGAGTATAAAATGACATTTTGTGTTAATTTGACCTTTCTAAGTACTATCAACAATAAGATTGAATATCTTTTTATTTTTTTTTATTGTTTACATTTAACCACTATTTATCTTTACAGTGTACAACATGGCATATCAAGCAAGATAAAGACATTACCATATACGTTATCATCAGCAAATACTTTTCATTTTTGTGGTTTTTTTTTTTTTTGATCAATTAAACATACTTTGCCCCCTTGTTCTCCTCCTGCCCTCCGCCTATTACTTACCTTGTATTACTCTTATCTTTATTATCTCTAGTATCTACAGTTGACTTCCCTGCTACTATACCTTACAAACTTAAAGTTTCTACTATATATCACAGACATTCAGTATATATTGAGTGGGAACATACAAAGTCTGTCTTTCATAGTCTGGCTTGCTTCACTTAGCAGTAAGTCTTCCATATTCATCCATTTTGTATCAAATGTCAGAATCTCATTGCTTGTTATGGCTGAGTAGTATACCTGCCATATTTTTTCAATCTAACCATTTATTTTTGGGCATTTGTGTTGATTCTGTGTCTTAGCAATTGTAAATAATGCTGCAATAAACATGG
Organism: Tupaia belangeri chinensis; assembly: GCF_000334495.1. Classification (NCBI taxonomy): domain Eukaryota; kingdom Metazoa; phylum Chordata; class Mammalia; order Scandentia; family Tupaiidae; genus Tupaia; species Tupaia belangeri. The sequence continues at coordinate 19,567 of NW_006159742.1, read as the reverse complement.
ATGTGCAAGTGTTTTTCAACTGAGGGTTTTCCTATCCTTTAGGTAAATACCTAAGAGTGGAATTATTGGGTTGAATGGTAGTTCTACCTGTAGGTTTTTGAGGAATCTTTATATCATTCTCCACAGTTGTACTAATTTACATTTCTATGAACAGTGTAGAAGAGTTCCCTTTTCACCACAGCCTTGCCAGCATTTATCATTATTTATTTATTTTTAAAGTTTTAGCTTTTCTGATTGGGGTTAAGTGGTATCTCATCATGGTTTTGATTTGGATTTCCCTTATGATAAGAGATGCCGAGTGTGTTTTCATATGCTTCTTGGCCATTTATATGTCTTCCTTGGACAGTTGTCTGTTCAGTTTACTTCCCACCTTTTGATTGGAATTATTATTACTTTTTTTCATAAACTGCTTGAGTTCTCTCTATATTCTGCTTATCAGTCACTTATCTGAGATATAGTTTGCAAATATATTTTTCCATTCTGAGGGCTGTCTCCTCACTCTAGTTATTGTTTCTTTTGCTGTACAGAAGCTTCTGAGCCTAATATAGTCCCATTTGTCTATTTTTGGGACTATTTCCTGTCCTTTGGGGATCTTCTTTAAGAAATCTTTGCCTACTCCCAGGTCTCTAAGAGTTTTCCCTGTGTTTTCCACCAGTAGTTTTATAGTTTGAGGCTTTATGTTTAAATACTCAATCCATATTGAGTTGATTTTTGTTAGTGGTGAGAAATAAAGGTCCAGTTTCATACTTCTGCAGGTGGATATCCCTTCTCCCAGCACCATTTGCTGAAGAGATTTTCTTTTATTCACTGGATTGTCTTGTTTTGTGCCTTTTGTCAAGGATCAGCTGGCTGTATTTTTTTTGGGGGGTGGGATTCCCAATTCTGTTCCATTGTTCTACCTATCTGTTTTTGTGCCAATACCATGCTGTCCTAGTTATCACAGCTTTGTAATATGTCTTGAGGTGAAGAAGTAAGATGCCTCCTACTTTATTCCTTTGCATAGTATTGCTTTGGTGATATAGGGTCTTTTATGATTACAAACAAATTTTATTATTTCTTTTTCTATTTTTTGTGAGAAATAGCTCCTGTAGTTTGATTGGGATAGCATTGAATTTGTAGATTAATTTAGGTAGAATTGACATCTTGATTATATTAATTCTTCCAGGAACAAACAATGTTTTTCCACTTTTTTGTATCATTTCAAATTTCTTTTTCAAGAGGTTCATAGTTTTCTTTGCAGAGGTCTTTCACTTTTTTGGTTAAGTTTTAGATATCTTGTTTTGTGACTATTGTAAATGAAATTGCTTTCTTCAGTTCTATCTTGGTTTGTCCATTGTTGGTGCATAAAAATGCTATAGATTTTTATATGTTGATTTTATGTGCTGCTACTTTACTATATTAATTTATTACTTCCAAGAAGCTTTTTGTGGATTCTTTTGGATATTCCATGTATAGCACCATATCATTAGCACATAGAGATAATTTCACTTCTTCTTTTCCTCTTCTTTTCCTATTTAGTTGTCTTTTATTTGACTCTTGTCTGATTGAATTGGCTAGAACTTCTAATACTATGTTAAAAGGAAGTAGATGGGACCAGCAGATGGTGTAATGGTTATTCCCATGTTGTCGACCGCAGTTCAAATCCTGGACCTAGTGGCTTAAAGAAGTCATGCCAGGTGCTTATTCATGCATGCCCAAAATCCCAAGAGGAGAACATAGAAGAAGGGATTGTCACGTGGCCATTCCCCTTGAGGGTTGATTTCTCACTTTCTGCCTCTCTGTCTCTCCAGTGAGTCCACACACCTTAGAGCAAAAAACAAACAAACAAACAAAAACAAAACAAAACAAAACAAAACAAAACAAAACTCTCTCTCAGAAAAAAGAAGAGGAAAAGGAGTGGAGACAGTGAGCAGCCTTGTCTTGTTGACAAGCTGAAAACTTTTCCCCATTGTATGATGTTAGCTATGGGTTTGTCATAGATGGTTTTTACTGTGTTGAGGAATCCCTTCTATGCTAAGTCTTAATCATGAAGGAATGTTGTATTTTATTGAATGATTTTTTTCTGCATTGATTAATATAATCATATGGTTTTTAATCTTTCTTTTTGTTAGTGCAATGTATCATATTTATTGTTTTGTATATGTTGAACCATCTTTGCATTCCTGGAATAAAGCCTATTGGTCATGGTGTGTAATCTTTTTAATGAGTTGTTGAATATTATCTGATAGTATCTTGTTGAGAATTTTTACAACTGTATTCATTAGGGATACTGGCCAGAAATTTTCTTTTTTGTTATGTTTTTGCATGGTTTTGAAATTAGGATGATGGAGGCTCTGTAGAATGATTGGGAAGGTTGCTTCCTTTTGGGTTTTTAGAAATAGTTTGAGGAGAACTGGCGTTAACTCTTCTTTAAAAGTTTTGTAGAATTCAAAAGTAAAGCCATCAGGACGTGGGCTCTTCTTTGTTGAGAGACTATTAATTACTGATTCAATCTCATTTCTTGTTATGGATATATTCAGACTTTATATTTCTTCCTGGTTCAATCTTAGTAAGTTATATATGTACAGAAATTTGTCCATCTCATCTAGGTTTTCTTGTTTGTTGACTTATAGTCACTCATAGTATTCTCTAATGATCTTTTGTATTTCTGTTATAATATTGCTTATTTCATTGTGAATTTGATTTACCTGGTTCTTTTTATCTCTTCTTAATTAATCTAGTCTACAATGTTTCTATTTTGTTTATCTTCTCTAAGAACTAGTTTTGGTTTCCTTTATTTTCCATACAGTTCTTTTATTCTCTATTTTATTTATTTCTATACAGTTCTTTTATTCTCTATTTTTTATTTATTTCTGCTTGAATCTTTATTATTTCTTTTTCTCCAGGAATTTTCTGTTTGTTTTTGTTTTCAATTTTTCCAGTTCCATGAATTGTGTCATTGTTGTTTATTTGTCACCTTTCTGTGTTTCTCCTGTGGGTTTGCTGTGTCCTATCGGTTATAAACACTTGTCTGTTCATTATCATTGGTTTCAATGCTTTTTTGATTCCAGTCTTAATTTCTTCTGTAGTTGAAAAGTCATTCAGGAGTAAGTTGTTTATTTTCCATTTGTTTGTGAATTTTTAAGAGCTCTTTCTGTAGTTGATTTCAAGTTTGAGTCCATCATGGTCAAAAAACATGCTGGATATAGTTTCTATATATTTGAATTTTTAAATGCTTGTTTTGTGCCTTATCATGAGGTCGATCTTCAAAAATGTTTCAAATGGAGGTGAGAAAAGCATATTTTGTGGTTGTTGGGGAAATATTTTATAGATGTCACATCCATTTCATGTATGATATAATTTAGAACTTGTTTCTCTTCGTTTATTTTTTGTCTAGATGATCTGTTCAGAGGAGTCAGTGGGGTGTTAAAATCCCCATTGATAATTGTGTTGCAGTCTATCTCTCCCTTGAGACCTAACAGTCTCTCTTTGATGCATTTAGATGCTGTAATGTTGGATGCATAGAGATTCATAAGTATTATATCTTCTTAGCGAACAAGATTTTTTTAGTAGTATATAGTGTCCTTCTTTGTCTCTTCATACATCTTTCATCTTAAAGTCAATTTTGTCTGATATCAGTATTGCAACTCCTGCCTTTTTTTGGTTTCCATTTCAGTGGAATATATTTTTCCAGCCCTTCACTTTCAGTCTAGGTAGGTCCTTATCAGTAAGGTGTATTTTTTATAGGCAGCATATAGATGGGTTCTGTTTTTGTGTCCATTCAGCCAGTCTGTGTTTTTTAATAGGAGAATTTAATTCATTAACATTTAGCATTATTATCGCTATTTGTAGACTTATATCTGTCATTCTGGAAGCCATTTTTTTGGTTAGTTTTGTTCTCTTATTTCTATTTATCTCTCTTCAGTTTTCCCGGTACAATATTTCCCACAGTACTTTTTGTAGCATTGGTCTTGCATTGGTGAATTCTTTCAGTTTTTGTTTATCTGAGAATGTTTTTATTTGTTCTTCCCACTTGAAGGATAATCTTGCTGGATGTAGTATTCTTGATTGAAATAGCTTTTCTTTTAATGTTTTGAATATGTCTTCTTATTCTTTCCTTGCCTACATTGCTTCAGTTGAGAGGTCTGATGTTAGCCTAATGGGATGACATTTATAAGTAACTTGACGATTCTCTCTTTCCATTTTTAGAATATTGTTTTTGTCTTTGATTTTTATCAATCTGGCTATGTTGTGGAGGGATAGGTTGGGGAGGATCTTTTAATGTTGATTCTATTTGGAGTCCTTTTTATTTCTTGGGTTTGAATTTCTCCATGTTTCTTTCTGTTAGGAAAAATTTCAGATAACATTCCATGAAAGAGGTTTTCCATGCCTTTAGCAGCTTCTTAACCTTTTAGAATACTTCCATTATATAGATATTTGGGTATTTCATGGTGTCTGGAATTTCCCATAGGTTGTCCTCATTTATTTATTT